>NC_090650.1:79069276-79395861 GCF_040937935.1 Hyperolius riggenbachi
TTTTCTCTAAACTTCTTCTTTAAAGTTGCGCTTTGCTTCATGAATACACCTCTCATGTAAGCTTTGTGAGCATTCCATAAGGTGGTTTTTGAGTTGTCTGGGGTATCATTTATTTTAAAATATTGTTCTAAATTATGTTTTATAATAGGGGTTGTGGTTTCGGAATTTAATACTACTTTATTAATTCTCCATATGAAATTACTATTATTAGGGGTACCGGTACCTTGTAATTCAATTTTGGCTGCAATAGGGACGTGATCTGACCAAATCTGGTCCCTATCTCTATATTAAAGGGAGAGATAATCTGTCAGTCAGGATGTAATCGATTTTTGTAAAAGAGTGGTGTATGGTGGAATAAAAAGTATACTGTCTATCCCCAGGGTGTGCACATCTCCATACATCATACAGCTTGTTAACTAGGGTAGACTGGATGATTACTGGGTGTCTCCTTTCTGTAGTACAGTCCATTAAGGGATCTGCAACTGCGTTGAGATCTCCTGAGATTATAAGAGAACCTTTGGACACATTAGATATTTTTTCAGCTTTTTGTTAAAGAGTAACTGTTAGCCCCCAAAGTGAAATTTAAATCTCTACAGCAATGTTTTATTTAGTATTAAAGTGATCCAAAAAGCCAATGCAGAACTTAAAAATCAATATAATTTTGTTACTATGTAGCCTTTTGCCCAAGCTAATGACGCAAAGCCGCATATCTGATACTGATGAGCATGCAGAGCATGCCTATGTCTGCCCGACCCCCCTCTCCCCCCTCTCCCCCCCAGGACCAGGTGCCGATCTATTCGCACCACAAACAGCTGACCGCTCTGACAGGGAGAGAGAGCGGCAGCACTTCCAGCGCAGCCACGGTAGAGCAGCCGCCACCGTGCATCTCTCTCACATGTCTCACATGTGACTCGGCGGCGGCTGCTCTGCGTGGCTGCGCTGGAAGTGCTCCCGCTCTCTCTCCCTGTCAGAGCGGTCAGCTGTTTGTGGTGCGAATAGATCGGCACCTGGTCCTGGGGGGGAGAGGGGGGAGAGGGGGGTCGGGCAGACATAGGCATGCTCTGCATGCTCATCAGTATCAGATATGCGGCTTTGCGTCATTAGCTTGGGCAAAAGGCTACATAGTAACAAAATTATATTGATTTTTAAGTTCTGCATTGGCTTTTTGGATCACTTTAATACTAAATAAAACATTGCTGTAGAGATTTAAATTTCACTTTGGGGGCTAACAGTTACTCTTTAAAAAAATAAACTTGGTGAGTATTTGTTGAATAAATATTAGCAAATGTAAATTCTTGTTGGTTTATATTCCCCACAGCAATCACCATTCTACTATCAGGGCTATTGTAGGAATCAGTTAATTCAAACCCCAGGGAGTCTCTAAATGCTATTAAGACACCACTCTTCTTTTTATTAGGCAATGCAGCATGGCAGATTTGAGAAAATTGAACCAATTTTAATTTAGCTGCACTTTTCTGATCTAAATGGGTCTCTTGCATACACAGCACATCTGTTCTCTCTTCCTTGATTAGTTTGTTTAAAAGGTACCTTTTCCTATGAGAGTTGAGCTCTCTCACGTTTAAGGACAAAAGATAAAATTTTTGTGTCATAAAACTATTCAAAAACGATAAACTTCATGAATATATCTAAAAACAACCTATACATATCGTTGATATATCGCTTCTTCTCGGTTCTCTATGATGGTTCACATCTTTAGCGATTTGTTTTTTAGAGAGACAAATTCCATATTTACAATTTTCACTGGAAAAAAAAGAGATTATTAATCATGTGCATATACAAACTATTTAGATTGTTATAGAAGTCCTTAGAAAACAGGTTTAGAGCCAAATAAATGTTCAGTTCAGAAAACATTTTTTTTTTAAATAGTGAGTGTTGTACCGACAAACTGTTGGTGCACTCTACAAAAAAATAATAAGATAAACAGAAATAATAGTGGTAAATTGTTCCTAAAAAGGAAAAACAAAGGGAAAAAAACAAAAGAAAAATATAACAAATGTTCTCTGTATTGTCCATTTCTTGGTTATGTCCAGGTCCAGCCAGTGGACTTAAGACTATTCACCTCAGAAATTAGAAGTAGTCCTCCCCATGGGAAAAGTCTTCCATCTGGGAATAAAGTTTGTGGCGAGGCACCATACCTCATTCTCTAGAGTCCTTTGAAGCCTCATGGGACCATTCCATAGGCTTTTGACGTGCTAGGTGATCATGTCTTCCCTCTTTAGGCTGAATGATCGGTATTCCCCACTTTTAAGCAGCTCATAACCGTCAGACACACTTTTGATGATGTAAGTGAGACCCTGGTCCACAATTTTCATGTTAGTGGGGAATCCCCACAAATAGGGGATTCCTTTGCTCCTTAATGTAGCAGAAACGGGGTGAATGCCTTCCTTGCCTTGAGTGTAGCTTGGGACAAATCATTATAAAAAGTCAGCTTATGAAAGGGGTCTGGCAGCTTCTGCATCCTCCTGGTCACTGCCAGGAATCTGTCTTTAATATGGAAAAAGTGGATTCTGAGTATTACATCTCTTGGAAGGTGTTCAGCAATGAAGCTAGGTTGAGGCAGCCTGTGTACTCGGTCTACTATGAGCTCACTCTCAGATATGTCAGGCAGAGCAGTTTTGATTCTTACATCCCTCACATATTCCATTAGACCCTCTGTTTTCACTGTCTCTGGGATCCCTCTGATTTAATATTATTTCGCCTGTTCCGATTCTCAGCATCTATGGACTTCTCCTTTAGCCACTTCACCTCCCCCAGCACCTCTTTGTGAGCGTCCACCAGCTCATTATATGCAGCAGTTATTTCAGTCACTTTTTTTTCTAACGTAGAAGCTCTTTGGTCTGTTTCACATGCATACTGCGTCATGTGGCCAGCTAACAGCTTCATATCTGACTTCATCTCCACCATGTTGCCCTGTAGCAGCCCACTGAATGAAACCATAAAGTCTTTAAAAAACTTCTGTGTCATAAGCTGCTCTGATGCAGGGAAGTCTGCTAAGTGGTCTGGGGTTGGAGGCATTTTAGGTACTATGCAAGGAGCTTGTCCTACCTGAGATCCTCTGTCCTCCTGGTGCTGTATATGAAATCCAGCTTGTGAAGGTTTCAGAGGGCTGCGGTCCCTCTCAGATCTTTCTGATTCCTCCTCATTATCCTCCTCCAAGTCCGCTCTGTTACCTCTGCGATATGGAGTGTAGAGAGGTGCAACCCTATTCTATTAAAAGTTTTCCAATACTTTAAATATATCTTTCGCGTCACTTGTTTTCTGCAGTCTAGTGATGTAGTAATAACTCTTTCTGAGAGCACTCTTCTTAGAGGAAATTTCACAAGTCAATCAAGAATGGCACACCAACGTGGAGGTGCTGGAGCTAATGTCCAATATAGCAAAAATCCAAACGGTCCACACACTCAATGAACCAAGTTCAAGGTTTTATTCCAATAACGTGACACATATCCATTCCATAGCCAACGATTCGTTTCGGGGCCCGGTGGGGTCCCCTTTGTCAAGGTAACAAACAGAATGGTAACAGGTTTAGATTTTGCATGCAATCTGGCTTTCTTTCTGACCCCCGAACAATGGAATTGTTGTGAGGAGGTCTCAATGGTCCATCCAGTCTCATCTTTAGGAGCATTGGGTACCAGCTTCTTCTTGGCCAATCTGGAGTTATTATAATTAGTGTAGTCCTTGTCTGCATTCATTTTTGTAGTACACGAGGAATAAGCTGAATCGGTGGGAATGCATATGCCTTCTCGACTATCCAACTCTGACGGAGGGCATCCACTGCTTCTGCTCCCTCCCTGGGATTCAGGGAGTAAAACCTTCTGCATTTTGTATTCTCCTTGTTTGCGAACAAGTCTATCTGAGGTCGACCCCATTTCTTCACTAGGGTTCTGAATACTTTGTCTGATATCTCCAATTCTGAGTTCGACTGTGTCTGCTTAGAAAGTCCGCCATGTTGTTTAGCGACCCCCTTAGATGAACTGCTGACAATGGATGAACTGCTGACAATGACAGAAAATTCTCTTCTGCCATTGTCATTTCCATTGTGAGATCTAACAGCTTTCTTCATCTCGTTCCTCCCTGTCGATTTATATATGCTACTGCTGTGGTGTTGTCCGCTCTGATCTAACTGACTAATAGGGTCTATACACTCAGCAGTTAACGTACTACAATTTCACCACCCTGCTCTTCAAATAGTAAATGCTTTAGCAATGTGCCCACCAAGTCCCAAATCCAACTAAAACATACACACACCCCACACACTTCCAGAGTGGATGTTGAAATTTTACATGCATGCTATGATAGTCGACAACTATTAATTCACTATACAGATTCATAATGTTCCACATACAAAGCATTGCCAATGTAACCACATGTATGACAAGGAATCATGCGGCACAGTACTACAACACTCAGTTACTTTGCTGTCCTTTCCAACAGGCACTTACTACCAACTGATCCAGGGTAAAAGCTGTGGCCTCAATTCACGGAGCATTATCAAACGTTTATCAAACACTCTAGCAAACGTTTGATAATTTACCTCATAGGTAAAATCTCATTTTGAATTCACTAAGGTGTTATATATTTGTTGAACGTTTTATCGGTAAAACATTTGATAAATATATAACACCTTAGTGAATTTAAAATGAGATTTTACCCATGAGGTAAATTATCAAACGTTTGATAAAGTGTTTGATAAACGTTTGATAATGCTCCGTAAATTGAGGCCTGTGTGTACAATTAACAGGGAGATTAGTTCCCTCCCAATGACAACCCCCCCACCCCAAAGACACGTTTTCCATTCATGTTCACTTCACCTGTACATATGTGGCTGATTGTTTCCATTAACAATCCTCCTTTTGTGTCTAACCTGATCATGCACCTCCATTACTGTGAACCCATGCTAGGCATCTGAGTGAACCTAACTTGCCTAATCTCCATGCTCCAACCAGTGACTGACTAAGCATTACCTTGTACTCATACTGTGCTGCATGATCTGGTCTTTCTTGTATTCCTGTATTGTCATTTTGCTGTATGTCACCCCTAAATATTGTATGTATCCCTATTTATTGTCCAGCGCTGCGTAATATGTTGGCGCTTTATAAATACAATAAATAAATAACAGTACAGTTATAGAGGAACTCCAGAGAAATGCATGTAATAAAAAAAAATACTTTATTTGTAGAATGTAGATGTGAAAATGATTTTGTCAGTGTTTGGCCATTCTAAAATCTGTTACATCCCAGATTTACATTGTAACATGTATCACATGGAGACATTTTTATTGTTCACAGGTGATGTAGCTGCTGCATGCTTTTTGGCCGTGTGAAAAAAACTCGAAACAGCTATTTCCAACAATGCAACAAGGTTTACAGACAGGAAACTGACAGATGTACCACGGTACTCTGAGCTTGTTGTGCGAGGGGCTTCACTAAAACATCACTAATATAGCACCCCCCATTGTCTAAGTGTGAAAAGGAATAAATGAAAAATTTGAAAAGGGGGGGATCAGTTACTAATGTGGATAAAATTCCATTATTGGTTGGAGTTTCTCTTTAAGGAGAGACTGTAGTCTCATGGCTATGTACATAATTAACACATTTGTTTATCATCATTCCCCTAACTAACACGCTGAATCCGTATGGCTCGAAACTACACCCCCGTTCACTCCCCAAGAAAAACCCACAATTTTCTAGGTCGTTTTTGTTGCACTGTACACTTCTGTGTGAGGCAGAGCTTTGAGCCGCTCCTTTGCCTTTCCATACGTCTGTCATTCCAGATCCCAACCTCTCCCCTCCCCTCTCAGTGAAGGAAGACTGAGCGGGGCAGGAGAGAGGTGGCAATTGGGCTGATAGTTGGGGTGGGAGGCAGAGGTGCGGTTGAATTCTCACCCTCCCATGAAAGTTGTGGGCAGATTGGCCCCTGGGGATTTGGGGGGGATTTAGTTACATTCCAGCAGAGGGGCTACAGTGTATTACTTAAGGTGGGGGTCCCCAAGCACCGGGGCCGCTGCCCAGTGCCAGTCCCTTGGCAGTTTTTCACCGGGCTGCGGCGGGTCTGTCATCTCGCCCCCCCCCCCCCCCCCCCCAGGCAGCATCTCCTATTACAGCACCGCATCTTGCGGCTGCTGTAAGGAGGGAAGGAAGTAGTGCAGCGGTTCCCATGGTAACAGCGATACATATCGCCGCTACAGGAAGCCGCTGCCCTGCTTCCTTCCCTCCTAACAGCAGTCCCAAGACGCGCTGCTGCAATGGCAGATGCTGCTAAGAGAAGAACGGCTACAGGGGAATATAAGAAAGCAGCCGTCCGCTCATAAGGTAACAAGAACGGGTTGGGGGGGGGGGGGAAAGGCACCACCTACCCATACTAGGGCACTATACTGGGCACTCTACCAGCTATATACTGGGCACTATAGTAGCACTATACTAGCAATACTGGGGCACTACCTACCCCTACTGGGCACTATACTAGCTATATGGGGTACGATACTAGCTATACTGGGCACTATACTAGCTATACTGGGGCACTACCTACCCATACTGGGCGCTATACTGGGCACTACCTACCCATACTTGGCACTATACTAGCTATACTGGGCAGTATCCTAGCTATACTGGGGCACTACCTACCCATACTGGACACTATATTAGCTATACTGGGCACTATATTAGCTGCACTGGGCACTATACTAGCTATACTGGGGCACTACCTACCCATACTGGGCACTATACTAGCTATACTGAGCACTATACTGGGCACTACCTACCCATACTGGACACTATAGTAGCTATACTGGGACACTATAGTAGCTATACTGGGACACTATAGTAGCTATACTGGGACACTATGCTAGCTATAGTGGGACACTACACTAGCTATACTGGGAGTACCTAAAGTAGCTATGCCACCGTATTCCAGCCCCCCTTTCCCCCCTCGGTCCCTGGGAAAAATTTGGTCTTAAAGTGGTCCCTGGGCCGGAAAAGGTTGGGGACCCCTGACTGAAAGGAATGATGTGAAGCATAATTTTTGAAAGAACAAAATTCAATTTTCAAAACACTTCACAGTCTCTTCAAAAGGCTGTAATAAATTGTTGTGGTGTGGCACATACACGCCTTTGGCATTGGACATGATTACTCTGACATGCCTAACGTGGTACACTGCTAATTGAAACCCAATACATGTGTATATATACATGACATGTGTAAGTACTGTCCTACTTACCTAGTAACCATCCAGTACACATTCTCCCTTGTTCAAAAGCATCATACATCCTGCAGTTTTTAAAGATATGCGCATCATGCACACACCCAGGATATCCTGTGACTACATTTCTTATCACCATGTCACAATCCACTACTACCTGTATATTGGTTGAATGATAGCTTTTGCGGTTTCTATATATGTGCCCTTTCAATTTTGGTGGTACAAGTGGCACATGCGTACAGTCTATTGCCCCGAGTACATAAGGCATGCAACCCGATAAAATTTGTTTTTGATCTCATTCCACTCTGCACGGTCTCTGGGCATGTAAATATGTTGCGGTGCAATACTACAAATGGCTTTGACAACCTGTGTCAAAATTTTGGAGCATGTGGCTTGCGATATACCAATCACTTCACCACACACCTGCTGGAAAGAACCGTTTCCAAGAAAATGGAGGGCACACAACAATTTTACCATTCCAGATACAGGCCTGCCACGTTGATCTTCCTTATGTAATTGTGGCCCAATTACTTCATACAATTGCTGATTTCTCTCCACAAGTGAAATCTTACTTCACCTTCTCTATCATTAAAGTTGTCAAGTTCTGTACGAGTACGAAACATTCTAGGGGATATTAATACAACCCTTCTGCGCTCCCTTCTTCTCCTCTGTATCCTACCAAACTCCATCAAGTTTAGCTCAAAATGCTCCATAGTAACAGGGAAAACCTTATTTTACCGCCTGAAACTTGCATGGTCTTTTATAGGCGATAACATAACGGTGGTTTCTGCATGGTAACAGCCCTTTTTTTAATGTATTCACTTTTCTACCTTTAACGCCAGTAACATTGAACTGAACACCGCGCAGTTACCGCACTGTTACCGCATGCGGAAAACATACCGGTAACACCCGCGGTATTTCTTTGAATTTACTTTTGAACACTCGCATGCGATACATTCACAAATATAATCTTCCGCATGCGGTACACTTTTATGAATCGAGGCCATAGTGCAGGGGTGTCAAACTCAAATACAAAGTGGGCCGAAATTGTACACTGAGACCTAGGTGCGGGCCAACCTCAGGGTCTACTGGCCATCTTTCTCCCTTATACAGTTCCCTGGTGTCTAGCGGCCCCCACCCTCCCCTATACAGTTCCCTGGTGTCTAGTGGTCCTCCCTCCCCTATACAGTGCCCTGGTGTCTAGAGGCCTCCACCCTCTCCTATACAGTTCACTAGTGTTTAGTGCTTTCCCCCTCCCTCCCCCATATGGATTCCCTGGTGTTTTACGGCTTCACCTCCAATATGGCTTCCCTGGTGGTGTAGAGTGGGCCAAACATAATGCAAAGTGGGGAAACCCCTTGAGGGCCAAATTTGGCCCGCGGGCCGGAGTTTGACATGTATGCCATAGTGTTAGTAAAAGGGTGAGAAAAACATCCTTCTCTTTATCAGACCATCTGGAAAGCTAGGGTGTCGGTTGACTGTGACTGGCGGGCTGTGAGCAGCTATAAGAATGTGTAACACTCTCTCATGGGAGTGCAAGTGCATACAAAGGAAATTATCCAACCCAATTCTTATTATACCTTTAAAATGACTTGAGACTCATCTCTCAGGGCGGTGGGCGGAGTCTATGCCTGGGGTGCTGATAGCGTGATTACGCGTTTCGGCGCTCTGCGCCTTCGTCAGATGATGCTATCAGCCAAAGCACGCCTCTTATGGGAGGAAGAGCGTCGCCGTGGTCATGGTAACCACCGGCTACGCTATATACAAATAATCAATTAGAGAGCAGAGGGCGGGGGAAATCTCCACATGACTCCGCTGGATCACAGGCTTCTTAGCACCTCCCTTAGTGACTAGTAAGTTACCGTAGATGCCCTTTTTTCTAAAACAAGTTAGTAGTGACATGACGTAAGATTGTGTCTTATGCTGCCACTGCCTGGACTCAAAAACGGAGACAGCTCTATTGGCCCACAGCGCCTGTGACTAGTAATCCTTTCCAAAGGGAAATGTCACTCGAACTAGATACATTATGCGTTTACATTCTGGGCATCAGTGGACTAATACAAATCGTATATGAGAAACATACAAATATGTATAAAAACATTCGCAAATCTAAACATAAAAATAGAAATTAAATTAAAAAATACAAATCCAGATTCCATAAACCATGCAATATTAAAACCTGAGTTCCATAAACAATACCATATTAAAACCTAAATTCAAATGATAAAACCATTACTTTAAGGGGGTTCTTATATCCATATGAGCTACCAATATTTAAATGCCCGTAGATAGGACCAGCCTTATCAAGTACCATCACTATTAAATGTACAAGCACATCAAGCGTACAACGTGAAGGAGCCCCATTCTAAGCCAGGGAACTGCACGTGCAAGCACAAGCTGGACATGAGGGAGGACACATGAAGGTGAATTATGGGAAAAAGGAACCTGGGGAAAAGATAAGGGGGGGGGGGGAAGGAAAAAAGATGATGGGGGAGGGGCGGAGGGATGAAAGCTTAATATATGATGGGTGGGTAGTGAGAATATTATGATATTGTGGTGATGTTGGTATGGAGGAAGGAGGGGGAGGGCAGGGTAAAGGGAAGGACAAGAAGGAAGGAAAGAGAGAAGGGAAGTGTTTTTGTTAGTTGCAAAAATGCCCTCAGATATGCAGGGTTAAACTCTGACGACCATTCCTTTACACTAACTGTATATAGTTGACTACTCACCACCCCCAGTAATTACAGGTCCCTGTGTTGTTCATAAGGAGGAAAAATGAAAGAAGGAAAAAAGGGGGGAAAAGGAAAAAGAAACCAGGTTACACTTGAATTAGATCAACATCTATTGTCTAGATCTCTATCTTAAATCTCTAAATTCTACATAACAATCATAAATAGGTAGAGACCTCTAGGCCTTCATTGAGCCCCTTAGGTGACAGTGCATCAAGTTTGAAGATCCAGAAGGTCTCTCTCTCACAGAGCCTCCTGAATCTTTCACCTCTGTGTAAATCCTTAGGGATAACTTCAAGACCCATGATCGTCAGGGAATCTACATTTCCTTCATGAAATGCCTTAAAATGGCGGGGAACACTATGTTTTTCATTTTCGTCAAGGATGTTTCTTTTATGTTCACCTAATCTTTGCCTAAGAGGCCTAGTGGTTCTTCCCACATAGGCCTTTGGACAACCACATGATAATAAATACACGACATAATCACTTCCACAATTGATAAAATCTCTCATCTTCACAACTTGTCCATTCCCATCGCTTACTTCTTTTATCCTATGTCTCATAAATGGACAGCAACCACAGCGTTTTTTGTTACATTTAAAATTTCCTGCCAATATTGGAAACATGCTCCTTGGTTTTTCAACATTATTTCTTATATTACTGGGAGCAATACAATTTTTAATTGATTTTGCTTTCCTAAAAACAACCCCGGGCTGTACGGGGATGATGTTTCTCAGGAGAGGGTTCTGTCTTAGGATAGGCCAATTCTGTTTTATAATATTTTTGCCCTTCCTATAATCGTTGGTAAATGGAGTAATAAAAGACATTCCAGGTTCAAATTTCTCTGTTATACGTTGGTTTACTGATTCTGGGGGTCTAGATTTGAATTCATCTGACACTGACTGAATGTAATCCTGTTTATATCCCTTTTCGATAAATTTATTTGTCAGAATCTTCCCTTGTTCTATGTAGTCCTCGTCAGTAGTACAGTTACGTCTAAGCCTACAGTATTGGCTTCTAGGGATATTCTTAATCCATTTTGGATTATGGCAGCTGTCAGAATGCAAATATGAATTGCCAGCTGTCGGCTTAAAGTGGGTTTTCGAGCAAATGGAGCCCTGACTATCTGAATACAGCTCTAAGTCCAAGAACACCAAACTGTCTCTAGATACCACATGAGTAAATGTTAAACCGAATTGGTTGGTATTACAGTAAGTGACAAACTTCTCCAATTCATCTCGTTCTCCATCCCAAATAATCAAAATGTCGTCTATATAATGGGTATAGGCGACCAAATTTTTAGAAAAGGGATTGGGGACCCAGATGAACCGGCTTTCCCAATACGCCATATATAAGTTGGCGAAACTGGGGGCAAACCCTGCCCCCATCGAAGTCCCACATATTTGAAGGTACAGTTGATCCATAAAACAGAAATAGTTATGTGATAGTGCAAACTGTAACAGGTCAATAATGAATTGTGCTTGTGTGATGGGCAAAGTTCCATCTTGGATGAGAAAAAACTGTACCGCCTCTAGTCCCCTCTCATGGGGAATACAGGTATACAGGGAAGTGACAGCAAGAGATGCCCATAGATAACCTTCTTCCCATGTGTATTTACGTAATATATCTAAAACATGTGAGGAATCTCGTGTATATGCTTCAGTTTTGAACACTTAAGGTTGGAGAAAATGATCTACATAGGTTGAAATGTTGGCAACTAACCCCTCCATCCCTGCCACAATAGGTCTTCCCGGGGGTTGCTGTGGATTTTTGTGTATCTTAGCAATATGATAAAAATATGGGATGGAGGGGTGAGTGGGTACCAGAAAGCGTTTCTCAAATTCATTTATAATTCCATTTCTAGAAGCCATATCAACAATTCCTTGTAGAACATCAGTGAAATCAACAGTAGGATCATTTGAAAGGGCTCGGTATGTGGTATTATCATTTAACAGTCGAAGACCCTCCTCTTTATACCATGCAAAATCCATGACCACAATCCCTCCCCCCTTATCGGCTTGTCTAATAACCACATTTTTATTATCTATTAGCTGTTTCAATGCTTCCTTCTCAGATCTATCTAAATTACAATGATTTTTAGTATTTTGGTTCTCTTTGCACAAATGTTTGAACTGCTCTAATACTACTTGATAGTATGTGTTAATATATTGCCCTTTAGAATGGGTGGGGTAAAAGATTGATTTAGGTCTAAAATGAGTCTGGCGGATATTCGTATCTGGGATATACTGTAGCCAGTCTACACTTTCTTCGCTAGACAGAGCGATATTTTCAGGTTCCATTAAAACCTCCAAAGACAGAGAATCTATATGGGGATCATCAACCACCCGCATAGAGGCCTGATCAATGATCTCTGTTCTTAACTTTTTTCCTTCCTGTACGGCATGAAACCTTTTCAATGTTAGGGATCTAATGAATCTGTGAAGATCTTTGAAAAGTTGGAACCCATTTGGGCTCGCACTGGGGGCAAAGTTTAGACCTTTTTGTAATAATGCAACTTCACCAGTGGAAAGGGAATGTGAGGATAAATTATATATTTTTATGGTTGACTCCCCTCTATTTGCTTTTCTCCGTTAATGTTTAATCGTATATGTTTCTCATATACGATTTGTATTAGTCCACTGATGCCCAGAATGTAAACGCATAATGAATCTAGTTCGAGTGACATTTCCCTTTGGAAAGGATTACTAGTCACAGGCGCTGTGGGCCAATAGAGCTGTCTCCGTTTTTGAGTCCAGGCAGTGGCAGCATAAGACACAATCTTACGTCATGTCACTACTAACTTGTTTTAGAAAAAAGGGCATCTACGGTAACTTACTAGTCACTAAGGGAGGTGCTAAGAAGCCTGTGATCCAGCGGAGTCATAGTGACATTTCCCTTTGGAAAGGATTACTAGTCACAGGCGCTGTGGGCCAATAGAGCTGTCTCCGTTTTTGAGTCCAGGCAGTGGCAGCATAAGACACAATCTTACGTCATGTCACTACTAACTTGTTTTAGAAAAAAGGGCATCTACGGTAACTTACTAGTCACTAAGGGAGGTGCTAAGAAGCCTGTGATCCAGCGGAGTCATGGGGAGATTTCCCCCGCCCTCTGCTCTCTAATTGATTATTTGTATATAGCGTAGCCGGTGGTTACCATGACCACGGCGACGCTCTTCCTCCCATAAGAGGCGTGCTTTGGCTGATAGCATCATCTGACGAAGGCGCAGAGCGCCGAAACGCGTAATGACGCTATCAGCACGCCAGGCATAGACTCCGCCCACCGCCCCGAGAGACGGAACTCCCAGGCCATCGGAGACCGTGCTGCAGGCCACAGCGTGTGTGGATCCATCCCCCCGGGCTGCAGGCCACAGCGTGTGTGGATCCATCCCCCCGGGCTTTAGCGGATGTGCCTACCGCTTACAGGCAAATGTTTTAGAGTTTTTATGTAAGTAGAACCTTGAATCTGAATAAATTGGTTTCTTTGGTAACACACTATGGAGCGCTCCTGTTTTCTCTAGATTGTACTTTTTGCCCTGTGGTGGAGGAGCTCCAGTGTACTGAGTATACCACAGAAGAGATAAAGGATTGTTCTAAGAGGCTACATCTCCATTGTGGAAGCGCAAGGAAGTGTGTTGTTGACTTAAGACTCACACCGACTTGGAAAATATTTGGCCGCAGGCACTTATTATTGGTGAATTTAAATTCAAATAAATTAGTTTGAATAAGCTTTATATCGACACATTTAAAACTTGAATAAAGTCCAAATAGAAGTCCAAATAAACTGAGCACAGAGCCCACCCACCTTAGTGGGTGACTACCTGAAGTCCAGGGACTATAGACACCTGGATAAAAGAAATAAATAAAACAGACATACCAAATATATGACAAGATGGGTCAGCCCAAAAACAGACCACCTTCACTGAAACACCAATAATTAAAGCCCCCAGGGAGGGTGGGAGGGGAAAAGCACTCCAGCTGCACCTCAGGCAGATTGACAGAGCGCCTGATGGGGAGCTATATTTATCTTGGCAGCAGTCAAGCGTTCATTGGCCAGCTGATCTCCCGCACTTTTGACAGCTGCCAATCACGGGTGAGTTATCCAGTTGCTCCTCAGTTCTTCTTTTTTTTTTTTTTTTACCTGAAAGAAAAGAATGACAGGAGCAGACTCTGCACACCACAAGGGAATTATTAATAGATTTCACAGCTAATATCCCTGTATTTTCCCGCTGGATTAAACTATCACCCATAATTAACAAAACCCTGATCCTATTAAGTAGATAACAAAACCTACTAAGTAGATAACAAAACCTACTAACACCTTATAATAGTACCACATCCCTCTGATGCACCGCCCGCCCATGTTGCCCCATTTTATATATAAATGTGGCTTGCCATGGGAGTGCAAGTGCATACATAGGAAATTATCCAACCCAATTGTTCTACCAAATATTGGGGGAAATACTGCGCTTCTCTGGACTCACACACGTTCACTATCAGGGGATCGCCGTAATGAAAAAGTTCACTTCACCTCTTTCAATTATAATTGTAAGCCGGAAATGACCATGGCAATTCTCCTGGAAAAAATCCTCCCCATAGGCATGATTCTACCTGCAAACGCAAGGAGGCCTAACAACCCAATTGTTGTTTTACCTTTAAAATGACTCACACCGGCTTGCCCAACAGCCGGGCGTAGCACGGCCCCACCCCCACCTGTGGCAAACTCAACTGCATCCTGCAACCCCATATTAAAAATGTCTAGCCCTATCTTGGAGAGGTGGACCAGATCATTACGATAAAGGGACCACAAACCTCCCTCCAATTTGAAGTGCCAATACGAGATTCCTTGAATTGTCGGCATACATTTGGAAATGGCAAAATTTACCCGCTTTCTAATCCGTTTCAAAAAACGTAACTCGGGATAGGAAAGCCATACTAATCTTGGGACAATTTCGGAAAATGCAAATACGGTCTCCGGCAGTAAGCCATGGAGCCGCAACATGTTCTCCTTCATTCGCCACAGCAGAAGCCTGGTGTTTGATTTCCTAAATCGTTACCCCCTAAATGCAAAACAATGACATCAGGGACAGGCCAAACCTTTAACCATTGTGCAATGCTACCCACTAAACTTCTCCACCTCATGCCCCGCTGACCAAACCATAGCACTAAAAATTTGACCTCATTTAAGCCTAAATTCATCGAATAAGGTCGGATGGACACCCTCTTTTTAGCCCAGTATACGAACGAGTGTCCAACCAGCCAGACAATCTTCTTCCTATAAAAGAAGTCAAAACAGTTAAAGAATTACTACACACGGAAGTCAGGTCGGACGTATAGCTTCCGTCGCAGCTCTAATCCTAAGTGAATGGGGGCTAATTTTAACCCCAACCAGACCCAACTTAGCTAAACAAAGCTTCAGAACAGCTCTAAACTGAAACTCCATTAACGTTGAACCGTCAGCATGGCAAAGGAAGGACTGGGAACCGGCCCTAATTTGCTTAAAGACCGAAACGGAACGCAGAGGGCAGGAAATTGAACCAGGCAGACCGTATAAATGCAACCATGCACCCCTACCTCTCTGATCCATCTTTGAATGTCTCACTAACAACGCCTCCTCAGTATTGTTCACCCATACATCTTGATGTAGCAGACCTGTATGAACTGACTTCGACACCAATTCTGACACCCTCAGAGCCCCGTAAAAAGAGAAAGCTGCCCTAAAGAGACACGTTTCATAGGGTGAAGAACATACAACCGACAGCGTGGAGGACAAATCTTCTAACATAACAAAGCCCATGTTCCAACTAGGCGAAATTCTCCACAAACCCTTCATGAACTGGTTAACTAAGAAGGAACCTTTACACAATGGGACCCCATGTACTTTCTGAAAAAAATGAGACACTAGCAAGGATTTTATGTACTTTAGATGCAGCCAAACCTTCCTGAACTAAATCACAGAGGAAAATTAATACCAATTCTCGCGTACCATATGAGGGGAGCGCCCCTATACTGCTGGTAAATTTCACCCATCTGTCCCATGCGGCCGAATAGTCGAACCATGTTCTAGGAGATACAGACTGGCGAACAAAATCAGTAATCACACCACTATAATGTTCCAAGAGTGCTCCGGACATTCCAAGCCAGTTGCCTCCGCCTTCGGCGCAGCCTCTCTGAACAAATCGAATCTCTGTCGAGACAATGCATCAACTAAGATGTTTTTCTTCCCGGGAATATGAATTGCTTTTAGCCAGATGTTAAAGTATAAACACTGAAGCACTAAATGCCTCAATAGAGAAACCACCGTTGCCGACTTAGATGACAAACAATTCACGGCAAAGATGACACCTCTGTTATCGGTCTCCATTACAATTCGCCTGTTACAGAAACGCCTACCACATAATACAACTGCAACAAGGACTGGGAATAGCTCCAAGAGGACTATGTTCTTCGTCAAACCCTTATTCTTCCAAGAATGCGGCCACAATCCTGCACACCACTGACCTTGGAAGTACGCACAGAAGTCAACAGAACCGGCAGCGTCGGTAAAGGAGTGTAGTTCGTCCGCAGATATAAAGTCCGCTTGCCACAGAGATTTGCCATTATAAATTTGTAAAAAACGATGCCAAACCAATAAATCCTCCTGTATATCACACGTGAGGCGTACATGACGAAAAGGCAACTTAAAGCCGGAAATGACCATGGCAATTCTCCTGGAAAAAAATCCTCCCCATAGGCATGACTCTACGCTTTTAAATGATCAATCCTGTCAACTGGCAATAAAAACTCCTTCGCGATGGAATCAATTTCAATTCCTAAAAAGGTCAGTGTTGCGCATGGATAGACCATCTTCTCTCCCGCCCAGGAAACTCCAAAGTGTGACATTAGTTGAACAAAAGACTCCAAGGAGGTGAAACAAGCATCCAAATCCGATGGGCCGACAAAGAGGAAGTCATCCAAATAATGACCGTTAAGATCAGTTGTACAAAATGACCTAACAGACCACTCCAAAAGGATAAAAAAATGTCAAAATAGTAACAAGATAAGGCACAGCCCATAGGCAGCGCCTTATCAATGTAATAGTGACCAGTGAATTAAAGCCAATAGGATTAATTGGCAATAGGCGGAAGGCTGATTTTATATTGGACTTTGCCATTAGTGCCCCAGGGCCACAAGCTCTCACCATCCCAAAGCTTGATCGAATGTCAGATATTTCACATATCAGTGTCAATGGAGTCATTTAAAGAATCACCCTTTGGAAACGACCGGTGATATATGAGCCGGAATTCACCTGGCTGTTTTTTGGGGACCACCCCTAGAGGGGACAATCAAAAATTGGCAAACGGTGGCCGTAGAAAGGGACCCTCAACCCTACCTGCTATACCTCCTTGGAGATCTTTTGCTCAGCTACCTCAGGAAGAAGATAGACAGATTTTAAATTACAAACACAAGAGCAACCCACCCCAGAATAGGGGGGCGGGGACATAAAATCCTTCGTAAAAACCTCTAAATAGAAATTCCCTGGTCTCCTGGTTTGGTAGCAGCTCTAGCCAGGGGCGCATACTTTCCAGCCTCACCGGCATCCATGCTTCTGAGAAATACCTCTCTGGTGGCTGATTGTACAAGAGTACCTGCCTTTTTGAAGCATCGGGTTGGTGGGTGAGTTCTGGCACAAAAGGAACATTTGTGCTCTACAATTGGTGAGAAATCTGCAATGGGATTCATTAAAGGAAAAACAGATTCCTTTCTTAAAGGGCACGGACTCCGTGGGGGTAACTGGAGTGGGCCTAGACTGGACCTTTTGAGGAAGCATGAGGGATAACCAAAGTTCAACATCTTTAAAACCCCACTTTAAATTAATTAGGGTAGATGGACATTTTTTGCCAAAACGCATCGTCATACAGAAACCATGCGATGCCGCCGAATTGACGGTGGGCTTCCAGCACAATGTTTTGATGACGAAAGAGACCGGAACATAACTTCGGGTGTTTTTCCCCTAGTACACTTGCAAAAATGCAATACGCTTGCAACCAGTTATTTGGAGTCCTAAGGACTGGCCTTCTTCTGCATCTTTGTCCTTTTTATCCTTGGATAAATATTCCTTATTAGCAGGTAGCAAGGAGAGTAAGTCAACATAGTCACCCCTCCAGATCTTTTTATTTACCGCCTGCGCAAGATGGTAACCCAGCGGGGATACTTCGCAAGGCATAACTTCTTCATAAGAGCTTTCTAATACCCCTTGCTTCTGAATGGGAGGGGTAACACTAACTGCTGTTAAAGGCAATGTGGAGATAGAAGAAAGCTCACTATGTGAAGCAATGGTTAAATCAGAAGAATTAGACGGATTAGCCAGACCCCTATCACTAACAGCAGGAATAGGAGGAGACCACACAGCATCAGGAGGAACAGGAGAAGGAGAAACAGAGGGGACAACAGGCTCAGCAGCAGCAGGAGACCTTCCTAGCAAACCCTGCATACAATCAAAAAGCAGAGACATTTTGTGAAACAACATAGTATTCCCCCCTTCCCTGTTCTCACCCACTGGGTCAGCAGCCTCTGGATCCACCACTCCCTCAACCCCGGCTCCGGCTCGCTGGTCACCTGGATCAGCCCCAATGCCCCCCGGCAGCCTCCCGACATCCTCTCCTGCTCCCCCGGGTGGATCATATGGACCCGCAGCCCTGCAGTCACCGCTACTGCTCGGCTGTTTTTCCAGGCCGCTCTGTGGGATGCTCCTGGCAGCTACTTCCGGTCCGGCGCCCTGGAACCCACACGTCACATACGGTAAGGCAGCATCCACTTCCGCCCTCACTCCGGACCTCCGATTGGGCAGCGAGTCAATGGGCAGGGTATGAGGCCTCTTCTGCTTCTGGAGCCATTTCGCTGGAAGACTTCCACACACTTGTTCTTCCTCCAATGCCTGAAGAGCCCGCTCCATGGAGGGATACCGGCCCGATCCTCCTCCACCGCTGGTCCGCACGCCAGATCCGCTTGGCGAGGGGGCACCCGAACCGCGACCATGGCCAGCTGGCAGCAACACTGGGGACTCAGATTGGGAATGCCATCCAAGCACTGGTCACCTTTCTTTTTCTTCTTTGAGGCTGACTTCTCGGTGGTCCCACGCGGCCCAGACACCATAGCCAAGCATTCTGCAATTAACTCCGGGGGAACCAGCAGTGCCAGCTAGTCCTACGATGTCCTGCAATAAGCGATCCATGTTGCAGGATGAAGAACAGTCCAGGCTACACGTAAAGAGAAAATCACTCCAGCTGCACCTAAGGCAGATTGACGGAGCTCTGACGGGGAGCTTTATCTTGGCAGTAGTCCAGCGTTCATTGGCCAGCTGATCTGCACTTTTGACAGCTGCCAATCACGGGTGAGTTATCCAGTTGCTACCTCAACAACTCTTCTCAGTTTTGGTTTTTTTTACCTGAAATAAAAGAATGACAGCAGCAGACTGCACACTACAAGAGAATTATTAATAGATTACACAGTTAATATCCCTGTATTTTCCCTCTGGATTAAACTATCACCCATAATTAACAAAACCCTGATCCTATTAAGTAGATAACCAAACTTACTATATAATAGTACCACATCCCTCTGATGCACCGCCCACCCATGTTGCCCCATTTTATATATAAATGTGGCTTGCCATTCCCTCTGAACTGTCCTGCTTGGATAAACAACCAAAGGAAGAAGCCGGCACCATCTGTATTATGCTCTTTAAATGTTTATTGTAACAAACTGTGAAATGATCACAGCGAAGTTTCGGAGCGTCCACTCCTTTATCAAGCAAGTGGCAGTAGTACATCTTAAACACATTTCACAAAGCCATTTATACCCAGTCACATATTGCCCAGCCAATCATGAGGCTGGATGAATAATTTAATCACCAACAGGGAGAAAAACAGACCTGATGGGGAACTAGTATATTGTGACAAGGACCAGTCACGAGAGCGCCTACATACCATGTGATGGGAAGTGGGAAAGGCACAGCACACACTAGAGGCGGTCCCCAAGGATATCGGAGCCCCCTTCGTCCGTCACCGCCGCAGTAACTTCCACCGGCCAGCCGCAGTAACTTCCACCGGCCAGCGGACCTGATGGGGAACTGCGGCATGATACGTTATCGCTGGCAAAACACCAGCAATGCAAAGACTAGCGGGCGCACGCCAAGAGCCAGCCACCCATGGACCAATCAGCTCCCTCCTCCAAGACCATCGCGCAACTCCTAGCAACCAGCCGGAGGCATTGCGGAAGTAACCTCCGCTGTCTCCAGCTGATGTCAGAGTGCACGAAGTTCGGAGAGGCCGAATCAGCCCAACCTCCCGAGGCCAGCCTCCACGATCAGCACACGGCATCCGAGATGACTCCCGGCACCGCGTACATCAACGTAGAGAACGACTCCACAGGAGTACCAAGCCCTCCAGTGCGCGCCCACCAGTTAGCGGCCTCTCATAAAGAGGGTGGAATCGGCCAGTATCTGTGACGGACGAAAGGTAGCCGCAACAGTCCCTCCTCCCACCACAGCAGCAGGCTCTGCAGAGATAAAGAAGAAAGATCACACACTGTGTTCTAAAGCCTTCTATTCATACTAATTAATAAATAAAATAATTCAATAATAAAAGTAATGAAAATAAAATACATAAAAATAAATATAGATAACAATAACAAAATAAAATAAAATAAACATAATAAAAATAAATATAAAAAATAAAAATAATTAAAAAGTAAAATATAAAAAATAGATAAAAAAATACTAAATAAACAAGATATACAAATAATTATCTATACTAAGTCTAAGATCATATTCCCTGTTGAGAACTCGAGGCTCCATAGCCTCAAGGGTCCTAATCCAAAATGCCTCACGTAATAAAAGACGTTTATATCTGTCTCCTCCTCTTTTGAGAGGAGGAATACCTTCTATGATTTGACATCGAAGTTGGCTAGCACTGTGACCTGCGATACTAAAGTGATGTGACATGGCCTGGTCAGCTAATTTTTTACATATCGCATATTTATGCGAGGACAGTCTCACCTTCAATTTAGTGGTGGTCTGTCCCACATATATAAGTCCGCATGGACACTTTAGTAAATAAACCACAAATTGTGAGTCACAGGTATAGCAGCCCTTGATGTCATATCTCTTACCAGAATATGGATGAGTAAATTGTGAATTTCTGATAATAGAATGACAATGAACACAATTGAGGCAAGGATAGGTACCTCTGCGGCTGGAGTCTGGAGGTCTCAACAGGGTTCTCATTTCAGCATGTGCCAAATGATCTTTTAGGGTTAGTGGTCGCTTATAATACAATAAAGGTGCATTATGGAACTTGGCCAAGGAAGGGAAACCCTGCGCCAAAATCAGGAAATGTTTTTTTTTTTATTTTACTTATGGAATTACTGTACACATTAAACTGAGTTACAAACGGTATCCGATTGGCACCAGAGTTCCCCCTCCTAGGTCGATATCCATCTGAACTGCATCATGTGATGCCTTCTTCACAAGATCACTAGGATATCCTCGTGCAAGAAATTTGTCAGACATTTCTTGAAATCTGACAGCTCTAATTGTATCAATACGGTTAATCCTCTGAAATTGACCTTTAGGAATAGCTTGTCTAGCATTTAAAGGATGAAAACTCTCATATGACAACACTGCATTGCGATCAGTAGGCTTAGTATATAGGTCCGTTGTTAGCTTGCCATCTGACAGGTGAACCATGGTATCCAGATAACTAATCTGTTTCTCATCGCAATGCAGTGTTAAACGTATGGCACCACATTGGCTGTGTACCTGCTGAAAGAACGTATCAAGGGACGAACGTGGCCCGGTCCAAATGCAGAACACGTCATCTATATAACGTAGCCAAACTAGGGCATATTTTTGGAAGCTGGAATTGTTATAGACAAAAGTCTCTTCATAGCTGTTCATAAAAATGTTTGCATAGGACGGGGCCACGTTCGACCCCATCGCCGTTCCCCGAACCTGTAAATAGAAATGATCATCAAAAACAAAATAATTACACATAAGAACAAGTTGTAATAATTGTATCAAAAATTGAGTTTGATCTTGAGTGAAATCAGAACTTGTAAACAATGTATGCTGGACAGCCTCCACACCCCCATCATGTGGGATGGAGGTGTAGAGGTTCTCCACATCCAAAGTCACTAACAAACTTTCCAGAGGAATATCCTTCATCCGCAAAATAGTATCCAAGAACATACTTGTGTCCTTTAAATATGATTTTTGTGATACAACATAGGGCCTTAAGTGAAAGTCCAAATATTTTGCCAGAGGGGATAATACAGAGTCGATACCAGAAACGATTGGCCTTCCTGGAGGGTTGGCCAATCGTTTGTGGATCTTAGGACATAAGTATAGCACGGGTGTCCTGGGACATTCACAAGTGAGAAATTTGGCTAATTTCTCATTGATAATGTTCTTATTAAGTGCTGTTGTCAAGACACTCTCGATTTTTGTTGAATGTCTCTAAGGGGGTCGCAGGGTAGTGGAAGGTAAGTAGAAGTTTCAGATAATTGTCGTAGAGCTTCAGCTCTATATTCCTGTGTATCCATCACTACCACTGCGCCCCCTTTGTCTGCCGGTTTAATTGTAATTGATGGAATGTCCATGAGTTCTCTCGGGGCTCTCCTTTCTTGAGACGTAAGATTATGTGTAATTCTGAGACCCATGGAACTAGGTCTCAACAGTGAGTCAACCTCAGTTTTAACCCGAGACATATAAGTGTCAATTACTTGACAAGAAGGTGGATAAAAGGTACTCTTCAATCTCAGTGTAGTATCTCCAAGTTTGAAAGTATCTTCGTCCTCATATGTATCTCCAGTAGCTGAAAATCTTGGTTGACTAAAATAATACTTAAGTTTAATCCTGCAAAAGAAACGCTGTAGATCAATATCAATCTGTAGAGGATCTGGCCAGTATGTAGGAGCAAATGAGAGTCCTTTGTTTAGTAAGGCAATCTGTGCACTAGTAAGGGAACAACTAGAAATGTTGACCACCAAATTTTCACCTATGGATATCTCTGCTTGGGGCGTTGGCGGAGCCTTTCCTTTATAGTGCCTGAATCGGTGATGGTTGTGGAATGGATCCACCTTTTGGATCATGCGGTTTTCTTAGTTTAACCGGTCTCTTGTGCGGTTGTCGCCACACGTATACATATCCCGTAGAGTAATCTGCCTCATCTCTTTGGAATTTTTGTCTCTTAATAGCTTCAATTTTCTGGGTAGTAAAATCACAAAAAGTCTGGCGTTCCTCCTGTTGTTTTTCATACTCTTCCTCAGAGAGTGTCTCCTTCAATTTATCGTTATACATGGTAATTTGTTTATCCAGTAGTGGAATCTCCACTTGTAGTTGTGTGATGGTTAACACCATCGAGTCGAAGGAGACCTTATTCCATATTTTAGTCCAAGTATCACAAAAGGCGGTATTCTGAGGAAACATAACAGGGCTTACATATGTACGAATGCCTCTCGATATCCTACCCTGATGGTAATATTCCGCAAAAATAGCAGCATGCAGTTCGTATGCTATACGGGTTTTGTGTAGGTGTTCTAGTTGACGGCGTAGGCTGCGTGCATCAAGCCTACTCAGGAAAGCTGGCTGCGTCGTCACCGATGACACAATGCATGCTGCATCCTCAGTTGTAAAAGAGAAGGTGAGGTCAGCCGTCTCGGTCTAGTTTATAATGGGCAAGAAGACAGGTGCACTTCTGTGGTATCACTGAGTCAAACTTGTAGATGTGCACTCGTGTCTATGTCCCAATGATGTGCCTGGCAAAGGATCTTCAATCCATAAGACATCCAAAGGAAGAAGCCGGCACCATCTGTATTATGCTCTTTAAATGTTTATTGTAACAAACTGCCACATAATCACAGCAACGTTTCGGAGCGTCCGCTCCTTTATCAAGCAAGTGGCAGTAGTACATCTTAAACACATTTCACAAAGCCATTTATACCCAGTCACATATTGCCCAGCCAATCATGAGGCCGGATGAATAATCCAATCCCCAACAGGGAGAAAAACGGACCTGATGGGGACAGGGGCGTATCTTGGTAATATAGAGCCTATGGCAAGCACTGAAATTGCGCTCCCCTCTGGTCGGAGCCCTCTTCCTCTCTAAAAACAGCATCCTTTCTCACGTACATGTGTAATGGTTGCCCATGTTTTTTGGGCTTGGAATGTTGCTGAAGGTACTTTTCTGGAAATATGTCATCTTATTCCCTCTCTGTTCTCTTTGCTAACACTAAGCCAAGTTTGCCATATATAAGTTAAGTAGCCATGTTTCTCGGATAACAGAATTAATCCAATCTGAGGTTTAAGTGATGGGGAGGCATGGGGCGCAGCACAAGGGCAGGCATGGTGGTGCAGGGCAGGAGCAGGCATGGCGCCCATGGGAGCTGTGGCACCCATGGCACGAGCCATGCCTGCACCCCTCTAGATACGCCTCTGGATGGGGAACTAGTATATCGTGACAAGGACCAGTCACAAGAGCGCCTACATACCATGTGATGGGAAGTGGGAAAGGCACAGCACACACTAGAGGCAGTCCCCGAGGATATTGGAGAACGTCTCCTTCGTCCGTCACCGCCGCAGTAACTCCCACCGGCCAGCGGACCTGATGGGGAACTGCGGCACGATAAGTCATCGCTGGAAAAACACCAGCCATGCAAAGACTAGCGGGCGCACGCCAGGAGGAGCCAGCCGCCCATGGACCAATCAGCGCCCTCCTCCAAGACCATCGCGCATCCCCTAGCAACCAGCCGGAGGCATTGCGGAAGTAACCTCTGCTGTCTCCAGCTGATGTCAGAGTGCACGAAGTTCGGAGAGAGGCCGAATCAGCCCAACCTCCTGCGGCCAGCCTCCACGATCAGCACACGGCATCCTTGGATAAACAATGCATGCTATGCTGACAGGCGTGTCGTGGGTGGGCGAATTTCATTTAATGATCCACAAGACTCTCCTGTCAGCATAGTGTGCTTCGTTTATGCAAGCAGGACAGTGCAGAGGGAATGAGAGAGCGTTACACATTCTTATAGCCCCCTGCAGCCCATCATTCACAGTCACCTGACACCCTAGCTCTCTAGACATTCTGGTAAAGGAACAGATGTTCTTTTTTCCCTTTTACTAACACTATATGTCATTAGGAAGTCCATTCTGTCTATTTAAGGTGTTTAAAAAAAAAAGAAAACTTTGATAGTGTACCTTTAAGATTTTCTATAAGAAAAGTCACATGCATCAAGTGCGATTCTCAGAGCACAGATAAATGTTTGTCCTAACTCATTTAACGTTTACCAGTGAATCAGCATTCTCATTTGAGAGCCTATGCAGATGCTGGCTGTACAGTGGCAGCACGGGGGAGTAGTGGTGGGCAGCACGGTGGCGTAGTGGTTAGCTCTCTCGCCTTGCAGCGCTGGGTCCCCGGTTCGAATCCCAGCCAGGGCACTATCTGCAAAGAGTTTGAATGGTCTCTCCGTGTCTGCGTGGGTTTCCTCCGGGCACTCCGGTTTCCTCTCACATTCCCAAAACATACAGATAAGTCAATTGGCTCCCTCTAAAAATTAGCCCTAGACTACAGTACTTACACTACATAATATAGACATATGGCAATGGTAGCGATTAGATTGTGAGCTCCTTTGAGGGACAGTTAGTGACAAGATATATATATATATATACACAGTACAGCGCTGCGTAATATGTCGGCGCTATATAAATACTAAATAATAATAATAATAAAAAATAATAATACAGTCTGAGCACTGTTGAGTCTCAGCTCCAAATAATGATCTAAAAGGAGGACAGAAAGTAGATCAGCAGTCAATCCTGAAGCAGAGGCCCGGAAAATGTATTCAGTGCACATAAAATCAGCAAACAATCCCACAGCCCAGCAATCGGCAATGGTGTTTTCTCTGCACGTTTGCAGGCTTTTTTTTTATCACGTTAACTTTAATTAAAGATTTTATCACAGGACACTGCCGTTAGTTATTACTTCACTGCCTTTAATGTTTATTATCACCTGTTTTAGTGTGCCTGAAATCATTAATTGCCTTTGACTATTGGAGTGGCTACATGACTGCTTAGGGTAATTTCAGAATTCTGATTAGACGAGGATGTTTGCTATGGATTGTTTACAGAAAACACCATGTGAAAGGAGTAAGCAGGAACGGACACATTTTATTATTGGAAAATGCTTACCTAAACAGTTTGTCTGTAGGTTGATATAATTCAAAAATCATGTGAAGTAGGCTGACAGCAGAGGAATATGAAAGGTGGAAGTTAAAAGTTATTTAGCTGAACTTATTTAGTGGCTGAATAGTGTACTGGTTAAGGGCACCGCCTTTGACATGGGAGACCAGGGTTCAAATCCTGGCTAGGGTCAGTACCTATTCAGTAAGGAGTTCAAGGCAAGACTTCCTAACACTGCAGGGTTTGAGCGCGTCCCAGTGGCTGCAGCTCTTGAGCAATTTGAGTCCGACAGAAGAAAAGCGCTATACAAATGGTTAGATTATTACTATTAAGTGATGGGGCTGTATTTACAAATGCAGGACAAAGTTACTATGGCCAAGGTGCGCACAGCGATTTTAGAACTGACCCTGGGTGTAAGGTAGAGCATATTGCATAAGGACTAGGTAGCACACTGTACCCTGATAATGTACATGTCACCTAGGTAACATGGGTCGTGCTAATTGTGCAATGCATGCTACTTTACCATTAGGTTTACCAGCAAAATTCTTGTGCACTCATCTGCACAACCGCAAATTTACCATAGTAAATACACCCCAGGATGAGATACAGTAAATGTGTATGGATATTCCTAGACCTACAATTAATTAGCCTGTGATTCTTTTTTCTTTTTCTTATTACTGTAGATATTATTGGTAATAAACCTTCTGTGTAGCTGAGAAAAACAGTTTTAAGAGCAGGGAACAAATCATTTTGATAGCTCAAGATTTGTATGTATTGGAGCTGAATAAACATTATCATTTACCCGAAGCTGTCAAAGCTTTAATCATTTTACTCTTTTAAATCAAAATAATACAATGGGATTCAAGGAAAGTCCTATTTGTAATTAGGAGTATATATACAATAGTCTAAATAGTCTGCCAACTAGATAAGACTCCCGTAGCATAAATCCATTTACTTGTTATTATAAAATAACGTAGTACTACTCACAAAGTTCAGTAAAATACAAGCATATAAAATCCTAGGATTTCTCCTCCATATACTGAGACACTTCCTGAGCAGGCTGAGCAGTTGGAAGGTAGTCAGTGTACGGCTTGTAAAGCAGTGTTCAATTGCTGTCCGATAAAAATACGGTAACTTAAAACACAGACATTAATGTCCCAACCACGGGCAAAAAAGTGAGTACACCCCTAAGTGAAGGATGTCAAAATTCTGCCCAAAGTGTCAATATTTTGTGGGTCCACCGTTAGTTTCCAGCACTGTCTTTACTCCCTTGGGCATGTACTTTACTACAGCTTTATAGGTTGCCACTGGAATCCTCTTTCACTCATCCATGATGACATCACAGAGCTAGTGGATGATAGAGACCTTGCTTTCCTCCACCTTCCCCTTGAAGATACCCCAGAGATGTTCAATAGGGTTAGGCCTGGAGAGATGCTTGGCTAGTCTAGTACCTTTACCCTTGGTTTCTTTAGCAAGGTTAGGGTCATCCTGGAAGTGTGTTTGGGGCCGTTAACATGTTGGAATACTGCCCTGAGACCAAGTTTCTGACACAGTACATGCTGTCAGTCATGGTTTCCTCAATAAACTTTAGCACTCATGCAGCCTCAAACAACAACTCTCCCACTACCATCAATAAGGAAGCACTATACAAATACAGTGAATATTGATATCTTTGCCGGATCCTCCCACATAAAATCACATTCCAAAACAGATAAAAAGTCCCTTGCTTTAGAGTGCATAGTACAGTAGTAACAGCACAGTGGATACAATCTGAAGGAACTCCATGCCAGCTTGCACCAGGATTAGACACTCTTGAGGCCACAGTAAATAGACAATCACCACCACCACACCCTTTGTGCGGCACTCACTGTCCTGTATTACCCTCTATTGGGTCAATAGGTGACTAGGGACTGTTATCAGGTGCGTGTTATGTGCATAAGTTTGTGCATTATGTGCATAAGTATTTGTAATGGGTAAGATTAACTGGATGTTTTTCCCAATATATTTTAGTGTGCCTTTAACAATTGAGAAGCTTGAAGTTATGATCGGATAGGAAGTGTAGTTGTGCAAACAAGATGCCATAAGATGAGTTAAATGCTGTGCCAATAAAAAGGTATAAGATTAGCCAAATGGGTAGGAGGAATAGTGATCTCCCATAAAAATATTGTAATGTTGGTAACTATTATAATTTTATTATTTTGACTTATTTTAACGCATTGTATTAGTCTTTGTAACGATAAGAGCTCAGACCCGGAGCGCACACTTTTGAGCGGGCTGTGACGTGGCGAGCATTGGTTATGGTGGGCCTATGGAGCATACAACGCATTGCCATGACACTAGAGGTATGAGGGAGGAGATGGAGATACCTTTTGCATTGAAATGCCTGAAGTCTGACAACTGAATAAATCTCAATTCACTGCAGTGCCTGGAAAGTCTCCTCTTTCTTCTCAGTGATCCATAATACTGTATGGAACATTAGTAAGGCACATTCACACCAATATCCTGCATGTTACTTTTACAGTCAAGCAGCTGTTATGCATTGTAATAGTTTCCCTGCATTACATCACATTCTCCTGTTTTGCTGCACTAATGCAATACTGCATGTATTTAAGGGACTATCAGCATACCCCATAGCAATACATGCAGCATATGTGTCCTCAAGAGGTTGTGTGTAGGAAGAAAATTTCTAGATATATTCTACTTGCCTGATTTGGCCGGGAGATCTTTGCAGGGTACATGACCCGGCAGCATTCTACAATACCCACCCCCTAATACTACACTACTCCCCGCTATATTCACCCTCAAACCCAAACAACTACCACATGCAATTATTATTTTTTTATTTATAGCTGTTGACCGACACTCTATCTGCTCTCTCTTATCACTAAGAAATAAAAACTCCGTACTCCAGATCTTATTTGGAGTGATACTTTATTGTCGGCCACAGCTAAACACACAACAGTAAATAAAAACTTTATAAAACATGAGCATAAACAAAGTGCATCAAAACATTAGTGCAAACATTCCACATATAATCCCCATCATTCTTCATTCCCTCCTGCTAGCTTGGTGGCGACCGAGGAAACCCCAAAAACGTGCCACAACACCTCAAGCACGAAACCAGACCCCCGGCCGCGTAGCCTGACCCAGGGGTCCCCTGAGCTTACATGCCAACTCGTGTCAACCAAAATGTAAATACCCATACCACCAAACCACTTTGCATATACATGTGCAAACCCCATATCCACTTTGACCCCTCGGTCCCGTTGTTTGCCTCCTCTAGTAGCAGAAGGGGACCGCTGCCACTGCAAGCCAGCAGTGACACCTCACTGAAGGCGCACCTGCCACAACTCATAGGCCAATTCAATCTGCTCCTAGAGCACCAAATTGAAGATATCGAGCCCGATATCATTCAGATGAACCCCATCTGGACGGAAATACATGGCCTTCCCCTCCAAGCTCACATGACGGGCCACCAGGTCCCCCTGTTTCAGCATAAATCTCGCCATTTCTCTATTAACTTTAATTGTAGACCTCTCCATAGCATGATGGCTACGGGCATACCGCCAATCAAACCTAGGAATAATTTCAGACCATATGATACGTACCTTAGGGACCAGCTCTCGTATGGCCAGGATGTCCCTCTTCATGGCCTTAATCAAGCCCCTCATGGGCCGCTGGCCCATGTCATTCCCCCCTGCATGCACAACCAGCACATCCGGCCATGGATTCGCTATGAGCTGCCCCTGAAACGGACCAAAAATCCTTCCACTGCAGTCTCCAAACCCCATGCCAAAAAATTTGAACATTGGCCACATCCAAACCTAACTGTCGGCCTGACCTCCTTAGCTCCACCCTTTTTGCTGCCCAGAAGATGTAGGAGTGGCCCATGATCTAGACCACGCATCTCCCAGCACCTGTAAAGAAAATCAAATAAGTGCACTTAAGAAACTGAGCCCCAAACAACCAACTAACACAACAGCTTTCCCCTTTTTTTCTCAACCTACCAGCTAACTAGCCTGTTCCATCCTGTCCGGACGAACGTAAGACCTAAACCTACCTGATTGCCACCTCCCAATTTTTTTTAATCATCTGACAATCCTAAGTGCGCCGCTTCCTTAGCTGCCCCAATCCTGAAGGAATGAGACGCATACTCCTTGCTACTCACCCCCATTCGCCCCAGACACTTCCTCATGACTGCCACAAACTGGAATCACGACAATACAGTCGTATCCGTGTGCAGTAGCAAACGACCCCCTACATCCGGGCGTACTCCCTCCTCCAAAGCTTCAAAGGGCAAATGCTACATTCATGAAGCGGGTATAACACCAGTTGGGCACCTTTACCTAACTGATCTGTTTTTGATTTGTTAATACTATTAAAGAGCGTGTCCACTTGCTCCCATACATCATCACGCTCCAAACCTCCTTCCCCTCTTTTGTTGGCACTGACTAATTCTCCCACCCTTAATGCTGCAAAGAAAGCTAACGCAAATGCCAAGCAAAATAATCCTACTTCATAATCTGAAACGCATACATCCGGAAGTTCCCAGAGCATGCTATCCAAAATGTCCCATGTAACCGGCCGTCAACGATCCATCACCTTATGATTTTTTTCTCCACCCCTTCAAAGCCTGTCGAACAGCAAACCCCTTTGTAAAATCAACCCACCCATACAATTTTGCCAAAAAGGCTAAAGTCACCACCTTTTTGTCTAAAGTAGCTGGAGACACCCCCTTTTCAATCCAGTGACCCAATATCCAGATGAACAAATCCTCCCGCCCAGCTGTATCATCACCCAGGGACCACTGCTTGTCCCATGTGAACCAGTCGGACCACACCTTATTGTATGCTGTCCACGTTGATGGGGCCACCGATCTTCGAATTCACGGCCAAAAACCCCCTACATTACGTCCCACACGAACTCCGTGCATTGCTCCCGATTGTCGAGCTTCCGGAGCCAGCGTCCTGAAGCGGCTTCACTAGAAATGAGATAACGCATCAGCAATCTCGTTATGCTTCCCAGGGATATGTACAGCCTTAACATGTATATTACGCCTTATGCAAACTAATACAACATAGCAGCACCTTGATCACTAGAACAGATGAAGACGACAGGGAGTTAATTTCCATCACCACCGCTGTGTTATCCGACCTAAAACACACCGCCTTGTTACTCAGCTCACCGCCCCATAGTTCTACTGCAACCCAAAGTGTGAAAATCTCCAGAAAAGCAAGGTTTTAATCAGATCCGATCCCAGCCAGTCTGCAGGCCATAGCTGGGCACACCATCTTTCTGAAAAGAACACCCCAAATCCGATGGACCCTGACGCATCGGTGAACAGCTCCAGGCTGTCCAAATCCCTGAAAGGATCCAGCCAGGAAGCCAATCCGTTATAATGCAGCAAGAATTCCCTCCAGACTTCTAAGTCTGCTTTGTGCTCCTTGTTCAGCCTGATGAAGTGGTGGTGTTCTACCACCCCACAAGTAGCTAGCGATAACCGCCTGGAAAAAATCCTACCCATTGGTAACTCCCTGCATGCAAAGTTTAATTTTTCCAGCAACGACTGCAGCTGCCATAAGGTCACCTTTTTTGCCCCCAACACCATCACAACCTCTGCCAGCAATCCCTCCACGGGCAGCCTGCAGACACCCTTGACCGAATCTATTTCTATGCCCAGAAACTTCATCACTGCCCCCGGTCCCTCCGTTTTATTTTCCGCTACCGGAACCCCAAACTCCTGAAAGATCCCAATCATCCCCCGCAGCGCCATTTCACAGATTCACGTTCCCTTGGGCCCGACACAAAATAAATCATCTAGATAATGTGTAATTGCCATGATGCCAGTTCTCTCTGTTGCACCACCTATTCCAGGAATGAACTAAACAATTCAAAGAATGAGCAGGAAATCGAACACCCCATCGGCAAACATCTATCCAGATAAAATCCCCCTTCAAAATAGCAACCTAGCAAACGTATACTGTTGGGGTGCACAGGAAGAAGGAGGAAAGCTGACTCAATATTCGTTTTGGCGACCCGAACCATCGCGACCACCGAATCAAAGGAAGCATACTGGACCGACGAAAGCTCCGATTGTATTCCATCATTTACCGACCCACTCTTGGGGTATGACAAATGATGTATCATCTGAAATTTTCCAGACTCTTTTTTCGGTACCACCCCGATAGGGGACATGATCAATCCCTCAATCGGTGGCTCGGAAAAGGGGCCCGCCATCCTTCCCAAAAGTACCTCCTTTGCTAATTTTTCCCGGACCACTAAAGCATGCTCCCTGGCCAACTTCAGGTTCTTGGTGTGTATGGTGGATTCCGAAGCCGATGTAGCCAAGGGGCCATCTCCCCGACCCTCACCGGGGTCCTCCCTTTTTCCAGACATGTCTCCCGACCTCCGTTGACCACCCGATCCCTTGGACTTCTTGAAACAGTGTGTCCCCATATGCGGCCCGTTACAGAAGGAACATTCGCTTCAGAACCTACAACTAGCTCCGAACTTGCATTGACCTTCGTTGAAGGCCCAGCAGAGACCGCACCTTCCTGTCCCTGAAGCCCCGGCTGCCGCCAAGGTAGAACTCCCTGGAAACGACTGCTGAGCTCCAGTCGTTGAGTACAGGGCCCCCTTTGCGTTCATAACTCGTAACCAAATGCCTATATCCTTGTGCCCCCAGTGTAGCTCCGGCTGCACTGACATCCTTTGACGAAACTGCTCGTCGTATCACAACCATGCCATTCCCCCATAGGTCTTATAAGCTTCCCAAATGGCAACCAAGTAGCTGAAAAGTGCAGCAAATTTTTCGGGCGTCTTCTCCCCTATTAAACTGGCCATTATCGCAAAAGCCTCCATCCAATTACCAAATGTACACAGAATGAGACGAAACCTCCTACGGTCTTCATCCTCCTCCTTTCTGTGTTCCTTCCCTCTGACCCACCTATTAATATTAAAACGTTCCAACGCTAATAGCGTGAAAATATCAGTTTTAACACCTTTTCCTTCACCTTCTGTTTCAAGTGCGCTCTCAAGGGCCCCTCATAGCAAGTATAAGCATGTCCCTTTGCTAGGTCAGAAATGGGTTCTGGCTTTTCTGATTTCTTTCCAACCGCTTCACATACCCTGGCCGGCACTTGAGCAGAGGTCACCTCACCTAGCCGTCCCCACGTGCCCTCCAGAAGCCGCCAGAGTTTGCCCAAGGGGCAGCCCTGGTGCTAATGTCACTCCCCATCCCTGCCAAGCCACGGGGTAGTGGCTTGGAAATAAACCCCCCCCCCTGGCCCCTGTGCAGGCACAAATGGGCCCCCAAACGACGCCGCTGAAGGGCCCAGTCTGGTTAACCATCTCCTCAACATGCAACCCCTGAAACGCTCCTGGACCCCATGTAAATACCATGGGCCCGACTATACTTCCCCCACACTACCTCCCTGACCTACGACTTGAGCCCCCATATCCTGGGTACCCCATGCAAAGCCACTGTTAAACCATCCAGTGCCGCTCCTGCCACTCCAGACATACCCCCCTGCCCTGTAGCCAGACCTGCAGCTCCCTGTCCCGCTGGCAACACTCCAGTAGCAGCTGCCCCGGCTGAGACCTGCCGGGGCATTTTTCCTAGCCTCCTGAAAACGCCATTACGAGTACTCCCTCCTGCCTGTTCGCCCGCCCGAGCCGGCAACTTCTTCTTCCCCTTACCTTTTGCCTTCCCCATTCTGTCACCCACCTCACTTGGAACGCCCGCTGCGGGCGCCGCTTGTTCCACCGGCCTGCCGCTGTGCTCTGGGGTACCGCTGCCTGCGTCCCCTCTGCTTGTCCCGGCCACCGGCTGCTCTCCTCGCCAGGGTCGGGTAGGTGACAGCGATGGGGAAAGCATGTCCGTTGGCCTCTTGGTGCGCTGTGGGTGGCTGGAAGCCGCCGGTCCTCCATCCTGCTGGGTGGCGGCTGTGAGCAGAGACTCAAGCCAGTCATCCCCCCGCTGGGCCGCATGGCGCGCGAGCGCCATGAGATCTTGCTCGGCCATCCTATCACTCTTTTCCCTGCACTAACTACGGCAGCAGAGCAAACTATGTTTGCTCTCACTGCCAGCTAAGCAGGTAATGATTACCTCCGGTGCAGCGCCCCCTAACTTCCTGTCCTCTCCTAGTTCAGAGCCCCTCCCAGCCCTGCCTTTCACTGACACTCCCTTCCCTACACTTAACCCATTCAACCTCAGGTGTTAGTTCTGAGAACTAACCTGGGTCATGATGCCGCTTGGCTATTGGCACAGCGCATCGCTTTAGACAAGTTGAATGTGCCACCAGCCACTGATTAATGCAGTCTGGGTGAAACGGGTAGAAGCAGGGTAGGATGGTACCTCCCTCTCCTTCTAGAAGATCATCCAGACAGATGCTGCACTGTGGTGGTTCCTCATTACATTCTCACAATCAATAGGAGATATATGTAAAAGAGAAAGGGGATTCCCCAAAAACAGCACCAGACTAATAATATTCAAAAATATAACAAATCTTTATTGTTTTCCAAAAGCCAAACGAAAAGGGAGGCGGAAGAGTGCTGGACATTTGGAAAACAGCAATGTATAAAATAGATAAGGCAGTTTAAGAAAAAGAATATCTAAATAGTAAAGTTTATTTAAGTTTTTTTGGAAAAAAGGATGGAAGTAATGAATTACATAGGAAGTAATAGGAAGTAATATTGTCCGAAAAGGGAGGCGGAAGAGTGCTGGACATTTGGAAAAGAGCAATGTATAAAATAGATAAGGCAGTTTAAGAAAAAGAATATCTAAATAGTAAAGTTTATTTAAGCTTTTTTGGAAAAAAGGATGGAAGTAATGAATGCCTTTCACTGACACTCCCTTCCCTACACTTAACCCATTCAACCCCAGGTGTTAGTTCTGAGAACTAACCTGGGTCATGATGCCGCTTGGCTATTGGCACAGCGCATCGCTTTAGACAAGTTGAATGTGCCACCAGCCACTGATTAATGCAGTCTGGGTGAAACGGGTAGAAGCAGGGTAGGATGGTACCTCCCTCTCCTTCTAGAAGATCATCCAGACAGATGCTGCACTGTGGTGGTTCCTCATTACATTCTCACAATCAATAGGAGAACAGCTTCTGTCCTTCTGGCATGAATCAGAGTTCTGAACTCTTTGGCGTCTCCTGGATCTTACAGGCAACTCCGGGTCATCTAGTCTGCCAAACACAGATGTCCTGGATCTTGTCCTGCGTCCTATAGGTGTATCTTGCCCTGCAATAAAAATAATTTGTTATATTTTAAATAAAAATATCAATACTCAGGGCTGCATAAATAATAAGCATGCACACGCACCTGCTGCAACAACACTGGACATGTATACGTGTCCTAATTGATTTACTGCAGTGCATTCTGGGTGCATTCAGATAGAATTAAGTGGTTAAAATGCCATTTTTTTCAGAATATAAGACGCTGCAGACTACAAGATGCACCTAGGCTTAGAAGTCAAAAATCATTGAAAAAATAATACTATACCTAGATGCATCTATAGTGCAGGGGCGTCTTCTGGACCTCTTACCCCCCAAACTGTCTCTAAGCTCACCAACTAAAATACACTAATCCCTGCTTCCCTACCAGCTAAGCTACACTTCACTACATGCCTCACTAGACTAACACAACGCTGTACTGCACTAACACTACACTGCACTAAAACTACACTAACACTTCTGCACTACACCTGATCTTGCTGCCCACGCTCCTCCCTCCCTTGTTGTGCCGATGTGTCCCTCTATATCTCCAGCTCCAGGATGAGAATAGTCAAAGTGGAGCGTGTTGGCACAGGACCGGAGCGAGGGCTGAGAGGAGCACAGCGGAAGGATGCGTTCAGTCCATCCCTGCACACTCTGCACTTCTGATTATAAAACACACCCACCCCCTCTTCTTTTTGGAGAAGAAAAAGTGTGTCTTATATTCTGAAAAATATGGTAACTTATCAGTACTGTGCAATTGAAAAAGTAGCAAAAAAGTAGGTGACATTTTCTTGCTCGCGGCATAAAATGCATTTCATGGATAATGTCTGAAAATATCACCTAGGAGGAAATTTAGAAGAAAAAGTGAATGAAATAAGGGTCATGGGGCAGTTTTATAAAAGCTAGCATGTACAAGCAGCACGGGCTAATACTGGCAAGCGCACACTACGCTCAAGAAAGAGCGTGGGAGTGCACGGCGGTGAGGAATGTAGTACCTAAGTCCCTGCGAGGTGAAGAGGGATTTTGCAAGGACATAGATAATAGTTCCGGGGGAGGGCAAGTGGTTAAACTGACTATACTAGCAAGCAATTCCAATGATTTGTTTACATCCTCTTTGGCTTACCTGAGGGTGCTGGTATTCCCTCGTTGTCAGGTGGCTCATTACGGGTGTTACGCCGTGATGGGCCCTGGGAGTTTGACTTTTGCATTCTGATCAATAGATGGTACTTACTGATCAGATGGTAGAGGCCAATATAGGTGAATAAATTCACCAGAAAAACACAGCAATTTGCAATAGAAATCGCAATTCGCAAGAAACAAGCACTGGAGATGCTATCAATATAGCTGGCAAGTGCTGGGCATCCTTCCTGCAGGGCCTTGCAAACCACTTGCCCATTGTGATTATCACATCTTTCACTGACCACCTGCACAGCTGTAGGTCTCTGATCTGTACCGCCAAAAACCATAACATTTTTCTTTTTTAGTGTGCATTATTTTTTATGTTCAGAACTCTGATTTTTCTCAGTGCTTCTGTACCACTCCTAGAATTGTACCTTCCATGGCAGCCACTAAAATTTGGTGGCAGCCAATGCCCAAAGTGTTCATTACAGGCCAAACAATTGTCTAAATCAAAGGGATAAACCGCTTAGGCAGGGAACACACTTGTCTTTCAGTTTTCTGCGCGCGGTTTCCTGCATACTTTCTCTGCACACCAAGTGTGTTTCTATGCAGGAAAACGCACACATTTTTTCTCAGCAGCTGATGTAATTGATAGAGAAAACTGACAAAATGTGCAGCGTCATGATGCAGAAGGTCAGTTTTTTTTCTGCGCGCGAACAATATATTAAGTGTGTACTAGCCCATTGATTAACATGAGTTCTCAGATTTCTGTGCAGAAAACGCGCACGAAAACAGTCAAGTGTTTTCCCTGCATGAATGTTTATTACATGGAAAGTCTTTCCAATACCTAGAAAATGTGCTTTAACTTTTTAATAATCAACTGCCACTTTCCAACATATGCTGGGTCTACACGTGCCAATTTGTCTTATCAATTGAGCCGCTAATGCGGCTCGATTGATAAGATCCGACAGGTCCGATCTCGCCGCGGCCGATTCCCTGCTCGTTCCCTGCGAGCGGACAATAGCGGGGAATCGAGCGGAAGATAGGAGGCGCCGCGGGGACGAGTGGGTATCGAATCCGACGCACGCGCGGATGAGCGGGGACGCGGTGGGTACGCGCGGGGATGCGGAAGAGTCGATCCGGCGGCTAGGCTCCGTCTAGATGGGGCTTTACAGGTGGATAGCCATATACTTCATTAGATTTTATGCTGCAGAGATCAACTGTCATATTAAAAGAAGTTTGCTGATATAGAGAAAAGGTTATTTATTATCAGTATACAAAACAATCACTATGAAAATATAAGGTGCCTGGCAGGTTACATGTGAAATGTTCTAGGCTGCGCAACAGACATTTTAACCTGTAAAAGATGCCCTACCAGAAAGAACACAAACATCCTCTGTGAGATGTAAGGAGGTGTTAAAATGCAAGCCAGCTTCATGTACAACCCCTGGAGAGAATTTCTCTTATACACATGCTTTCACACAGCATGGGAATGCATTTGACATAGCAAATATATATTATATATATATATATATATATACATGTTTATATATATATATATATTCTAAAACCTTACACTCTAAAGAATAAATAAAACACAGACTCCATATTGGCTTGTGAACAGGTTGCGGCCTCATTTTATTCAGGGGGGTGCGGGTAAACATTTTTTCTTACTTCTTTACCTTTTACTCAAACCAAAGATTCCAAACATTTTTTTAAAATACACTATAAAACCATAAACCACTTTCCAAGAAAATCAGCTGATGGTCTGTGGACCCATACTAGTCGACACCAAAGTCCAGTCCATGTACATTACCACATTACCCCCCCCCCCCCAAATGAAACGGCGACAAAACACAATTATTTAAAGATATAAATATATATATATTATTAATATTTTTTTTAAAGGGAGGGGAAGGTGAGCAGCTCTGCCAGTCTGCCTTGCATGACACTTGTCACTCTGTGATAGGAATTATTCACACTCATCCTCCTCATTGATTGGACAAGCCCTGCTGGAGGGAAAACGCAGGCCCCAATCAACACCAAGCTGCTCCTGATTGGCTCAGAGCTGTTATCTGCATCCCAACGATGCCTACATTTAGCACAGACTCCTCTCCTCACAGTACCTGTAAAGACTGAAAAACAAAGCAGTACCCAGCATAGACTGACACATACAAACTTATATACACCTATATATGCAGTCTTCAGCTATCCCATGTTCACTGCATGGGAGGGTAAGTGCATACAAAGTTATATAGTTCTAAAGACTATAAAAAGCACACCACACAAGTATATGGATGTAAAAAGGCCGCAGGCGTTTATTGGTGGGAAAAACTTGAAACATTGTTTCATTAATCAAATAAATAAAATAAACTTTAGGAGATAACTTTATTCATAAATATAACTGAAGCTGAAAATTTGCATGAATTATGCAAATAATTTATGCACATATATATCAAAACGGAGCCCACCCACATTTGTGGGTGACTTTACCCAAACCAGTGGCATAGCCAACTGGTAACCACTTTATACAGAAAATTGAGTTCAATAACAGGCCCGGATAACCGACCTTTACCTAACCACCAATAAATCATACCGCGACAAGGGAGGGAGGGTGGGTAACAAATCTTCAGGCTGCCCCTCAGACGACTGATGACAGCCTCTGCCAGACAGCCCTATATATCAGGAAACCTGACACCACTGGATTGGTTGATGAATCTCCCGCATTTTTGGCAGCCGTCCAATTACCAGGTGAGGCAGACAGGTCCAGCCTGACAACAGCATCTCCTCACAGGCTCTGAAAGGGAGGAGAGATCAAGGCAGGACACAGCACACAATACATGTATATCAAAGTACCACACAGCTATCAGAGCAAAACAATTAATATCCCAACAGTGAAATTAAACCCTTTGATACACCACCCACCCATGCAGCCCCATTTTTATGAATGAGGCTTTTTATGGGAGGGTAAGTGCATACAAAGTTATATAGTTCTAAAGACTATAAAAAGCACACCACACAAGTATATGGATGTAAAAAGGCCGCAGGTGTTTATTGGTGGGAAAAACTTGAAACATTGTTTCATTAATCAAATAAATAAAATAAACTTTAAGAGATAACTTTATTCATAAATATAACTGAAGCTGAAAATATGCATAAATTATGCAAATAATTTATACACATATATATATCAAAACAGAGCCCACCCACATTTGTGGGTGACTTTACCCATCAGCCGGGCGTAGCCTGGCCCCCACCCCACCTGCGGCAAGCTCAATCATGGACTGAAGGTTAGTATTAAAAATGTCCATCCCTATGTCGGACAGGTGGACCCAATCTCTCCTGTATAAACCTAAACATCCGTCCTCCAACTCCCTGTGCCTGAAAGACAAACCTCCAAAAGTGGGTGTAAATTTGGAAAGGGCAAAATTAACCCTTTTTCTGATTCTTTCCAGAAACTGGCGCTCAGGGTAACGCAGCCAGATTAGGCGGGGAATGATCTCTGAGAAAACAATGACTGTATTGGGCATTATCTGATGAAGTTGGGCTAAATCATCTCTCATCCAATTTAGCAGGAGCCTGGTGTTGATCTTTCCCAGGTCGTTTCCCCCCAGGTGCAAAATCAAAATATCAGGGACAGGCCAGGTGTCTAGAAATTTACCTATCTTTTCCATCAACCGCTTCCAACTCATGCCCCTTAGTCCTAACCATAAAACGTGAAACTGATCCGGATCCATGCCCAGATTCAACGAATACGGGCGTATGGCCGCCCTCTTTCTTGCCCAATATAAGAAAGAATGGCCAACCAGCCAAATGATCTTTTTTTGACCTGAAAATAAAGTACATGAAATTAGTAGATATGAAAACCAGGGCGCACTTAAAGCGGCCTGATTCCTACCTCCCAATGCGTTTTATAACTTCCTGGAAAAGGCCTAGACGCGCCGCCTCCGTCGCCGCCCCTATGCGAAATGAGTGCGCCGTGATTTTATAGTCCCTCGGCCCCAATTTCGCCAGGCAAAGTTTTAAAACCGCTCTGAATTGAAACATGGATAGCGCTGAGCCATCTTCATGGCAAAGATATGAAGGGGAAACTGCCCGTATCAGCCCAAATTGTGAAAGATTGGCTACCGGACACGCCGGTGAACCTGGCAGACTACCCAGGTGCAACCATACCCCTCTACCCATACAATCTGTTTTTGAATGGCGAACTAAAATGGATACCTCGCTGGGCGACACAATTACATCGTCAGACAAAAGGCCCGTGTGGACCCGTTTTGATTTGGAAACCAATTCCGAAATACGCAAAGCGCCAAAAAATGACAGAACGAATGCCGAACGAAAAACGCAAATCTCATAAGGAGAAGTACAAACCTGACTCAGTGTCAGCAATAAATCTTCTAACATCAAGAAGCTGATAGGCCTGCGCTGATCCTGCGATGGAGATAACCGACCCATTCCCTTCAAAAACTGACAAACTAAAAAGGAATGCCTACCCGACTGAGCGCCGTGCAGCTTTTTGAAAAAGGAAATCACGGCCAGCGCTTTTTTAATAGAAGCCGCTGAGTTACCGTCTTGAACTAGGTCACACATGAAAATGAGCAGTAGTTCTTCATTCTCATCAACTGCTGACGCCCCCATCTCATTAGAAAATTTTAACCACTTATCCCATGCAGCTGCGTATTCAGCCCATGTTCTGGAGGATAAGGAGTGTTGAATGAAATCAGTTATCAAATGGGAATAATTTGAAACAAGTGCTTCGGGCATTCCCGACCAACTGCCTCCGCTTCCGGTGCTACTTCCCTGAATATGTCGAAGCGCTGTCGGGACAAGGCATCCGCTATGACATTCAATTTACCTTGAATATGCACTGCTTTTATCCATCCTGGTGGATCTGATCTGCAGATGAATGTCTGTTAAAGAAAACCCGAGGTGGAATTTCATTATGTTACTGGGGCACAGAGGCTGGTTGTGCACACTAAGACCAGCCTCTGTTGCCCCATCGTGTGCCTCCATGTCCCCCCTGCGCGCCGCTATACCCCCGCAGTGCTGGCAACATGCAGCGTGTCGCCAGCACAATGTTTACCTAAGCGTTGTCTGTCAGCGCCGCTCCCCCGCCTCCTCTGCATCGGCGCTACCCGCCCGTGTCCCTTCCCTCCCGCTAATAGGAGGGAAGTGACGCGGGCGGGTAGCGTCTTAGTGTGCACAACCAGCCTCTGTGCCCCAGTAACATAATTAAATCCCACCTCGGGTTCTCTTTAAACAAGGTGTGTATGAGATCTGCAAATCTCATAGACTATGAATGCATTTTGCAGGAACGGATCTTTTGCAGGAACAGATGTTTTGCAGATACTGATCTTTTATGTCTGTACAGCATCTTTGTGTGCAGGATCTTGCAAAGATTATTATCTGATGGGGAGTTCAGCTCAATAGAATAGACTGTGTAGAGGAGTATGGCTCTCATACTACATGGAATGGGGTAAAGTTGGTCTGTGATCTTCCCTTTTCCAAAGACTTTTATGTCAAGTGTGTATGTAGCATTACTATCTCAATATTTTATAAAATGACACCAGAGTTGAGCTCGAACTCTGAATTTGAGTATAAAAATGGAATTGCAGTGCCATCAAGTGTTTACATTCATTATTGCCAAGTCAACAGTTATAAAATGGAAAATGTCGCTCTTTAAAAGGGCAAATTCAGTCAATAAATAAAAAGTGAAAATAAACTTATGATATAATTGTATGTGTAGTACAGCTAAGAAGTAGAACATTAGTAGCACAGATGAGTCTCATGTTGTTTCCAGTACAAGAAGAGTTAGAAAACTTCAGTTGTCTATGCAATGGAGCTTCTCTGAGCTCTCTGACCAAGCTTGGTTGGCTACAGTTCTGTTTTCTGAAGCAATTATCTAATCCTGTCTCTTACTGTTTCTTGTTTGTTTAAGGTTTTACTGCATGAACGTTCAAATAGTCATTAGCTCTGCTCTGTTTCATAGTTTAAAATACAGAGTGTAGTTTGTAAACTGCAAATATTAGAGAATGATGCAATGTTATTAAAACAAAGCCATATAACTGAAAATAAAAATATAAGACTCTTTTCTTTGCTACTACACTACTACTACACATTCTGTTCATTATATCATTTTTTTTTTTTGCTCTAGGGTTACAATAAGGCACATGACACAGGGAAAAATGTTTATGTAAAAAAGCATACTTACCTGGGCAAATCTATCTTTATTCCAGACATCTTTTTCTATTCTATTGCTGTGGCTGCAGAATCAGCTGTCCGTTTAGCATTTGTGTCCCCTGATGCTCTTGCCTCCAGATAAGTTCATTGGCTTCCCTCTAAGCCCTAGATTACGATGGACATATGACTATAGTGGGAACTAGATTGTGAGCTCCTCTGAGGGACAGTTAGTGACAAGACTATGTCCACCTGCTGAACTCCAGCCCCCCTTTGCCAGCACCTCTGTCTTGAGGCACTATCATACCCTAGACTGCGGAACCCCTCCCCACCACATTTGAGACTTTGTTTCTATATATTAACAAGATGTTAAAACACGCAGCTTATATTTTATTTTGTTAACCCCCTTGGCTATATGATTCTTTAAGGATTTTAGGGTCTAAAAGCGGGGGCCTTTTTTTTGCATGTTTTTAGATCATAAAACTTGGAAAACAATCATGCTGCTAAGGAGTTCTTCAGCAGCTCAGCTCTCACTCACCTCCCTGGCCTCCAACGCTGCAGTTTTACCTCCGTCCTCCGGGTGGCGCTGAAACCTTTTAGTGAGATTGTCGGCTGTCGTCATGACGGCAGACGGCGATCTCACCAAGGGGAAGCAGAGCCTCTGAGGAGAGGTAGTAGAATGGCGGCCGACGTCGGGATCCCCAGGGAGGTGAGTTAAACACCCGCTGCACGCATTGCTCTGCATAGACCTCCCTTGCGGCTACCATGAGTTCAGCTCAGAGATACCACTCCTAGCATGTTTTTCCTACTCCGAGCTGAACTTGTGATTACCGCTAAGAAGGCTAATATACAATAACAGGAACAAAGTCTGAAGAAGGCTTCTTAGCCAAAAGCTTATTTTTTGTTTTCCTCTAAGTTAGCCAATAAATGGTATCATGCCAATTTAAAACTTCTTGCTTTTATTGATGGCTAACACAGTACAACACTCTATTTTCACTTTCTGAAGAAAGTTTCAAGTATTTTGAGTACTTGCTCTGGGTATCATTTAGGTTGACCTTTATTATTCTGCAATGTACAAGTGTGTTGGGGTTGTAAGAATGGGCCAGCTTCCTAGTGAATATGGTGCTAGCTGAGTTACCATAGAATAAGAATTTAGCTTTTGTAAACTGAAATGCAATTTTTTGCTTGGACGCCCAGTAAGAACTCTCAAGTAAGCCTCTTTTCAGTGAGATTTTTAATGAACATATATATACCAGTATACAGTGCTGCTCATAATTATTCATACCCCTGGCAAATTTTGGGGAAAAAAAGTCCCTGCGTCTTATACGGCAAAGGCAGGGAATCCCCGACTTAAGGACACCCGCCTATAGGAGCCGCCGACCCGACGCCATTGGGGATTCCCTGCCTTGCGTTTGTTCCACTGCGAGTCCCGCTGTGAGCCCCCCCGCTTGTCTCCACCCACTATTGTGTCGCCGGGTCCCCCCCCCTGTGTCGCCGGTTCCCCCTACCCTGTGAGAAGTGGCAGCGGCAGAAGCTTACCTCCTCCATCTTGCCCGCGGCGATTGAAGACATCCGGCTCCTGTGGGCGGCTTCCTCTAGTGCCGGCATCTAATGACGCGTAATTGATGACGCGTCATTACAAGCCGGCACTAGAGGAAGCCGCCCACAGGAGCCGGATGTCTTTAATCACCGCGGGCAAGATGGAGGAGGTAAGCTTCTGCCGCTTCTCACAGGGGGGACCCGGCAACAGGGGGGGGGTAGAGACAAGCAGGGGGGGGGGGACTCACAGCGGGACACAGAGGGAGGAGGACACTCGGGAGGACACTTGGGGGGACAGGAGCACATTTGGGAGGACACTTGGGGGGGCAGGAGGACACTTGGGGGGACTGGAGGACACTTGGGGGGACAGGACACTTGGGGGGACAGGAGGACACTTGGGGGGACAGGAGGACACTTGGGGGGACAGGAGCACATTTGGGAGGACACTTGGGGGGACAGGAGGACACTTTGGGGGACAGTAGGACACTGGGGGACACTTTGGGGGGACAGGAGGACACTTGGGGGGTACAGCACTGACACATGGGGGTACAGCACTGACACATGGGGGTACAGGAGGACAACTGGGGGTACAGCACTGACACATGGGGGTACAGAAGGACACCTGGGGGAGACATGGGGACACAGGAGGGCACCATTTGGGGGAGGTCATGTACAAGACGCTCCTGAAATATGGACGCACCAGGTTTAGTTTATATATTTTTTTTCCCTGGTTCTTGCCCTCTAAACCTAGGTGCGTCTTATAATCCGGAGCATCTTATACGGCGCGAAATACGGTAGTTACTTTTATTCAGCCAACAAGTAATTTTTTTTACCGGAAATGATACAGGTGTCTCCCAAAAAATACCGGTAATCAGTGATGTACAAGAGGCATTATTGTGGAAAAAAAGATTTCTCAGTTTTTGTTTACATTTGAGCAAAAAGTGTCCAGTCTAAAATTATTCATACCCTTTTCAATGATCAATATAAAAGCCTTTATTGGCTATTATAGCAATCAAACACTTCTTATAATTGCAGACCAGCTTTTTGCATGTCTCCACAGGTATTTTTGCCCATTCATCTTTAGCAATGAGCTCCAAATCTTTCAGGTTGGCCCTTCTTGCCCTTACCCAGATTTTTAGCTCCCACCACAGATTCTTAATTGGATTCAAGTCAGGAATCTGGCTGGGCCACTCCAAAACGTTAATGTTGTTGTCTGCTAACCATTTTTTCACCACTTGCTGTGTGTTTTGGGTAATAGTCATGCTGAAATGTCCACTGGTGCCCAAGGCCAAGTTTCTCTGCAGACTGCCTGATGTAGCCGTTGAGAATCCTCATGTATTGCTCTTTTTTCATGGTGCCGTTTACTATGATTAGGTTCCCTGGTCCATTTGAGGAAAGACACCCCCAAAGCATTAGGTTCCCACCACCATGTTTGACAGTGGGGGTGGTGTTCTTTGAGTTGAAGTCTTCTCCTTTTTAACGCCAAATGAAGGAAACATCATTGTGACCAAACAATTCAATTTTAGTTTCATCTGACCATAACACAGAAGACCACAAGTCTTCTTCTTTGTCCAGGTGAGCATTTGCAAAGGCCAAGTGAGCTTTTGTGTGCCTTATCTGGAGAAGTAGCGTCCTCCTTGTTCTGCATCCACCAGCAGAGCTCAGATCCACCAAGATAGCCTTGGTGGTGATGCTTGGATTCTTTTTCACCTCTCACAATCCTTCTGGCCAGCGCAGGTGTCACTTTTGGCTTCCGACCACGTCCTCTGAGATTTTCCACAGTGTGGAACATCTTGTATTTTTTAATAATACTTTGCACTGTAGCCACCGGAATTTGAAAACATTTAGAAATGGCTTTGTAGCCCTTCCCTTACTTGTGAGCAGCCACAATGCGCAGCTGCAAGTCCTCACTGAGCTCTTTTGTCTTAGCCATGACTGTCCACAAATCTATTGCAGAGAGCTGCTGTTTTCACCTGCTGAGTTGATTAAAACAGCTGTTCCCAATTTATCAGGGTAATTATGATGCTTTAGAACAACTTGGACTATTTGGAATGGTATAGAACTTTGGATTTTTCCTACAGACTGTGACAGTTTGTGAAGGGTATGAATATTTTTTTTCCCACAATAATGCCTCTTGTACATCATCTTATTCTCTTTTGGGAGACACCTATGTCATTTCCCGTCAAAAAATTACTTGCTCATTTAATTCAATGGGCTTGATTCACTAAACCGTGATAACTGATAGCGCGTAACGTTTTTGCGTGAAAACGCAAATTTTCGCGCGAAAACGTGGACACTTATGCATGCAACAATTCACGTTTGCTTGCAAAAATTAGCGATTGTGCGCAAAAACTGTTATTCACGTTATAACACGCACAAGACGCTAGTGCGACCGTGATATCAGTTATTATGGTTTCGTGAATCAATCACCACGTGTGTAAATTTTAGCTACGTTGGAAAGTTTCATTTGCAAAGGCAAATCTCTGCTTCAATATTACACTGTTCTTTGCATGTCAGACTGCAGAATTATATGAAAAGCCTAAGGTGTCAGGTTTCACACACAATTTCAAACAAGATACATTTCCTCTTCTCTCCTGCAGACAGCTCATTTAGAGTAACAGGCAGCTGCAGTTCAGCTGGTGAGACTTATCTCACACACAGGGTTAACAGGCGTAGTGTGAGGGAATTCCCCCTCATCTCATTAATAAGTAGCCCATCAGATTTGGCATCAGTGAAGTGTGAAAGGAATTAGATAACCGTAATCAAATAGATAAGCAGTGAAATGTATACACCAGTACTTAGAAGCACTTCGCAAACAATGCCTATCTCAATTGGAAAAAAAACATGTTAATCGATAGTGTTCCTTTTGGAATTTTTCTTCTATTTTGACCTTTTTTATTCATTTTTTTTTCTTGTTGTAGCCATGTTTTTTACATGTAACTGTTTGTTAAAATTGGCAAGGGATACCAATGCAACCCTATACTCAGTCCCCTAGAAGGGAACAAATATTCTTTTAGAAGAGATCTTCCAGATTTCTTCTTAAAGAGAACCTGTACTGAGTAAAAATATTTAAAATAAACACATGAGGTAACTTCAAATGAACATTACAGAGTTACCTTGCCATCAGTTCCTCTCAGAAGCTCACCATTTTCTTCTGACAATAATCCCATCCAGTTCTGACAATATTTTGTCAGATCTGAAATATATCAGTTGCTGTCAGTAAAATATCAGTTGCTGTCAGTAATGTCCATGTTTCCCTATGGCTCAAGTGGGCGATGTTACAGTTTAACTGTGTGCTGATCAGAAAGCTGTTATGGGTAATGGCTATTTTCAAAATGGAGGACAGAAAATTCCCTTGATAACAGTGAACAAACAGGACGCGGGACAGGAGAAAGACACTGAGGAGTAGACTACATGGAAGGTAAGTATGACTTGTGTATGCTTATTTTGACTTTTATTTTCAGTACAGGTTTTCTTTAAGTCCTTGCTTATACCCCTTCCCTGACTATTACTCTCAATTTCTGCAAGGCACCACAAGAGAACACTACACTTTATAGAGAATTGATGTGTGCATCAAACCAAGTAACACCTGACAAATCTGGCTTTGCAAATTTGGCCTAATTGGCTATTCACGAGACATAGCTCATGCAAATATGCATTTGCTTTCGCTTGCCAAAGTTTGCAGGGTTAAAACCAATACCGCAAAGTGGTTGCCCTGTGGTAATTAGTTCATGCTACATTAGCACTATCCAGGAGCGCCACTGGGAGACTTCCCAATGCCCCCATACAACCGGGGTGCCGCGGGGCCCCAAGCGCTCTCACTGCCTGAAAACCACAGCGGCATCCCGGAGGGGGAGGCTGGGAGGTGCAGGCGGCCCCCCAAGTGTGGCCAGCGCCAGGAAGAGCCGTACTTGCCTCCCAAAATTTAAAAACAGGCATTTACCTTAACGTTTATTGCGTTCTGCTACATGAGCACGACTTGGGAGCGAACACATGAGAAAGGAGTGTAGCATGGGCCACTCCAAGCTTTGGAGCTCAGAGCTCGCTTTCACACAACACTCCAAGGGGGGGGGGGGGGGGAGAAGGCAGGCGCAGACAGCCTGCTCCAGGGCTCACACCTCCTACAACAAGCCATCCACCACCCGCCTCCAAAGGGGGATAGAAATGAGAAGGAAGCTCTGTGGGGAAAAAGGTATAGGATTTCTGCTCCCCCTTTCCCCTTGCAGCGTCAAAAACCATGTTCGTCGATAACAACAACAACAAATAACATTTGTAAAGCGATTTTCTCCCGTAGGACTCAAAGCGCATATGCATGGCTCAGACCATCATGGTACAGAGGAAGAATTTTATAAGTCCGGAAATGCCAGGCTAAACAGGTGGCTTTTCAGTCTGGATTTGAATAGCTCCAGGGATGGTGCTGTCTTTACTGGGTGTGGCAGGGAGTTCCAAAGAGTAGGGGCAGCATGGCAGCATGACAGAAGGTTCTGTCTCCCCTTTCCCCTTGCAGCGTCAAAAACCACGTTCGTCGATAACAACAACAACAAATAACATTTGTAAAGCGATTTTCTCCCGTAGGACTCAAAGCGCATATGCATGGCTCAGACCATCATGGTACAGAGGAAGAATTTTATAAGTCCGGAAATGCCAGGCTAAACAGGTGGCTTTTCAGTCTGGATTTGAATAGCTCCAGGGACGGTGCTGTCTTTACTGGGTGTGGCAGGGAGTTCCAAAGAGTAGGGGCAGCATGACAGAAGGTTCTGTCTCAAGATTTTTTGAGGTGCACTCTGGGAGTGACCAAGTTTATAGAACTTGCTGATCTGGGGTTGTGAGAGGTGTGGTGTAGCTTCAGCAAATACTTCATGTATCCAGGGCCAAGATTGTGCAGGGATTTGAATGTCAGAAGTCCAATCTTGAAGAGTATTCTCCATTCTACTGGTAGCCAGTGCAGTGAGCGAAGGATCGGTGTAATGTGACAGTGGCGAGGCTGGTTTGTTAGCAATCTGGCAGCAGCATTCTGCACTAATTGCAGGCGACGCGGGTCCTTTTTGGGGAGGCCAGCATAAAGGGCACTGCAGTAGTCCAGCCGTGATGTGATGAAGGCGTGAACTAGGGTTGGATGATCCTTTGGGGGAATCAGATGTTTAATCTTTGCAATGTTCTTCAGATGAAAGTAGGAAGATTTAACTACAGATGAAATTTTGTTTCTGAAACTCAATTCCCCATCGATTAGTACGCCAAGGCTGCGCACAAAGTTGAAGCTGTTTATGTCTGAATTCCCCATCCTGATTGGTGTTGCTTTAGGATAGAGCTATTTTGATGGCGAGCACTGGCTTTGGACAAAAAGGACCTCAGTTTTGTCAGCTTTCAGTTTCAACCAGTTATCATTCATCCATGCCTGTAGCTCAGCTAAGCAAGAATTTATTTTTGGAGTAGGGTCTGTTCCACCAGGTTTGAAGAACAGGTATAGCTGTGTGTCATCGGTGTAGCAGTGGTACGCCAGGCCATGTCGTTTGATAAGTGTACCGAGTGGCAACATGTAGATTGCAAACAGCAGAGGGGATAGGATTGATCCTTGTGGCACTCCGAATTGTAGAGGTGCAGGTTTGGACATGATAGGTCCTAGGGATACTCTCTGTGTTCTGTCAGTCAGGAATGATCTGAACCACTGGAGGACTGATCCACTGATGCCACAGTACTCCTGCAGTCTGTTAAGCAGGATTTCATGGTCAACTGTATCAAAAGCCGCTGAGAGATCCAGCAGGATTAGTATGGAGCATTCCCCTCTGTCCCTTGCCATGAGCAGGTCGTTGCAGACTTGGATGAGGGCTGTTTTACAGCTGTGGTGTTTTTTAAAGTCAGATTGTAGAGGGTCCAGGATGTTGTTTACTGACAGCCTGGTTTCAAGTTGCAGATAGACAGCCTTTTCAATAACTTTACCTAAGAAGGGGAGGTTGGAGATAGGTCTGTAGCTGCTCATTGCATCTGGATCCATGGAAGGCTTTTTAAGAAGGGGCTTGATGATTCCTTCTTTTAGAGAGCTAGGAAACCTCCCTGCTTGCAGAGAGCAATTTACTATTTTGTGAAATGCTGGACCAAGCAGGTCAGGGCATTTCAGCATATGTTTAGTTGGTCCAGGTCGCAGGTTGTCTGGCGGAGGCCACGGAGGATGTCTGAGATCTCTTCCTCACTAATACTTTTGAAGTCAGTCCAGGGTGTTAGGTTGTTCTTGCAACTATTTCCAGGAGTTGAATACGTCTTAGGTGCAGTCTTAGGTGCTGTGGACTGAATGAGAGACTGAATAGAGGATACTTTGTCAGCAAAGTAGCAAGCAAATTTCTCACATAGCTCCTTTGAGGGAGTTATAGTAGGGTTTAGACAGGATGAGTTACAGTCTATCAACTGTGCAGAATAGTTGGGATGGCCTGTTGGTGGCCTTTTCCGATCTCCTGTGATAGGTAGGAGGATTTTTTCTTGGTGATCGCATTTTGGTAACTTTTCAGGTGAGAGACAAGGATGTGTTTATCTTTTGAATTCTGAGATTTTCTCCACTTCCTTTCTAGTCTGCGCATTTCTTTCTTTAGGTCCTTTAGTGAGCTGTCAAACCACCATGCATGCTGAAGTGGTGTAGACCGTTTAATGTGAACTGGAGCAAGGGCGTCATAGGCAGATGACACTGCAAGGTTGTACATCAGGTCCATGGAGTCTGGGTCTGCGCAATGATTGGTTAATGCGTCGAAGTTGAGGATGTTCTGAACGTGCTGGGGTGAGACATCTTTCAAAGAACGGTATTTTCTGAATTCTTTCCCTCTGTGTTTGATCGCTGGTGCTGTCAGAGAGAAGTGGATGGTGTGGTTGTCTGACCATACCACTGGGTTTATATCCATATGTGATATTAAAAGTCCGGAATGAAATATAAGATCCAGGGTGTGCCCTCTCTTGCGGGTGGGGTGGTTGACAGCCTGAGAGAAACCCAGTTCACTCATGATAGGTGCACAACCAATATTGTCCCTTTGACCATAACCCCTCAACCCTCTCCCCCTTTTTCTTATCACTAAAACAAAAACACACTGGACTGCAATTGACAATGGAGTAAAATCGGCCAGTGCAGCCCAAGTTTATTTAACTTACAACATTATTTTAATATAAAACAACCTTAACTCTTGTAACAAGAAACTTAACCATTGCAAGGCAAGGAATTCCAGAGGTTAATCACAGATGAACAAATCCTCAAAACGTCTTGGACATGCAGCTATACTCAGGCCCCCAGCCGCAACCGCCAACTTGGGGACAGCGGCATGTCCATTCAAGAAACCATATCTTTTTGCGACGCCTCTTACGATGAGGAAATCACCTGCGGGAAATCCTCTGAACCGGTTTTACCTCCATCCTCCTGGAAACCTTGCCCCACCGGCTGCAATGACAAAATTTAACATCATACCTGGGCGGGTGGGTGGACACTTCGCTCCGTCCTCTTTCCCCTAATGGCCACCTCTCACTTCCTTCCACTACCCGGGAACCAAGTTCCTCCCTTCCTGCTCTATTCCCTGGGCCAGCTACTCCCTAACTCCTCCTTCCTCCCAGAGTCCGGGAAAAGCCTCCCAGCTACATTAACCCACTAACTCCCTGTCCATATGGCTGGCCCTATCATGGGTGGCCCTCCTAAGCTGCGCTCCTCCAGGCCTTTGCTTGATAGGTGCACAACCAATATTGTCTCTTTAACCATAACCCCTCAACCCCTCCACTCCTTACCAGGCTCAGGAGGCTCTCCACGTCTTCCATGTTGTCGCTGTGTGAGGTAGGAGAAGCGAGCTGCGCACTTCGCTCTGTCCTCTTTCCCCTAATTGGCCGCCTCTCACTACCTTCCACTACTCGGAACCAAGCTCCTCTCTTCCTGCTCTATTCCCTGGGCCAGCTACTTCCTAACTCCTCCTTCTTCCCAGAGGCCGGGAAAAGCCTCCCAGCTAAATTAACCCCCTAACTCCCTGTCCATATGGCTTGCCCTATCATGGGTGACCCTCCTAAGCTGCGCTCCTCCAGGCCTTTGCTTTATGAGAAGTAGTTCACTTCCTAGGTGTGAGTCGTGATCATTCACCCATGCATTAAAATCTCCCAGGATGATCCATCTAGGGTGTTCCACTGTTAGGCAGGATAAGAGTTCAGATATTTCCTTAAGAAAGGCTGGACCATTACCAGGTGGGCGGTATATGAGCAATATGTTGATGTTTATCTCTGCTGAGAGTTAGGCAGCCAGGCATTCAAAGGATTCAGTGGGGCCTATGGCCAAGGACCTTATGTTCAAAGAGGATCTGAAGCATATGCCAACCCCCCCCCCCCCCCTTCCTCCCTTGCGTTCTTGTCTCTCACAGTGCAAGACTGAATAATTGGTTGGCACGGTTGCTTCAAAAGATGGGACTGCATGTTTCCCAAGCCAGGTCTCTGTCAAAAAGGTCAAATCAGAGAGCTCTATTAGGTCATGTATAGTTGCAGTCTTATTTATCGATCTGGCATTGCAGAGTGTGGCTGTGCCTGGGGACAGCTATGTTTTTTTAGACTTCACTGTCAAACTTGTTACCCTTTGCCTGGTGTTTCTTCCTTAGTGTTTGTTTTTGGACCCACTGCCGCTCCACCCTCTTCTGCTTTTCCTGAGTATCCCAACGGATTTTAAGAGGAGAGCTAGTGAGGTGTTAATTTGTAATTGTTTCTTGGGAGGGCAGGCAGAGAGAAGATCCTTTGATGAGTATTTGTATGTTGACATTAAAAATCTTTTAACCCTTCGCACTCTCGCATGCAAATGTTCAAACAAATGCATTCACAGATTCACTCATCCAGGCCCAACTGTTATCCCTACAGCTAAGTTAAAAGCCGGGGTCTTAGTTCACAGAAGAATGCATTCTTATGCTTAGTCACCTATACTGCGTAGAAGTACCCAGGTAAACATAGGTGTCCTAACTCTGGCCCTGTAACATGCATAGTGCAGACATGCAAACACATTCATTGCATCAAACCTATCAATAGATTAGGAGCACACATCCTGACGTCCTCTCCTAGGACAGATAGTGCATCTTACCAATCGCACAAGGGAGCTAACGTAATGTGTCCATGTGCACCATGCACATACACCAGCATAAGCTGTGTGCATGCTGACAAACACATACAGGGGAAGGAGGGAGTGCACTGAATTAGACCCTAGCCACAGGGGTCAGAAACAAGAAAAAAATACATATATCCAGGCACATCACCTCTAGATAGGACATTAAATAAGTTATTAAGGAAAGGGAGGTGCTGAAGGGGGTGTGGCTAGAAAACAGCAAAAATCTATTAACCCTTCGCACTCTCGCATGCAAACAGAGCCGGGACAAGGTCCTCCAGCACCCAAGGCTGAGACACCAAAGTGCGCCCCTCCATCCCTGCCTCCCCAGCCGTTACACACTGATTGCTATTAGACTAAGAGGCGCCACAGGGCCCACAACCTCCCCAACACCTTAATATCTAGTTATCTGGCTTGCAGTCACTGCCATATATCCCCTTTTCTTATTTCTTTCTGCTTTAAACACAATTAGGAATGACAGCTGAATGAATTTTGCGCCCCCTCCTACACTGCGCCTGCCTCGGCCCGGCCCTGCATGCAAATGTGAGATAGGGTGAAAGGGATAACAGTTGTGCCTGGATGAGTGAATCTGTGAATGCATTTGTTTGAACATTTGCATGTGAGAGTGCGAAGGGTTAATAGATTTTTTGCTGTTTTCTAGCCACACCCCCTTCAGCACCTCCCTTTCCTTAAAGAGACACTGAAGCGAAAAAAAAATGATGATATTATGATTTGTATGTGTAGTACAGCTAAGAAAAAAAACATTAAGATCAGATACATCAGTCTAATTGTTTCCAGTGCAGGAAGAGTTGAGAAACTCCAATTGTTATCTCTATGCAAAAAAGCTATTAAGCTCTCCGACCAACTTGGTGGTGGAGAGGGCTGTTATCTGACTTTTATTATCTGAACTGTAATTGAACTGTTTACTTTTCCTCTAGCAGAGAAGAGTTTATTACTTCACAGACTGCTCTGAAAGACTCATTTTGAATGCTGAGTGTTGTGTAATCTGGACATATTATAGAGTGATGCAATGTTAGAAAAAACACTATATACCTGAAAATAAAAATATGAGAATATTTTCTTTGCTGCTAATCTTCTAGTAATTATTCATAGTACACAACCAATTCATTATATCATATATTTTTTTTCGCTTCAGTGTCTCTTTAATAACTTATTTAATGTCCTGTCTAGAAGTGGTGTGCCTGGATATATGTATTTTTTTTTTTTTTTTTTTTGTATGTTGACATTAGAGACAATAGGCTTGTTTAGATAGCTTTTACTTCTGGAATCATGCTGAGATCAAAGGGGATCTGTACGAAATGCTTTCTTCCTACACAGAGTTGGATCATAGATTTATTTTAAGTAAAGTTCCTTGTTTTAGAGTTAGATGATAAATGATAAAATAAATGTGGAAAATAGTCACTTGGTGCATATGCCTTGGATAATGGATAAAGGATTACTCACAGGGTGGAGCGAGGGCAATCACAGAGAGGTTGAAGGTCTTGTTTCAGGTCAGCTGTTATGCTGGGTACACACGATGAGATTTCCCGTTCGATTCCCGGATCGATTCGATTAAATCAAACATGTTCGATTGGATTTCGATCGTTTTTTCTGTCGATTTTGCATACCTATCATGAAAAAATCGATCGAAATCCAATCGAACATGTTTGATTTAATCGAATCGATCCGGGAATCGAACGGGAAATCTCATCGTGTGTACCCAGCATAAGAAGGCTTGGTGTGTTCAGGAATGGTATGCTTCATGGAGGATTTACTATACTGTACTATTGAAATAGCAGAGCTCCACATACACTCTCAGGCTCAACTTTTCTAAACATCAACCTGCTTGGGAAATAAGGGATAAAAAAGCTTGGGAAGGAAGAGGCCACACTGTTTTAAGAGGTTTAAAAGTTCTATAAAAATAACAATAAACATCATAGTATTCCTAGAATTTCCTGTGATGTTTGCTCTTTCCAGTGTGCTAGAAAACATTGGAAAACTGCAATACAACACACAAAACACACTTTCAAACACATTGAAAAAAAAAATCGTTTTTCTGAATGCATTTGCATATGTAATGTTAATAAGCCCTTTTGCCACAACATAAATTACTCTTTGTTAGCCCCCATGACCCCCGCAAACCTCCGCTATGGGGGCCCACTACTCTTACCTGCCACCATGCAGAGTAAGCACAGGGAGCAGTGTAATATGTATCTGATCCAGCACTGCATCTATTCTCCTCTTGGTAGTGTCCCGTTCTATGCTGCCATCCTCCATGTACACCCTGAATGCCATGTGTTAGTGAGCCAAGTATGCACCACAGAGCAAGTTACTCCTGAGAGAAAGAGGAGGCCCAACGCAGCGGGACTAGGTAAATATTACACTGCTCCTTGTGCTTATACACTACCAACCGGGGGTTGTCATATTACTGGAAGGAGCAGTACAGCTTAAAGAAAACCTGAACTGAACATTAAAAGTCAAAATAAACATACACAAGTCATACATGCCTCCTGTATAGTGTACTCATCAATCTATTTTTCCTCTCCTGCATCCTGTTTGTCCACTGTGATCAATGGAATTCTCTGTCCTCCATTTTGAAAATGGCTATTACCCCATAACAGCTTCCTGGTCAGCACACTGTTAAACTGTAACATCGTCCACTTGAGCCATAGGGAAACATGGACACATCAGTTCTCCTCTCAGCTGTAACTGACAGCAACTGATATATAACTGACAGCAACTGATATATTTCAGCTCTGACAAAATGTTGTCAGAACTGGAAGGGATCACTGTAAGAAGAAAATGGGGAGCTTCTGAGAGGAACTGATGGCAAGGTAACTATGTAATGTTCATTTGAAGTTGCCTCATGTGTTTATTTTAAATAATTTTACTCAGTACAGGTTCTCTTTAATGAATTAAGCCCATAGTCCTGTGTGGGGATAGAGATGCTCGTTCTGGGCTAGATTTTAGCTTGGATCTTTATTGTTGCAAAGTGAGAGTGCTTGTCACTTAGCTACCATGTTATATGCTGTTGGGTTAAAGTGTTCAGTAATATGTAATTGTGCATATGGGAAGTAAAATTCATTTTAATCTTATTGTCCTTTCACTTCTTTTTGTTTTTTCTTTCTCCATTGTGTCTTTATTTACTGCTCTCTCTTTCTCTTTTCCTAATGTTTATGTGTTCAACTTCACACTAACATCTTTAAATACAGGTATATGAAAATGTAATTCATTGCAAATGTGATCTGTAGTCCTTGGAAGCAGAGGAGTAACTACAGGTGAGAAGCCCCAACTACTAACTTTCCATTCCTTCAATAAAGGAGTCTACTCTCCAGATTAGGTGTTTTTGAGGCTACACTTATTGTGAGTGTGAAGAGTATGGTAGCCACACGTTATGACCCTTGTAAGATGGACCACCAGGCAGTGAGGGTCAGGCAAAGCAAAGGGTGTGCACATTCGAAAGCCCCATCAAAGTTTTGCATGATTTGTTGTCATGCACTTGCTTGGAAGCCTGGTTGGACCAGGGTTAGATGGTTACTAGAAGTCATGTAACAAAGTGGTGAATGTATTTTAGTGATGTCATTGGTGTCAAGTATAATCTGTGTACTTGCATAAGAGGCTGGATAAACTGCTTGTTTCTTGTTTGCATTTGATGCAAATCATAATAAAAATGATTGGTTACAAAAAACAATTTTAATAGACACTTAATGCAAACCTTCAAAATATAAGTTGGACACTATTATTGATTTATAAAGCGTTAAAGAGATTTAGAGACGAAAAGTATAATAGATGTACACATACCTGAGGCTTCCTCCAGCCCCAGGGGCGTCTCTAGCCATTGTGTCACTCCAGGCGAGAAAACCTGTGCAACCCCCCCCCCCCCCCCCCCGTGTGGTGCCCCCCTGATGAAAATAATCGTAACGCAGCAATGTTTCTTCATCAGATAAAAGTAATGCGGCAATCTTTCACCTGACTATAATCATAACGCAGCAATGATTCACTTAAAATAATCGTAATGCGGCAATCTTTCACCAGAAAATAATCATAACGCAGCAATGATTCGCCATAAAATAATTATAACGCAGCAATGATTCACCATAAAATAATCGTAATGTGGCCAGCTTTCACCAGGAAATAATCGTAATGTGGCCAGCGTTCACCAGGAAATAATCGTAATGTGACCAGCGTTCACCAGAAAATAAATCATAATGTGGCCAGCATTTTCCAGGAAATAATCATAATGTGGCCAGCGTTCACCAGGAAATAATCATAATGCGGCAGCGTTTTACCAGAAAATAATCGTAATGCGGTAGCGTTCACCAGGAAATAATCATAATGCGGCAGCGTTCACCAGGAAATCATAATGTGGCCAGCGTTCCCCAGGAAATAATCGTAATGTGGCCAGTGTTCCCCAGGAAATAATCGTAATGTGGCCAGCATTCACCAGGAAACAATAATAATGCGGCAGCGTTCACCAGGAAATAATCATAATGCGGCAGCGTTCACCAGGAAATAATCATAATGCGGCAGCGTTCACCAGGAAATAATAATAATGCGGCAGCGTTCACCAGAAAATAATCGTAATGTGGCCAGCGTTCACCAGGAAATAATCATAATGCAGCAGCGTTCACCAGGAAATCATAATGTGGCCAGCGTTCCCCAGGAAATAATCGTAATGTGGCCAGCGTTCCCCAGGAAATAATCGTAATGTGGCCAGTGTTCCCCAGGAAATAATCGTAATGTGGCCAGCGTTCACCAGGAAATAATCATAATGCGGCAGCGTTCACCAGGAAATAATCATAATGCGGCAGCGTTCACCAGGAAATAATCATAATGCGGTAGCGTTCACCAGGAAATAATCATAATGCGGCAGCGTTCATCAGAAAATAATCGTAATGTGGCCAGCGTTCCCCAGGAAATAATTGTAATGTGGCCAGCGTTCCCCAGGAAATAATCGTATTGTGGCCAACGTTCCCCAGGAAATAATAGTAATGTTGCCAACGTTCCCCAGGAAATAATCTTTATGTTGCAGCGTTTACTAGAAAATTATCCTAATGCGGGCAGTGTTTCACTAAATGTATAATTACCTGTAAAAAGAAAAGTATTTACTCACCTGCAGAAGACTCCTCTCCCTGGGCGCAGATCCCCCGACCGACGATCTATCTGCAGCGGCGGCGAGCACGTGTGACAGGCGGGGGGCGGAGTTAGGGGCGGTGCCGACGTGTCAACAAACTAGCGTGCGGCGATCGCATGCTCTGCACAGAGAGGGAGGGCGGGCGGGGAGAGGGGGCGGACCAGTAGGCGGCGGCACTGCACATATAAACTAACGTGCGTGCTGCTCACTCTGAGGAGGAGAAGAAGGGGGCGGACCAGTAGGTGGCGCCGGGCACAGGCTGAGCTGCCTGTCACAGCCGGCGCCGACCTGGCTGAAAGGAAAAATAAATAAATAAACACGCACAGAGCGGCGAGAGAGCGCCCACTTCCACCAACGGCGCCATAGGCAAAAATTTATAGTTGCCTAGTGACACAGACGCCCCTGTCCAGCCCCATCAGCATGGATTGCTCCCACGCCGCCGTCCTCCGCCTTTATCGCAGGTACCGGGTCCTGTCACTTCAGCCAATCGGGGCCAGTCAATGCAAGCACAGTGCGCTCCCTCCGTGGCATGCGGCAGCATGGCGGCAGGCGCCGGCGAGACAGAGGGAGTCTCTGCGCATGCGTACAACTGGTCGAGTCCGGTGGAATTGACGATAGAGGCATCGGAGAACGGCGGCGTGGGAGCGATCTATGCTGATGGGGCTGGAGAAAGACTCAGGTATGTATACATGTATTATACTTTTTCGTCTCTGAATCCCTTTAACCTTGTCAATGGCGCTGTACAGAGTAAGAAATAAATATAGCATACATAATATTACAGCCAATGGTATACACAAAATACAGACATTGTTACTTAATACAAAATTGGTAGTAGATACAGTGACAAATGTAAAACGATTAACAAAATGTATAGAAAATTCCAAGACAAAAAGGTGAGAGATCCCTGCACTTACAAGCTATACAATATGTAATATACATTATGTGTACCTTGAAGCGATGTGTTTTACGTTATATTTAGGTTGGCCACCCTTCGTGTGATTTGCCTTCTTAAAACAGATTGTGCTTGCGATAATTCAGCTTTAAGTGAACATCTGGGGTAACCCACAATGCACCGCTACTGGATATGCAAATTATTTCCAAGTGGTTTTGGGTCATCCCAAGTTGCTTGGTTACTATGTTCAACTTGCCCACCAACACCCTTAAAGGAGTCATCAGGCAGAAAATGCTGCCCTCTGATAAACTTATTAGCGTTTTCAATCTTTTTTTTTCATAATTGGGAAAAACATTGTACACAGGTGTGTCATACATTGGTCAGGTTTTTAAAATGTTACAATCAGACAAATTAGCTGTAGTTCTGAAAATTAAAAAAAATATAAAAAATTGAACGATGTGTGGCCACCTTAAGATGAGGTAGGATTGTGAGGTCCCATTTGTGATATGAATATGTACTTTTTAAAGCACTGAGGAAACTGTCATTGCTATATAAATACATATCAATAATACACTTAAAGAGACACTGAAGCGAAAAAAAATTATGATATTATGATTTGTATGTGTAGTACAGCTAAGAAATAAAACATTAAGATCAGATACATCAGTCTAATTGTTTCCAGTACAGGAAGAGTTGAGAAACTCCAGTTGTTATCTCTATGCAAACAAGCCATTAAGCTCTCTGACTTATGCTGGGAATACACGGTTCGTTTTTGCCTTCGTTTAAACCTTCGTTTCGATTGTGCCTTTTGTCCTTTTCGATCCCGAAATAATCGGTCATACGGTTAATATCACCACCCACGGTTTCGTTTTTTTTTTCGATTCTGATGGTTTCGTTTTTCCAATGATCGAAGGCTGCAAAGAAACGAAACGAAAATCCCTTTTTACAGGGACGGACTAGCATAAACGAATATATAATCGATCTGAACAGCCATCAAGCCTACCAATGGCTCGATTAGATGGATAAAGAGAGATAATATCAAACATGTTCGATCACTAGTCGTTCGTTTTTGGGGTCTATTAATCGAAACTATAATGAGATTATGACTATTTTCACATACGTTTTCAACACTCGATTCGTTTACCGAACGAATCGAAGGTTTAAACGAAGGCAAAAACGAACCGTGTATTCCCAGCATAAGTTAGTCGTGGAGAGGGCTGTTATCTGACTTTTATTATCTCAACTGTAAGTGAACTGTTTACTTTTTCTCTGCTAGAGGAGAGGTCATTACTTCACAGACTGCTCTGAAAGAATAATTTTGAATGCTGAGTGTTGTGTAATCTCCACATATTATAGAATAATGCAATGTTAGAAAATCACTATATACCTGAAAATAAAAGTATGAGAATATTTTCTTTGCTGCTAATCTTCTAGTAATTATTCATAGTACACAACCAATTCATTATATCATATATTTTTTTTCGCTTCAGTGTCTCTTTAAATACAGCTAGTAAAATTGGTTTTAGTATCTTAGAAAAACTCTAGGTGGTGCTGTTACACAAGATTATTAGCTTGGCACCTACAGCACCATTGAGAACCGTTTTCATGAAAGAGAAAGATGTGTCTTCACTGTTGGTAAAGTTGCTGTGCATAGGGAGCACATGCCAATATTACTGTACACTAACATTGAATAGGTAACGTGTGTTGTGCAATTAGCGTGAGTATCGCTAACATATGGTATGCAACTAGCATACTGCGCGTTATACTGATGATGCTCATGTTACCTAGATAAAGTGGGTCGTGCAAACGTGCCTAACTACCTACTCAGTATACATAAAAAACACATACAAATAAGAAGTACATTTCTTCCAGAGTAAAATGAGCCATAAATTACTTTTCTCCTATGTTGCTATCAGTTACAGTAGGTATTAGAAATTTGACATTACCGACAGATTTTGGGCTAGTCCATAGGGGACTCTCAGCAAGGCCTTTATCTATATATATAAAATCGGATATGTGTGTGTGTGTGTGTGTGTCGCGATCACGCGAAAACGTCTTGACCGATTTGGGATGATATGTTCTGGGGGTCTCGCTTCCCCCCTGCACAGCTGGGCGGAGCTACAAACAGCAAATCAGATTTCACCCATTCATGTCAATGGAAATAATGAAAAAGGCTGCCATTCTCACAGTAATCAAGCCAGTGTCCCCACACTTGGCACAGTTGGTCACTTGGTGACCACGGTTACAAATCCAGGAAAAGTGGGCGGAGCATGAAACAGCCAATCAAATTTCAGCCATTCATTTTAACGGGGAAAATGTAAACTGCAGCCATTCTTACACTGTTAATGGTAGGGTTTTCAAACTTGGCACACTTGGTCACTGGGTGACTGGGATTAAGTTAATGTAGTCACCTGACTGAGGCTTGCATGCACCAGGGAATGAATGTAAGAAGATGTCTGATTTGTAGGATTACACCCCCCTCTCCCACCACCCCAGTGGATTTCTTTACCAAGATGACATCTTTACTTTGCTGAGTAGATTTTTAGGCCGGGGGTTCACTTTAAGCTTGATTAGCTACAGAAACAGGTCTTCGAACATAGGCCATTTTCTCCTGAAACTTAATTGCATCAACTTCAGAAACAAAAAAGGCTGCTAGTTGATCTCTCACATGTATAGATGAATAATTACCACGTAGTCCTGTACCTGAAATCCTGTCCAAACTGTGGTCAACTTTCTCCACCACAATACCACCCTCTTTGTCCCTCACAAAATTGTGCAATACGCAGGCAGCTTTCACCACAATAACACCATTATCCGGATGCAGTGAAGTAACGAGTGAAAGATTCTAAATTTGTTGGACATTATGCCAAAAGTGCATTCTATTACTCTTCTAGCCTTACTTAATCGATAGTTGAAAATTCTTTTCACATCATTTAAGTTTTTAGATGAATAGGGATGCATCAAATGATCAGATAATCCAAAACCTTTGTCAGCAATAAAAGTGAAGGGTTGTGCAGGTCCATCAGTTCCAGGCCATGGTGGCGGGTGAGGAAGATCCAATTTCCCATCCCGTAGTTTGATGCCTAACTTACATTGTTTAAATATACTAGCATCACAACAACTACCATATGAGCCTACGTCAATGTATGTGAACCTGTAATCTGCATCTGCAACTGCCATTAAAATAATATAATTTTTTTTTTGTCATTGTGGAACTTACTTCCACTGCAAGGAAGCATTACAATGCGAATATGCTTCCCATCGATTGCACCCAGGCAGTTTGGGAAATCATGTTTGAGCCAGTACATCTGAGCTATTTCCTCCCTACGATCCTTATTAGGAAATTCCATGTGAATGGGCTGCAGTTTACGCCTTTGCAAGTATCCAGAATAATTTTTTGAATGGTGGATATGCCCATGCGAAACTCATAATGGAGTGCTGCCCAAAAATCTGTTTGGGACAAACAAGAAATTCAAATTAAAAATGTACATGGATTTACAATTAAAACAACACTATGGGGCCTACATGACCCTTTTCCACTCACAAGTGTTATCACAAACCTGTTGAATTTAGTTTTATTTAGATAGCATTGTAACTGTCAAGAACGCAGAGCAATCATGTCAAACCAATGTTGTATTTTAAAACGAAAGTGGATAGTTTGAGGATATTGGCATGCCTACATTCTCTTAAAGGGACCCTGCACCGAAAAAAAACTGTATTTACAAGACCACTGTAGTGAGAGGGGAAATGGAAGTTCCCATATTTAATTGCCTTTAAAAAACAATTGCCTGGCTATGCTGCTGCGCATCTGCCACTAATGCTTTTATACATAGCCCCTGAGCAAGCATGCAGCAGATCTGGTGTTACTGAGATTATTGTCAGATCTGACAAGATTAGCTGCATGCTTGTTTCTGGTGTGTGATTCATACACTACTGCAGGGCTGACAAGCACTGGTATTGTATAAAAGTAAATAACTATGGCAGCCTCCATATTGTTATCACTTCAAAAAAAAAAAATAGTTGCAAATGAATATTACATATTAACCTCACTGTCAGTTCATCTCAGAAGCTCACTATTTATTTTTTTCAATGATCCTTTCTGTTCTGATAACATTTTGTCAGAACTGAAATATGCCAGTTGCTTTCAGTCATATATCAGCAGCTGTCAATTACAACTGAAGGTGCAAGGTAATGCCCATGTTTCCCTAAGGTTCAAATGGGTCACATTGCATTTTAACTGTGTGGTACAGAGGAAGATATGGGGTAATGGCCATTTTCAAAATGGGAGATGAAAAATTCAATTGATCGCAGTGGACAAAAAGGATGCAGGCAAGGAGAAAAAGATTAATGAGCAGACTACATGGGAGGTAAGTATGACCTGTGCAGGCCCGTTTTTAGGGCCGTGCCGCCGCCCTGGGCGCTGTTGTGAGGGGGGCGCTGTGAAGGAGGGGGGAGACGGAGCCGCGGGGAGGGCAGCCCGACCTCTCCCTCCCTCTCCCCGGGCCGCCCTCCGTGTTCCCCCCTCAGACGCAGAGTAATTACGCAGGAGGAAGCGCTGTGCATAACTACTCACCTTCCTGCGTTCCACTCGCAGCTGATCTCCTCTCGTCAGACACTGCTACACACGCTGCTTCCGGCTAAACAGGAAGCAGCGTGTGTAGCAGCGTCTATGACGAGAGGAGATCAGTGGCGAGTGGAACGCAGGAAGGTGAGTAGTTATGCACAGCGCTTCCTCCTGCGTAATTACTCTGCGTCTTAGGGGGAAGCACGGAGGGCGGCCCGGGGAGAGGGAGGGAGAGGTCGGGCTGTCCTCCCCGCGGCTCCGGCTTCCCCCTACCTACCTAACCTATACTGGGGGAAACTGCCTATCTAACCTATACTGGGGGCACCCACCTTATCTAACCTATACTGGGGGGGCACCTACCTAATCTAACCTATACTGGGGGGCACCTACCTATCTAACCTATACTGGGGGGCACCTACCTATCTAACCTATACTGGGGGGAACCTACCTATCTAACCTATACTGGGGGGCACCTACCTATCTAACTTATACTGGGGGGGCAGCTACCTAATCTAACCTATACTGGGGGGCACCTACCTATCTAACTTATACTGGGGGGCAGCTACCTAATCTAACCTATACTGGGGGGCACCTACCTATCTAACCTATACTGGGGGGCACCTACCTATCTAACTTATACTGGGGGGCAGCTACCTAATCTAACCTATACTGGGGGGCAGCTACCTAATCTAACCTATACTGGGGGGCACCTACCTAATCTAACCTATACTGGGGGCACCTACCGATCTAACCTATACTGAGGGGCACCTACCTATTTAACTTATACTGGGGGGAAGCTACTTAATCTAACCTATACTGGGGGGCACCTACCTATCTAACCTATACTGGGGGGCACCTACCTATCTAACTTATACTGGGGGGCAGCTACCTTATCTAACCTATACTGGGGGCACCTACCTAATCTAACCTATACTGGGGGCACCTACCGATCTAACCTATACTGGGGGGCACCTACCGATCTAACCTATACTGGGGGGGCATCTACCTAATCTAACCTATACTGGGGGGCAGCTACCTATCTAACCTATACTGGGGGGCAGCTACCTATCTAACCTATACTGGAGGGCAGCTACCTATCTAACCTATACGGGGGGAACCTACCTAATCTAACCTATACTGGGGGGCACCTACCTATCTAACCTATACTGGGGGCACCTACCTATCTAACCTATACTGGGGGCACCTACCTATCTAACCTTTACTGGGGGCACTTACTTATCTAACCTGTATTTGGGGCACCTACCTACCTAGCTAGCCTATACAGGTGGCAACTATACTGGCTACCTATATTGCAGGCACCTACCTAACTATCCTATACTGGGGCATCTACCTATCTAACCTATGCTGGGGGCAACTATTCTGGCTACCTATATTAGAGGCACCCACCTAGCTAACCTGTATTGGGGCACCTACCTATCTAACTTATACCGGGGGCGCCTGCCTATCTAAACTATACTGGGGCAACTATACTGGCTACCTATACTGGAGGCTAACCTATACCGGGGGCAACTGGCTCACCTATGCCTGGCTACCTATACTGGGGGCATATAGCTGGCTACCTATACTGGATTACCTATTCTTGGCTACCTATACTGGGGGGACCTATACTGAGTGCAACTAGACCTGGCTAACCTATACTGCGGGCACCCATACCTTGCTCGGGGGGGGGGGGGCACAATTTTTACACCCTCGCCCTGGGTGCATTTTAGCCTAGAAACTGCACTGGACCTGTGTATGTTTATTTTAAATTTCTCTTTTCAATTCAGATTATATTTAAAAGTACAGGTAAATATGGGTAATTAACCTAAATTTAAAAGAAATTTGACTACAAACACAAATCCAGGAAAGAAACATAAGATAACCTGGTAACATAGCTGAAGGCTGCAATAAATTCAAATACATATACCCTTCACAGATTTCATAACAATCACAATTTTATTATCCAGGAAAAGTTATCACAGACAACATAACTATATCACACCTCAAAGTAATTAGCAATCTTTCTGCGGGGGTAATAACTTTTCTAAAACTTGTATTCTGCACTTGCAGATCAGATCCCACCAGCAAAAGTAAATCATCAAAACTGAAAAAATAAAAATATTAAAAAAACCTCCACAAGTTTGTAACAGAATTACCGGTATGTAATACTATACATACATACATTTGCTATATGATCAGTTTATCTTACATTTGAATCGCCATCCGAGTGTAGTTGAAAAACTTCTCTAGGTGTGCTCTTAGGTCCTCATACAGAGTAGAGAATTGCCCCTTTGCCTCACGTTCCTGCAGCAATGGATGGACCCAGTAACAACACTTTACTTTCCTACGCATTCTCGTTATAAAAATGATCAAAATCAATGCTAGCCTGATTTCAGCATACATTATAATGGTATAACTTCATGCTTCTTTCTCTGTCTCCTCACTAGCAACCCACAGCATACAACAGGCTGCTTGTAACCTTTTATATTACATGCCTACATTCCAATGGCCAATCAAATTGAATTTAACAACTGAAAATACATTGTAAACATTTTTAATAACACCCAGATATTAAATTCAAACTCGTGATTGGTTAATTTTTAAAAATAATCATTGAAGTAAATAATAGTACACCTCTGCTCATCACTGATTGGCTACTACTTCAAATGCTAGATTTTTCAAATTTCTCAACGTAACAAAACGCATACAAACCGCATACCAACGCATGTAGACTCAACGCAGGAAATTTCAAAAACGGATGGTGTGTTGTACACGATTTGTAGTGTGAATGAGCCCTTAAGGTTCCTTTTAATTCAGGTACATAGGCTATTTATTACTCATTAGAAAAGTGGTGAAAAAAAGACCAATGCCAACTTGTCTGTACTATCCACAACACCATAATCGTGCATGTTGCCCAACTTACAAAACATCAAAAAGACTATGCTGTATTTTGTTTTTCTCTTTACTCTCCTCTTTAAAGCAAAATGTGGCCTTTTGTTACTTAAAGAGGAACTCCAGTGAACATTTTAGTGTTGTGAGGTGATGTAGCTGCTGCATGGTTTTTGGCAGTTGGAAACAGTTGTAAACAGCTATTTTCCACAATGCAACAAGGTTCACAGACAGGAAACTGCCAAAAAAAGTACGTACTTTTCTTGTGGGAGGGGTTTCTTGTGGGAGGGGTTTCACCACAATATCAGTCATACAGCGCCCCCTGATGGTCTGTTTGTGAAAAGGAATAGATTTCTCATGTAAAAGGGGGTATCGGCTACTGATTGGGATAACGTTAAATTTTTGGTCGGAGTTTCTCTTTAACCTTTGTCAAGTATACAATGTATGCATATATTTCGTTGTGCCATAATAAAAAGATTTAAAAACAAACAAAAAGACTATGCTAACTGCTTTCCAGACAAGCCTGAGCAGAACTGGAGCTTGTAGTTCCCCAGCAGCTTGAGAGCTCCAGAGAGCATATCAAACTGAGTATATTTGCTGGATTCATTGCTACCCTCATTCCTCTTAACAATGTACAGTATCTAACTGTTCTTTTGCTATCCACCTGCCCCACTCTGCCCAAGCCTCAGTGTCAAGAGACAATCCAGCCCTGCCCTGCTGATATAACTTCCCCATTACTGCATCTTGTTCTGCACAGTAATTAATCAGACAAAAATGACCTTCTGTTAGTCAGAGGCAGAGCCAGGACTTTGGTGATCACTTGCAACAGGGGAACTTCTGCCTCATGCAAGGAGCATAGTAAACCCGCGGTCAAAGCCTGTCAGGTCAGTGTGTGTAAATGTAGGGGGCGGAGTCGCGGTATAGGGGCAGAGCCATGTTAAGGGGGTGGAGCCACACCCGCACTGTACATGGGGAGGGGGCATCACACAGGAAACAATGGGAAACGCAGAGGGAAACGTACGCTAAAACGCAATAGTACGCATTTTTGATACGCGTCTATAGACTTTCATTGTGTCCGTTTCTGTGCATGACGAACAGAACTGCATGCGGATGAAAAACGTATGCGTCGCATACGCATACATGTGAACGAGGCCATTAGAAAACATTAGTAGCCGTTTCTATGCGCAATGTCTGCCCGTACGTGTTCTGGAAAAACGGCTAGGAACGCGCATAGTCTGAACAGGGCCTTAAAATATAAATGCATATACTTAAAAACCCCAAAACAGCACGACAGGCAGCCAGCACCAGTGGGCCCCCTAGTGGCTATGGGCCCCAATGCAGCGATATGGCTGCTATGGTGATCCCTATGCCACTGACGCTACATAAACAATTGTAGTAAATTTCATCTGAAATAATTCTTTATAATCACTGTTAGGCCCCGTTCACACTGCACGCGTTTCCAGCCGCGTTTTGGAAACGCGTGCAGGTGGCCGACACGCACGACATCAGACATTGCATAGAGTGCAATGTCTGATGTTCACACTGCATGCGTTCCGGACCGGTGCGGTCCGGGAACGCATGCTGCACGCATTTTTTGTAAAAACGCATGGCTGTCCCATTCACTTTTCAGTGATGGGATCAGCCACGCAACGCATACGAACGCGGATGGCGTGCGTTCGTACGCATTGCGGTCCGCATGCATTGTGGTTTGCGTTCTGCAGTCTGAACGGGGCCTTAGCCTATCCTTCATTTTATCCTACATAGAGGTGGGGATGAGTACCTTTTCTTGAACATTTTAAGCGAGGGTATTTTGCAGGAGGAGGTATAACAGCCCTTATTTGAAAGGTACACCACCAATGCTTAAAGCAATGTAGGCTGGGTATGGGAGGGGTGGAGTCCCTCACTTATGGCCTTAGTGTGTCACAGTACTGTGCGAACCAACAGGTTGTAGACTAGTTTATCTCCTCATGAGGGATTCTCAGCATGGCCTTTATTCTTTATAAAGACACTCCCTGAAAATGATTTATACAAAGATGCTGGCCAGCCTCCCTGCTCACTGCACACTCCTTTGGTAGTTGGACGGTACAAGTGCCATTCACTAAGTGCTTTTGAAAATAAATAAAACCCTAATAGTCCCCCAAGAGGAATTGAGCTACTCCAAACCCTGTCGGTTCTTTCAGATTTCTACTATCCACTGTAAGTGACAGCAGATTAGGAGAAAAGTAATTTATGGCTCATTTTACTCTGGAAGAAATGTGCTTCTTATTTGTATGTGTTTACATGTATTTTAAATTTTACGATATGCGAGATAGTGGTCCTTTAACCACTCTGCGACTGCCCAACACAGGATGGCAGGCGCAAAGTGGCTTCCTCGTTCCTCAATCGCGCCATACGGTGCGACCCCATGAGCAGCGAGAGTGCTCTCCTATCACTAAGCACAGCGAGCAGCCTGCCAGTGGCTGATCAGCGCTGGCAGGCTGCGATCGTTATTCATACAGATAAATGTATGTATATAGCGCTGCCATCTAACGCAGCGCTGCACAGAGTATGAGCTTGTCACAACTGTCCATCTGATGGGCTCACAATATAATCCCCATCATAGATATGCTTATGTATGTAATGTGTAATGCATGGATCATGGTGTAGGGCCAATTTAGGGGGAGGGAGGGGGATACAAAAGAAAATTCCCTTTTTTTCATTAAAAAAAAACCTAAGAATCGCAGCAGCAATCAGATATCAGCAAAACAAAGCACTATTTGTGGGAAGAAAAGAGGGTAAAATTCATTTGGGTGCCAAGTTCTATGACGGAGCAATAAACTATTGAAGTTGTGCAGTGCTAAAACATGGCCTGGTCTCTAGGGGGTATAAACCTCTGGTCCTCAAGAGGTTAAGTCATCTGGCATACATGAGTGCTTTTGATAGCACAGATAGTTTCCTGTTGATTTTACATGTTATGCTATGATTGTTTTTATATTTTATGCATGTTACGGTCATAATTTGGAATAAAGCAGCTTGATTTTCTTAAGATGGTATTGCTTTGTGGTTCTATGCAATCTGTGACTCCATATGCTTTAGATCCACCTAACTGAGGTGGTGAATATCTGGCGAGCTTATACAGTATTGGGGTGTGCAGTGTTCGGTGCTAGTGGTTTTAAGGACACGAGTGGATCACTATCTACCGGGTGGTGTGCCAAATTTTTATTGCTGTAATCCACTGTGTTTAGCACTTTTCTTGCAGGACTTTAATTGGATAAAGTGGAGAGCGCTGTCAAGCTACAGTCATGGCCAAAATTGGGGGCACTGCAGAATTTTTTCCAGAAAATCAAGTATTTCTCACAGAAAAGTACTGCAATAACACATGTTTTGCTATACACATGTTTATTCCCTTTGTGTGTATTGGAGCTAAAAAAAAAAAAAAAAAAAAAAAAAAGGGAGGAAAAAAGCAAATTGGACATAATGTTACACAAAACCCCACAAGAGGCCTGGACAAAATTATTGGTACCCTTAACTATAACCATCAATACGTTTCTTACACCTCTCACCTGACATTTTGGAACACTCTTCCTTTGCTAACTACTCCAGGTCACTCTTATTGGAAGGGTGCCTTTTCCCAACAGCAATTTTAAGATCTCTCCACGGGTGTTCAACGATCTGGACACTTTGCTGGCCACTTCAGAACTCTCTATCACTTTGATGCCATCCATTTCTGAATGCTTTTTGACGTATGTTTAGAGTCATTGTCCTGCTGGAAGACCCAAGATCTCGGACACAAACCCAGCTTTATGACACTGGACTCTACAGTGCAACCCAAAATCCTTTGGTAATTGCCAGATTTCATGATGCATTGCACACATTCAAAGCACCCAGTGGCAGAGGCAGCAAAACAACCCAAAACATCATTGAACCTCTACCATATATCACTGTAGGTACTGTGTTCTTTTGTAGGCCTCAGGATCTTGGCTTACTCAAGCACATTTTGACAAACTGTAGTTTTGCTTTTTTATTTCTCTGTGTAGGGGCGCAACTAGAAATCACTGGGCCCCCCTGCGAAAATTAAGATGCCCCCCCCATAGGTACCAAATAATCGTAATGGGTCAGCGTTTCACTATAAAATAATTGTAATGGGGCAGCGTTTCACCATAAAATAATCATAATGCACCAGAAGTTAATCGTAAAGTGGGCAGCATTTGACCAGAAATTAATCGTAAAGTGGGCAGCATTTTACCATAAAATAATCGTAACATGGGCAGAATTTCACCATAAAATTATCGTAACATGGGCAACATTTCACCATAAAATAATCGTAAAGTGGGCAGCAGTCTCCCATGCTGACAGGCAGAGAGCAGGGCTATGGCAAGATGGCGCCCGAAGCCCTGTACTTGAGACACAAATAGTCTCCAGGGCAGGGCTTCGGTGGCCATCTTCCCGTAGCCCTGCTCTGCCTCCCGGGAGACTGTGGGCTGCGGGGAATGACCTGGTGCAGCGTCTATTAGATGCTGCGGCCAGTTCAACACCTGGCTGGGGGGTCCCAGAATCGGGTGAGCGGCAGCGCTCCCCCTGCACACGGCTGGCGGGCCCTAGAGGCTGATGGGGTCGCAATCCCGGTAGTTACGCCGGTGTCTCTGTGTCAGCAGTGGGGTCCTCCTGGGTTTCCTGCCATAGCATTTCATTAACATGTCGAAGGCTAGTTTGCGTTGACACTGATGCTCCCTGAGCTTGCAGGACAGCTTGTTTGGGGCTGCTTATCCACCATCAATACTGTTCTGTTTTGCAACCTTTCATCAATTTTTCTCTTCTGTACTTGCAAATTTCGGTACTTTTCCGTTAGCCGGGCGCAACCGATAGGTGGCGCTAAGTACATAAATAGTCATGTCAGAAAACTGTAACGTGTAACAAAATTTAATGGTATGTAGTAGGCACGTAACAAGTGTAATTGAATAGTCACCGTTAGCCGCCTGCAACTTCCATAGGGCAAAGAAATGTGCTCCGTGAGCCCGTTACCCGCCGTACCTCTGAAAATCCCGGCAAAACAGTTCAAAACATAAATGTTGTCGGCTTTCTCGCTTTGAAAACACCACACGCTTTCCTGTAAATCACTCACCACACGCTTTCCTGTAAATAACTGCTGTTCTGTGTTGAAATGTTGAAAATATGGGATTTCTCACGGAGTGAAGAAGGAGTGTCTTTTTTACAAGACAAAGGTGTATTGCCAATGAATGCCACATGCCACAGGAATCATGTCATGAAACTGTCATTTTGTGACGGAGTACGTTGGCGGTGCAATCTTTCAACATGCCGCACGAAGAAAAGCATTAGCATTGGTACATGGTTTGAATCGTCACGACTGAGTTTTCTAACTTGTGTATGATTCATTTACAGGTGGAGAGAAGAAATCACATCAGTGAAATGGTGTAAAAAGCAACTGGATATGAATCACAATACAGTTGTAGATTGGAACGACTACTTAAGAAAAGTTTGTGCAGAAGTATTAGCAAGTCGTGATGCCAAAAAAATCGGTGGTCCTGACAAAATAGTAGAGATAGACGAGAGCTTATTCACTAGACGAAAGAACAATGCTGGACGAATTCTTCCACAACAGTGGATATTTGGTGGCCTTTGCCGTGAAACGGATGAATGCTTTCCAGTAAAAGTTCCAAACCATTCATTGCCAGTACTGTTAGAAGCCATAACCAATCACATCGAACAAGGGTCTACCATCTGTTCCGATTCCTGAAAGGGCTACTGCTCAAGTACACTGGAAGAAGGTGGCCTGCACCACTTTCAAGTAAATCACAGGTACCATTTTGTCGATCCCGAGAGTGGTGTCAACACTCAGAAAATCGAATGGCTTTGGAGCAGTGCCAAATGAAGAAATAAAAAACATCGGGGAACTTATCATTTGGAGTCGTACCTGGCGGAATTTATGTGGAGACGAGGAGTACATGATCCATTTGAAGAAATTCTGCACGACATCACCATATTTTGGAATAAGCAATAATTACCTTTTCGATGACTGTTACATTAAATTCCCTGTTACAGTTGCCAGCGGCTAACGCTGACTACTACATTACATTTGTTATTTGTTAAAGTTTAACTTTTGCTACGTGACAGTTAATGTCATTATGTTACGTGCCTATTCAATTACATTTCTTACAAGTTACAGTTTTGTGTCATGTATTTAGTGCCACCTATCGGATGCGCCCGGCTAACGGAAAATTACCCAAACTTCTTAATAATGTTGTGCACTGTGTACAAATGCAAATCTAGATCTATGGAGATGGACTTGTAACCTTGAGATTGTTGATATTTTTCCAAAATTTTCATTCTCATGTCCTCAAACTGTTCTCTTTTCCGCTTTCTGTTGTCCATGCTTAGTGTGGCACACACAGATACACAATGCAAAGACTAAGTGAACTTCTTTTTTTTTTATCTGCTTTCAGGTGTGATTTTTAAATTGCCCACACCTGTTTCTGGACCCGGGTGAGTTTTTGCTAGCCTCAGAGTCCCCCAGGAACAATCTATTAGATTGAATGGCTACATAAGGTTTAGCTAGCACTAGGCTAGCTAGTATAGGTGGCCAGCACCCCCTGATCCCCCAATCCAGCTACTTATACATTATCCAGCCTGGTTCCAGTGATTGCCGCAGCCTCCTCGCACAGCTCCGGTCTTCTCTATAGGGAGGTTCGAACATTGACGTCATGTGCAGTCACGCATAGAGAAGACCCGAGCTGTGCGGGGAGGCTGCAGTGATCGCTGAAACCAGGCTGCGAAATGTACAAGTGCGGGGGGATTGTGGGGGAGCTGGCGTCCTATACTAACTAGCCTAATGCTAGCTAAACCTTATGCAGCCATTAAATCTAATAGATTAATCCTGTGGGACTTCTGAGGCTAGCGAGCGGCATGGCCGACACAGTGTCGGGCATAACGCTCAGGAGGTTTAAGTAACATCACATGCTTGAAACAATCTAATTTATCCACAATTTTGAAAGGGTGCCAATAATTTTGTCCAGCCCATTTTTGGAGCTTTGTGTGACATGTCCAATTTGCTTTTTTTTCCTCCTTTTTTTGTTTTGTTCCAATATACACAAAGGGAATAAACATGTATATAGAAAAAAACATGTGTTACTTGCTATACTTTTTTGTGAGAAATATTTGATTTTTTTGGAAGAATTTCCAGGTCAAGTGCTATGTAATATGTTGATGCTATATAAATCCAATAAATAATAATTCAACATTCTTTGTTGCTAGTATCTGTTCAGGATCTCCTTTCTCAGCCATTTTCTTTTTGAATCTATTATGCAGTATTTGGCCAAACACCGAACAGAATATCCGTGTTGCTGCTACATAGGTCTGGATTGTTGCATCGCTTCTTACTGTGTCTCTGAAATATTATTGAGACTCACTTATTGGCTTATGTTAAATAAAGAATTGCCACTTTCCTCAGCCTTCATGTGGTTGTCATGTCCTTGACTTCTTAAGACAAATCCAGTTAGGAAAGCAAAATGTTGGAGACACCGCTGTCATGAGAAATAACAGTGTAATTATTTTAATTATGATGGAACTGACAGATATGTTTTGCAGGGCACAGAAAAATCCAGAGGACATAATGGTCTGTCACTTCCTGTACCTGTGTTGCGTGTGACATGATGGGATGTGTCATATAGTCATGTTTACTGTACACAATGACTGCTTCATTCTACTGTTCCATGATATAAAAAGCTACGTTTAGACTTAGACAGAAACATGCGAGAGATCCTATAGCTTTTAATATACAGCAACAGCAATATAGGAAAGTGATAAATAATAAAGAAAAATACACAAAAAGAACCCGCTACTGAAGTGCTTACTCAAGTGGCCTATGTACTCGGTCTTAGGGCCCGTTCAGACTGCACGCGTTTCCAGCCGCGTTTTGGAAACGCGTGCAGGAGGCCGACACGCACGACATCAGACAGTGCATAGAGTGCACTGTCTGATGTTCACACTGCATGCGTTCCGGCCCAGTGCGATCCGGGAACACATGCTGCACGCAGATTTAGCAAAAACGCACGGCTGTCCCATTCACTTTTCAGTGATGGGATCAGCCACGCAACGCATACAAACGCGAATGGCGTGCGTTCGTACGTGTTCGTTCCGCATGCGTGGCCATCCGCGTTTGTAATGTGAACCGGCCCTTAGGGAGAGCTGTGGATCAGGACAGTTTCAGGGCTAAATAGCTTTTAGGGTGAGTAGATAAAAATCTTTCTTCCCCCACAGACTCAGGAACACTGTCACAATGCAGTAGTATAGATAGGCAGATGTGACCCCCAGTATAGGTAGCCAGAGGAGCCCCCAATATTAGATAGCCAGACATAAGACCCCAGTATAGGTAACCAAATGTGACCTCCAGTAAAGATAGCAAGAGGAGACCCCAATATTACGTAGCCAAAAAAGAAAGACATGAGCTTCCTGTCAAGAGTTATAAGGCCATTTCCAGGAAATTTGAAGCCTATCATTCCACAGTGAGAATGATTATTCACAAGTGCAAAAAAGTTGTCAGCCTTCCCAGTAATGGAGATCTTAGCAAATTCACCCTAAGGTCAGACCGTACAGTGCTCAGAGAAAAGTAAAAAAAAAAATAAATAAATAAAAAGAAGAGCTTCATCACAGACTCTACACGCCTTCGCTTGTTTTGAGAGGTATTGAAAATGCAGTTAGAAAAAGACTGAACTGGTATGGCTTCTTTGTAAGGGTTGCCAGGTGAAAGTCTCTTGTCTCTTAAAAAAGAACATGGCAGTAAGGCCTGGGATCCACTGGCAGTGCTCTTCGGAAATTGAAAAAAGCTCAAGATTTCCAAAATGCAGAAGTGTCACGATTTTAAATGTGATTCTCGGAGCAATCATGATTTGACTCTGCAGCCAATGAATGTGATTGGTCCCAAAATGCTGTATCGCTGAACCCCATAGGGTTCCACTGTTGCAGCGCTTTGCCAATCATCGGCTATCGGCAAAGGGGCTGCCAGTGGGCCCCAAGCCTAAGACTTATGTTTACAAAATTGCTTTTGCAACAATGTCCTTTGGACAGGTGAGACCAAATGGGAATTGTTCAGGCATCATGCACAACACCCCTTTTAGCAAAAACTAAACACAACGCATATGAGATTGCGTTAGGCAGAGTTAGGCCCTTTTTCACACTTCTCTAACTAGCCGAGCGGCGGCGAATCGGCGGGGAGCGGTGGCGATCGAGTCGTGCACACAGCTAGCAAAGTGCTAGCTGCATGCAACAACAAAAATTACGAAAATCGGCCCAGCGGGGCCTGAGCAATCCTCCTGCGCGGTATAGCCCGAGCTCAGCTCGGGCTTACCGCCAGGAAGGTTAAAATAACGTCCTGCTGATTCTCTGCTCATAATACTCTTAGCCTTAGACCGGGGACAAGCATGCAGATCAGATATTTCTGACTGGATTACCTGCATGCTTGTTCCGAGTGTGTGATTCAGACACTACTGCAGCCAAAGAGATCAGCAGGACTGCCAAGCAACTGGTATTGTTTAAAAAAAAAATATGCCAGCAACAGTAACCCTCCCATAAGGGAGATTGCAATGCATACCGGGAGATGTAGTCCGTGAATGCCAGTACAGAAATACTCTTGCATCCACGGACTACATTTCTCAGCATGCGTTGTGGCGGTCATGTACGCACAACACTGCCAAAAAGTTGAAAATTTGCCAGCTGTGTTCTCTCCATGGAGAACATGGTGGATTCCATACAGACCAGAGGTGAACAGAGCAGCACCTCATAGTTCTATTACCCCGACAATAGCAACACCCCCCCAACAGCACTCTTATAGGGAGGTTCATTTAAAAATAAAATTCTGGTACTCAGTTGCCTTTAAAGAGAACCAGAGACAAAGCACCCTCATGTATTTTACTACATTTATAAGTGGGAACATGACAGTAAACACCTACCCTGATTTTAGTTTCATCCTTCTCTGTTTAATATGCCTGTTATCTGCTCTGATAAGAATCCCGACTGGCTTTCAGTCTAGTCTTTCAGTTTAGGTTTGCCCTGGAATCATTATAGCTGAGTCAGTGTTCTGCGAAGTCTTTTCAAGCCCAAGCCCGCCCCCTCCTGGCTCAGCTTTCCTGCTTTGCATACTCAAAGCTCTGATGACATGGGAGGGGCTGCTCTGCTGAGAAAGAAGCTCTGAAACAACAGACAAGTGTGGCTCAGTCATCATTATTATCTGTGCAGTTTCATTCCTATGAGAGACGCTTCATACAGGCAGCCACACAGCATACCAGAATAATAAAGTTGAAAGCACACAGATGAAAGGCAGCAGCCCTGCTTGTCTATAGTTTCATAGAGCCTAGACAGCACATCCAGAACAACTCATAACCCAGAAGCAGAAGGGATATGAGCCGGCGGCCATATTGGATTTTTCCTGGAGCAATAATGGATAAAAAAACACTCAAAAAGGCACAACAGAGCGGCGAAATTATCAGGAAGACCATTTATTCTTTACAAGCTATTAATTGATATGTTTATTTTGTGTGAAACGTTCATCTCTGGTTCCCTTTAAAGGACTTACAAGGCCAAAATCTGCCCCCAAAACGTAAAAAAAAGTTAACTACCTGCATGACTTTGTAAGGCGCGGAGGACGCCGTCCGCGCCCTCCGTGCCGTTCCGCCTGGTCCCCTCTGCTCAATAGCCCCCCGAAAGGCTGCGATCCCACGGTCCGGGTCGGTATCTGCAGCCTGCATAAAGATGGCTGCCGGACTGGCTGCGCAGCCCGCATAGCCGCTACTGCGGCTGCGCAGCTCTAGGGCCAACCCCCGATCCACGTAACAGGCAGCGTGGGTCGGAGGGTTGGCCCTAGAGCTGCGCAGCCACAGTAGCGGCTATGCGGACTGCGCAGCCGTGGCCATCTCCGGCGGCCATCTTTATGCAGGCTGCAGATACCGACCCGGACCGTGGGGTCACAGCCTTTCGGGGGGCTATTGAGCAGAGGGGACCAGGCGGAACGGCACGGAGGGCGCGGACGGCGTCCTTCGTGCCTTACAAAGTCATGCAGGTAGTTAACTTTTTTTTACGTTTTGGGGCAGATTTTGGCCTCGTAAGTCCTTTAAGTGTAGTACCTGAAATAAAGTGACCCCATGGCAACCCTATGGTACGAACATATGTGGAACAACAATCATATGCTTAATATAATAGACAAAACTATACATAGGATACACACAGAGAGATAGTGTCCCAGCAATCAGGTGTCGCTAATGTAGGGGACTGGACTGGCCTTCAAAGTGTACAACTCGCTGCAGTGCTGTGGATGAACTTGCAGGGCGTGCTCAAGCCCAGAACACACACATGTCAATTCAATAGACAGAGAAGAGGGCTGGCACTGCTGTTCAAAATGTTATTAGTGGAATAAAAGCATTTACAGTTGTATGAATCAGGTGAAGCTACGAGCGGCTAGATGGGCACCAGTTCTGAGGATCCCAGTAAACGTCTGTTTCACACCACTGGCACTTTGTTCACTGCAGGAGCAGGGCCGGCTGCTCAAGCAAGCGTGAGCTAAGTCTCCAAGTTCCAATGGTTAGAAACATGCTAATGTTTACCGATGCTACTCCGGATGTGTGCTCTGAGCAGGCAGCTTAGCATATGTGGTATTCACGACTACATAGGCAGAGGTACTTAACTGATGCTTGAGCAACCCGCCCCTGATCCTGCACTGAACAAGCGCTAGTGGTGCAAAACAGACACTTGCTTCGATCCTCCAACCTGACACCCAGCAAACCGCACATAGCCTCACTTTATTCATGCAACTGTAAGTGCTTTTAACTCACTAATAAAAGTTTAAATGGCAGTGATAGCCCTTATCTGAATAACCTATACATAGGCCCCCTGTGGAACGTAAATGTGGTTCTACTAGATTCTAGCACAAGGATCTACAATATATCTACACCTAACCTACTCACTTCCTTCTACTTACTAATCTGACAAAGCAGAGGGTGAACAGTCACCCTGGAACGAAAAAACACAGATGCCGGGAGCCCAAATGGTGCAGTACTTCACAAAAGATAGCAGAAGCAAAAAATTAAACAGGGAACTCACAAAGGGAGGTTGCAAAGGAGCAACCAACCACTGCAGGCAGGTGATCAATAGCCCAACTCCACTTGGGGGTCCAGGCTAGCGGGAGATGGTTGCACTTTTCGATAAAAAAATTAAAGTTAATTTTTATATGAATTTGTCTTCATTGAGGTTAGCCACCTCAAACTTTATTTTTTTTATTGTTTTCAATTCAGTTTATCATTTTCTAGGCACCTTTTAATCCTGTTGTACGCACTGATCTGAATTAAAAATTCCCTTAGCCTACATGCCTAATGTTATTTGTATACACACTCCTAAACTGTGCCAAAGGTACCCACTCATCTAAATCAACCCCTGGATGAGAGCGTATCGATATTGCTTGCTGACTACCAAAAGATTCCCTATTTTAAACCTGTTTTTGTCTGTGAAAGTGATCTATTTCTGATAAGCTCAGGTTTGCTTGTTTCCATTTATCAATCCTATAAATAAGCACTTGAAGTGTGGTCCGGTGTCAGTCGAGGAGCAGATATGCAGATATCAAGCCAACAAACATTGATTCCGGTGATACCTTTAAAGGATACCAGAAGTGACATGTGACATGATGAGATAGACATGTATATGTACTGTGCCAAGCACACAAATAACTATACTGTGTTCCTTTTTTTCTTTCTCTCTCTGAAAGAGTTAAAAATCAGGTATTCAAGTGACAATTTCTGTCAGGGTCGGGACCCCAATAACTTCATCACTACTTATCACAAAGAAATGATCTATACCTTGTTTTTTTCCACCACCAATTAGGCTTTCTTTGGGTGGTACATTATGTTAAGAATTATATTATTCTAAATGCATTTTAACAGGAATAATTAAGAACAAAATGGAAAACAATACCACATGCTACCGTAATTAACCACTTCCCGACCGCCGTATTGACAATTGGCGGCCGGGAAGTGCACCCCGCAAGGACCGCCGTATTGACAATTGGCGGCGGTCCTTGTAGGGGCATGGGCGGAGCGATCGCGTCATCAGTGACGCGATCCTCCGCCTCCGCCTGGCGCCGCTCACCCGCCGCAACATCCCGCCGGCCATACGGAAGCGCCGGCGGGATGTTAACCCCGCGATCGCCGCATACAAAGTGTATAATACACTTTGTAATGTTTACAAAGTGTATTATACAGGCTGCCTCCTGCCCTGGTGGTCCCAGTGTCCGAGGGACCACCAGGGCAGGCTGCAGCCACCCTAGTCTGCACCAAAGCACACTGATTTCTCCCCCCCCTGCCCCAGATCGCCCACAGCACCCATCAGACCCCCCCCTGCCCACCCCCCAGACCCCTGTTTGCACCCAATCACCCCCCTAATCACCCATCAATCACTCCCTGTCACTATCTGTCAACGCTATTTTTTTTTTATCCCCCACCCTGCTCCCTGCCCCCTCCTGATCACCCCCCACCCCTCAGATTCTCCCCAGACACCCCCCCCCCCCAGACCACCACCCCTGTTTACTGTATGCATCTATCCCCCTGATCACCTGTCAATCACCTGTCAATCACCCATCAATCACCCGTCAATCACCCCCTGTCACTGCCACCCATCAGCCAGCCCCTAACCTGCCCCGTGCGGGCAATCTGATCACCCCCCCCCCACACCAATAGATCGCCCGCAGATCCGATCGCAGATCAGATCACCTCCCAAATCCATTGTTTACATCTATTCTCTCCTCTAAACACCCACTAATTACCCATCAATCACCCATCAATCACCCCCTATCACCACCTGTCACTTTTACCTATCAGATCAGACCCTAATCTGCCCCTTGCGGGCACCCAATCACCCGCCCACACGCTCAGATTGCCCTCTGACCCCCCCTTATCAATTCACCAGTGCATTAATTACATCTGTTCTTCCCTGTAATAACCCACTGATCACCTGTCAATCACCTGCCAATCACCTATCAATCACCCCCTGTCACTGCCACCCATCAATCAGCCCCTAACCTGCCCCTTGCGGGCAATCTGATCACCCACCCACACCATTAGATCGCCCGCAAACCCGCCGTCAGATTACCTCCCAAATGTATTGTTTACATCTGTTATCTTCTCTAAACACCCACTAATTACCCATCAATCACCCATCAATCACCCATCAATCACCCCCTATCACCACCTGTCACTGTTACCTATCAGATCAGACCCTAATCTGCCCCTTGCGGGCACCCAATCACCCGCCCACACGCTCAGATTGCCCTCAGACCCCCCCCCCCCTTATCAATTCGCCAGTGCATTAATTACATCTGTCCTTCCCTGTAATAACCCACTGATCACCTGTCAATCACCTGCCAATCACCTATCACCCATCAATCACCCCCTGTCACTGCCACCCAACAATCAGCCCCTAACCTGCCCCTTGCGGGCAATCTGATCACCCACCCACACCAATAGATCGCCCGCAGATCCGACATCAGATCACCACCCAAGCGCAGCGTTTACATCTATTCTCTCCTCTAAACACCCACTAATTACCCATCAATCACCCCCTATCACCACCTGTCACTGTTACCCATCAGATCAGACCCTAATCTGCCCCTTGCGGGCACCCAATCGCCCGCCTACACGCTCAGATTGCCCTCAGACCCCCCCTTATCAATTCGCCAGTGCAATATTTACATCTGTTCTCCCCTGTAATAACCCACTGATTACCTGTCAATCACCTATCAATCACCCATCAATCACCCCCTGTCACTGCCACCCATCAATCACCCCCTGTCACTGCCACCCATCAATCACCCGCTGTCACTGCCACCCATCAATCAGCCCCTAACCTGCCCCTTGCGGGCAAACTGATCACCCACCCACACCAATAGATCGCCCGCAGATCCGACATCAGATCACCACCCAAGCGCAGTGTTTCCATCTATTCTCTACCCTAAACACCCACTAATTACCCATCAATCACCCCCTGTCACTGCTACCTATCAGATTAGACCCCTATCTGCCCCTAGGGCACTCAATCACCCGCCCACACCCTCAGAATGCCCTCAGACCCCAGCCCTGATCACCTCGCCAGTGCATTGCTTGCATCTATTCCCCCCTCTGATCACACCTTGAGACACCCATCAATCACCTCCTGTCACCCCCTAGCACACCTACCCATCCGATCAGGCCCCAATTTGCCCCGTGTGGGCTCCTGATCACTCGGCCAATCCCTCAGATCCCCCTCAGACCCCCTTCCGATCACCTCCCCAGTGCATTGATTGCATCTATTTTCCCCTCTAACCACCCCCTGAGACACCCATCAATCACCTCCTGTCACCCCCCTAGCACTCCTATCCATCAGATCAGGCCCAATACAACCTGTCATCTAAAAGGCCACCCTGCTTATGACCTATTCCACAAAATTCGCCCCCTCATAGACCACCTGTCATCAAAATTTGCAGATGCTTATACCCCTGAACAGTCATTTTGAGACATTTGGTTTCCAGACTACTCACGGTTTTGGGCCTGTAAAATGCCAGGGCGGTATAGGAACCCCACAAGTGACCCCATTTTAGAAAAAAAGACACCCCAAGGTATTCTGTTAGGTGTATGACGAGTTCATAGAAGATTTTATTTTTTGTCAAAAGTTAGCGGAAATTAATTTTTATTGGTTTTTTTTCACAAAGTGTCATTTTTCACTAACTTGTGACAAAAAATAAAATCTTCTATGAACTCGCCATACACCTAACGGAATACCTTGGGGTGTCTTCTTTCTAAAATGGGGTCACTTGTGGGGTTCCTATACTGCCCTGGCATTTTAGGGGCCCTAAACCGTGAGGAGTAGTCTTGAAACGAAATTTCTCAAAATGACCTGTGAAATTCTAAAGGTACTCATTGGACTTTGGGCCCTTTAGCGCAGTTAGGGTGCAAAAAAGTGCCACACATGTGGTATCGCCGTACTCAGGAGAAGTAGTATAATGTGTTTTGTGGTGTATTTTTACACATACCCATGCTGAGTGGGAGAAAGATCTCTGTAAATGGACAATTGTGTGTAAAAAAAATTAACAAATTGTCATTTACAGAGATATTTCTCCCACCCAGCATGGGTATGTGTAAAAATACACCCCAAAACACATTATACTACTTCTCCTGAGTACGGCAATACCACATGTGTGGCACTTTTTTGCAGCCTAACTGCGCTAAGGGGTCCAAAGTCCAATGAGCACCTTTAGGCTTTACAGGGGTGCTTACAATTTAGCACCCCCCAAAATGTCAGGACAGTAAACACACCCCACAAATGACCCCATTTTGGAAAGTAGACCCTTCAAGGTATTCAGAGAGGGGCATGGTGAGTCCGTGGCAGATTTCATTTTTTTTTGTCGCAAGTTAGAAGAAATGGAAACTTTTTTTTTTTTTTTTTTTCACAAAGTGTCATTTTCCGCTTACTTGTGACAAAAAATAATATCTTCTATGAACTCACTATGCCTCTCAGTGAATACTTTGGGATGTCTTCTTTCCAAAATGGGGTCATTTGGGGGGTATTTATACTATCCTGGAATTCTAGCCCCTCATGAAACATGACAGAGGGTCAGAAAAGTCAGAGATGCTTGAAAATGGGAAAATTCACTTTTTGCACCATAGTTTGTAAACGCTATAACTTTTACCCAAACCAATAAATATACACTGAATGGGTTTTTTTTTAATCAAAAACATGTTTGTCCACATTTTTCGCGCTGCATGTATACAGAAATTTTACTTTATTTGAAAACTGTCAGCACAGAAAGTTAAAAAAATCATTTTTTTGCCAAAATTCATGTCTTTTTTGCTGAATATAATAAAAAGTAAAAATCGCAGGAGCAATTAAATAGCACCAAAAGAAAGCTTTATTAGTGACAAGAAAAGGAGCCAAAATTCATTTAGGTGGTAGGTTGTATGAGCGAGCAATAAACCGTGAAAGCTGCAGTGGTCTGAATGGAAAAAAAGTGGCCGGTCCTTAACCACTTGCCGACCGCCTACTTCATATTGGCGGCGGCAAAGTGGCAGCCCCAGGACCACGTAACGCAGATTGGCGTCAGGTCCTGGGGCACTCTCTGGCCGGGGATCGCGCGCTGGGATGCGCGCGCATCCACCGGCAATAGGCTCCGCCCACCCGCGACGTCAACCCGCCGGCCAATCGGAAGCGCCGGCGGGTTGTTAACCCCGCGATCGCCGCTACAAAGTGTATAATACACTTTGTAATGTATACAAAGTGTATTATACAGGCTGCCTCCTGCCCTGGTGGTCCCAGTGTCCGAGGGACCACCAGGGCAGGCTGCAGCCACCCTAGTCTGCACCCAAACACACTGATCTGCCCCCCCCTGCCCCCTGATCGCCCACAGTACCCCTCAGACCCCCCCCCTGCCCACCCCCCAGACCACCATTTGCACACAATCACCCCCCTAATCACCCATCAATCACTCCCTGTCACTATCTGTCAACGCTATTTTTTTTTTTAGTCCCTAAACTGCCCCCTGCTCCCTCCTGATCACCCCCCCCACCCCTCAGATTCTCCCCAGACCCTCCCCCCCCTGCGTACTGTATGCATCTATCCCCCCTGATCAACTGTCAATCACCTGTCAATCACCCGTCAATCACCCCCTGTCACTGCCACCCATCAATCAGCCCCTAACCTGCCCCTTGCGGGCAATCTGATCACCCACCCACACCAATAGATCGCCCGCAGATCCGACATCAGATCACCTCCCAAATCCATCGTTTACATCTATTCTCTCCTCTAAACACCCACTAATTACCCATCAATCACCCATCAATCACCCCCTATCACCACCTGTCACTGTTACCCATCAGATTAGACCCTTGCGGGCACCCAATCGCCCGCCCACACACTCAGATTGCCCTCAACCCCCCCCTTATCGATTCGCCAGTGCATTATTTACATCCGTTCTTCCCTGTAATAACCCACTGATCACCTGTCAATCACCCCCTGTCACTGCCACCCATCAATCACCCCCTGTCACTGCCACCCATCAATCAGCCCCTAACCTGCCCCTTGCGGGCAATCTGATCACCCACCCACACCAATAGATCGCCCGCAGATCCGACATCAGATCACCTCCCAAATCCATCGTTTACATCTATTCTCTCCTCTAAACACCCACTAATTACCCATCAATCACCCCCTATCACCACCTGTCACTGTTACCCATCAGATTAGACCCTAATCTGCCCCTTGCGGGCACCCAATCACCCGCCCACACGCTCAGATTGCCCTCAGACCCCCCCCTTATCAATTCGCCAGTGCAATATTTACATCTGTTATTCCCTGTAATAACCCACTGATCACCTGTCAATCACCCATCAATCACCCCCTGTCACTGCCACCCATCAATCACCCCCTGTCACTGCCACCCATCAATCAGCCCCTAACCTGCCCCTTGCGGGCAATCTGATCACCCACCCACACCAATAGATCGCCCGCAGATCCGACATCAGATCACCTCCCAAGTGCAGTGTTTACATCTCTTCTCTCCTCTAAACACCCACTAATTACCCATCAATCACCCCCTATCACCACCTGTCACTGTTACCCATCAGATTAGACCCTAATCTGCCCCTTGCGGGCACCCAATCACCCGCCCACACCTCAGAACGCCCTCAGACCCCAGCCCTGATCACCTCGCTAGTGCATTGCTTGCATCTATTTCCCCCCTCTAATCACACCTTGAGACACCCATAAATCACCTCCTGTCACCCCCTAGCACACCTACCCATCAGATCAGGCCCTAATTTGCCCCGTGTGGGCTCCTGATCACTCGGCCAAACCCTCAGATCCCCCTCAGACCCCCTTCCGATCACCTCCCCAGTGCATTGATTGCATCTATTTTCCCCTCTAACCGCCCCCTGAGACACCCATCAATCACCTCCTGTCACCCCCCTAGCACTCCTATCCATCAGATCAGGCCCAATACATCCTGTCATCTAAGAGGCCACCCTGCTTATGACCGTTTCCACAAAATTTGCCCTCTCATAGACCACCTGTCATCAAAATTTGCAGATGCTTATACCCCTGAACAGTCATTTTGAGAAATTTGGTTTCCAGACTACTCACAGTTTTGGGCCCGTAAAATGCCAGGGCAGTATAGGAACCCCACAAGTGACCCCATTTTAGAAAGAAGACACCCCAAGGTATTCTGTTAGGTGTATGATGAGTTCATAGAAGATTTTATTTTTGTCAAAAGTTAGCGGAAATTGGATTTTTATTGTTTTTTTCACAAAGTGTCATTTTTCACTAACTTGTGACAAAAAATAAAATCTTCTATGAACTCACCATACCCCTAACGGAATACCTTGGGGTGTCGTCTTTCTAAAATGGGGTCACTTGTGGGGTTCCTATACTGCCCTGGCATTTTAGGGGCCCTAAACCGTGGGGAGTAGTCTAGAAAACAAATGCCTCAAAATGACCTGTGAATAGGATGTTGGGCCCCTTAGCGCACCTAGGCTGCAAAAAAGTGTCACACATGTAGTATCGCCATACTCCGGAGAAGTAGTATAATGTGTTTTGTGGTGTATTTTTACACATACCCATGCTGGGTGGGAGAAATCTCTCTGTAAATGGACAATTGTGTGTAAAAAAAATCAAAAATGTGTCATTTACAGAGATATTTCTCCCACCCAGCATGGTTATATGTAAAAATACACCACAAAACACATTATACTACTTCTTCTGAGTACGGCGATACCACATGTGTGACACTTTTTTGCAGCCTAACTGTGCTAAGGGGCCCAAAGTCCAATGAGTACCTTTAGGATTTCACAGGTCATTTTGAGACATTTGGGTTCAAGACGACTACTCACGGTTTAGGGCCCCTAAAATGCCAGGGCAGTATTGGAACCCCACAAATGACCCCATTCTAGAAAGAAGACACCCCAAGGTATTCCGTTAGGAGTATGGTGAGTTCATAGAAGATTTTATTTTTGTCACAAGTTAGCAGAAAATGACACTTTGTGAAAAAAAACAATTAAAATCAATTTCCGCTAACTTGTGACAAAAAAAAAAAATCTTCTATGAACTCACCATCCTCCTAATGGAATACCTTGGGGTGTCTTCTTTCTAAAATGGGGTAATTTGTGGGATTCCTATACTGTCCTGGCATTTTAGGGGCCCTAAACCGTGAGGAGCAGTCTTGAAACGAAATTTCTCAAAATGACCTGTGAAATCCTAAAGGTACTCATTGGACTTTGGGCCCCTTAGCGCAGTTAGGGTGCAAAAAAGTGCCACACATGTGGTATCGCCGTACTCAGGAGAAGTAGTATAATGTGTTTTGGGGTGTATTTTTCCACATACCCATGCTGAGTGGGAGAAATATCTCTATAAATTGACAATTGTGTGTTAAAAAAAGAAAACAATTGTCATTTACGGAGATATTTCTCCCACCCAGCATGGGTATGTGTAAAAATACACCCCAAAACACATTATACTACTTCTCCTGAGTACGGCAATACCACATGTGTGGCACTTTTTTGCAGCCTAACTGCGCTAGGGGGCCCAAAGTCCAATGAGCATCTTTAGGCTTTACAGGGGTGCTTACAATTAGGCACCCCCCAAAATGCCAGGACAGTGAACACACCCCACAAATGACCCCATTTTGGAAAGTAGACACTTCAAGGTATTCAGAGAGTAGCATAGTGAGTCCGTGGCAGATTTCATTTTTTTTTTGTCGCAAGTTAGAAGAAATGGAAACTTTTTTTTTTTTTTTTTTTTTGTTACAAAGTGTCATTTTCCGCTAACTTGTGACAAAAAATAAAATCTTCTATGAACTCACCATGCCTCTCACTGAATACTTTGGGATGTCTTCTTTCCAAAATGGGGTCATTTGGGGGGGATTTGTACTATCCTGGAATTTTAGCCCCTCATGAAACCTGACAGGTGCGCAGAAAAGTCAGAGATGCTTGAAAATGGGAAAATTCACTTTTGGCACCATAGTTTGTAAACGCTATAACTTTTACCCAATCCAATAAATATACACTGAATGGGTTTTTTTTTTATCAAAGACATGTAGCAGAATAACTTTCGCGCTCAAATGTATAGGAAATTTTACTTTATTTGAAAAATGTCAGCACAGAAAGTTAAAAAAGTCATTTTTTTGACAAAATTCATGTCTTTTTTGATGAATATAATAAAAACTAAAACTCGCAGCAGCAATCAAATAGCACCGAAAGAAAGCTGTATTAGTGACAAGAAAAGGAGGTAGAATTCATTTAGGTGGTAGGTTGTATGACTGAGCAATAAACCGTGAAAGCTGCAGTGGTCCGAATGGAAAAAAAGGCTCTGGTCCTTAAGGGGTTTTATGACTGCAGTCCTTAAGTGGTTAAGGGGTAGAAAGCCCTAGGTCCTCAAGTGGTTAAAATCCACACATTTTATTTGCCCATTTGTCCCGGTTATTGCAACGTTAAAATTATATCCCTAGTATAATGTATGGTGACAATATTTTATTTGGAAATAAAGGTAATTTTTTTCAGTTTTACATCCATTGCTAATTTTTAGCCCATTCATTTATAATAATATGCCCTCTTGACATACATTTTTTTTTCTTCCCTAAGTCAGTAGATGTAATTTTACTATTTGGCCACAAGATGTCCACTGAGCAAAATCCTATGTAGCGTACAAGTACGCTGCATAGGAAACAATGTGTTGCTACATTGTAACTAGGGAAGTGACGTGCCTGCATCACGGGTGGGCTGCAGGAAGATGAAAAAATGGGAACTTGGTTCCCATTCATAAATCTAATGATCGGGCGGCGGGTAGAGTTGGGCCGAACCTCCGATTTTAGGTTCGCGAACCTGGTTCGCGAACTTCCGCGGAAGGTTCGGTTCGCGTTACAGTTCGCAAACCGCAATAGACTTCAATGGGGATGCGAACTTTGAAAAAAAAAAATAATTATGCTGGCCACAAAAGTGATGGAAAAGATGTTTCAAGGGGTCTAACACCTGGAGGGGGGCATGGCGAAGTGGGATACATGCCAAAAGTCCCCGGGAAAAATCTGGATTTGACGCAAAGCAGCGTTTTAAGGGCAGAAATCACATTGAATGCTAAATGACAGGCCTAAAGTGCTTTCAAACATCTTGCATGTGTATACATCAATCAGGTAGTGTAATTAAGGTACTGCTTCACACTGACACACCAAACTCACCGTGTAACGCAGCGCAAACAGCTGTTTGTGTAGTGACGGCCGTGCTGGACTGGTGCGCACCATGGCGAGAGTGCAGGTTTTGGTGGCTTTACAGCCCATATGGTCGCCTGGCTGATGTAGCTGAATGACAGAACAGTGACTGTCATTGACAGTGACTGAACAGAACAGATATGCAGTGGCGGGTTCACTAAACAGAACAGGTATACAGTGGCGGGTTCACTAAACAGAACAGGTATGCAGTGGCGGGTTCACTGAACAGGTATACAGTGGCGGGTCCACTGAACAGAACAGGTATGCAGTGGCGGGTTCACTAAACAGAACAGGTATACAGTGGCGCGTTCACTAAACAGAACAGGTATACAGTGGCGGGTTCACAGAACAGGTATGCAGTGGCAGGTTCACTGAACACAACAGGTATGCAGTGGCGGGTTCACTGAACAGGTATACAGTGGCGGGTCCACTGAACAGAACAGGTATGCAGTGGCGGGTTCACTAAACAGAACAGGTATACAGTGGCGGGTTCACTAAACAGAACAGGTATACAGTGGCGGGTTCACAGAACAGGTATGCAGTGGCAGGTTCACTGAACACAACAGGTATGCAGTGGCGGGTTCACTGAACAGGTATACAGTGGCGGGTCCACTGAACAGAACAGGTATGCAGTGGCGGGTTCACTGAACAGGTATACAGTGGCGGGTCCACTGAACAGAACAGGTATGCAGTGGCGGGTTCACTGAACAGGTATGCAGTGGTGGGTTCACAGAACAGGTATGCAGTGGTGGGTTCACAGCACAGGTATGCAGTGGTGGGTTCAATGAACAGGTATACAGTGGCGGGTCCACTGAACAGAACAGGTATGCAGTGGCAGGTTCACTGAACAGGTATGCAGTGGTGGGTTCACAGCACAGGTATGCAGTGGTGGGTTCACAGCACAGGTATGCAGTGGTGGGTTCACAGCACAGGTATGCAGTGGTGGGTTCACAGCACAGGTATGCAGTGGTGGGTTCACAGCACAGGTATGCAGTGGTGGGTTCACAGAACAGGTATGCAGCCAGACAGGAACAAGTTAAGCCTAACTAATCTTTCCCTGAGAGACAGTCTGCAGCAGCTCGCCCTACTCTCACTAACGCAGGCAGCACACGAGTGACCGTAATGGCCGCCGCTGCCTGCCTTATATAAGGGGGGGGTGGGGCTCCAGGGGCTAGTGTAGCCTAATTGGCTACACTGGGCCTGCTGACTGTGATGTAGAGGGTCAAAGTTGACCCTCCATGTGCATTATGGGGCGAACCGAACTTCCGCAAAGGTTCGCCTGCGGGACGCGAACGCGAACCACTGAAGTTCGCATGGAACCGTTCGCAGGCGAACCGTTCGGCCCAACTCTAGCGGCGGGAGGAAGCGTGGCAGCTCTATTTAAGAATAAACACGGTTTTTGAACAAAATTTTATTCTTGGTGGACATGTACGGATTGGCACAGGGGACTTCTGTCCCATACAGCCAACCCCCCACTGCTCCCGGCAACAGCGTGATCGCGGGCATCTGCCCGCATAATCACCTGCAAACCCCTCCAAACTGCAGGGACGTGACTAGCGCGTCCCTGCGGCTGTAGCAGCTGCTGCTGCGGACGTGAAGCTCACGTCTGCGCGGCATAAATGGTTAATCAGCTCTGCTGAGACACGAGTTACCCCATCTATGCATGTTTCTGGTTTTCTGCAAAACATCTACTATTGGTGGGCCCTCAGTACAGGGTTGGGGAACTCTGCTTTAAGGGAAAGAGAGACTTAGCGGTGTGTAGGTGGAGGGAAGAGCGTAAGCTAGCTTTGACACATCTGTAGTGTTATTCACATTTTTGTGAATTCACTTCTACTGTAGCTTTATTAAAAAAATAAATTCTGGAGCCCGAATTAACAGATTTTTTGTTAGTTGCTACAAACGATCTTGTGGATGATTTCAGAATGATGAGCACACTCCAGACAGTAATGCCTCATTTAATGTGGTCCCCTGGCAGGAATCTAACAAGACTGTAACATATGCAAGCGTGACATTTTCCCACATTTCTCTCCTGACATCCACTACAACAACAATGACATCTGTAGCTGTGATAAGCAGAACAATATGTATTTCCCGTGGAATCTTTCAGTTCTTTTGAGTTGATAAACATGTTTCCATTTAAGTTGTTTATTTGTTATTCTGCTGTTAGCAGAGCTAAGAGGGACATCATTATATCCCAGTAGCACCTGTGGAGCGGACCGGAACATTTTGTTTTTGGTCCAGTAGAATAGTTCGTTTATCTACTAACATTTGCAAAGTGCTTTTCTCCTGTAGGACTCCAAGTGCTCCGAGGCAAAGCAACTCAAGAGGGCACACGCTAATTTTGGAAAAAGTTAACTGTCATAGTCATAGTCTAATGTCAGAACTGCTATCCTGCGCCAATCACACTTTCTCTGGTTAAAGGGAACCTGAGGTGAGTGTGATATGGAGGCTGCCATATTTGTTTCCAGAGCCGAAGCACATACAAGAAACGGGAGAGCAGGTGTGTATCATGAGCCGTCCTGATGACCACAGCTACCCCGTTCTGCTTTCTGCCCCTCCACTGCTTCTAAATGCCCTCCGGTGCGCTCTTCCGGGTCGCCGAAGTCAGGCATCACTGCGCCTGCACTGGCCACCATACACGCCTGCTTCCCCCATTTCTCGTATGTGCTTTGGTTCTGGTATAATTTAAACAATACGAGTTGCCTGGCAGTCCTGCTGATCTACGGTATTTGGCTGCAGTAGTATCTGAAGTACACCCAAAACAAGCATGCAGCTAATCATATCAGTTCTGACAATACTGTCAGAAACACCATATCTGCTGCATGCTTGTTCAGAGTCTATGCCTGAAAGCATTAGATGCAGAGGATCAGCAGGACAACCAGGCAACTGGTATTGCTTAAAGGGGAACTTCAGCCTAAACAAACATACTGTCATTAAGTTACAATGGTTATGTTAATTAGAATAGATAGGTAATATAATCTCTTACCCATCCTGTTTTAAAAGAACAGGCAAATGTTTGTGATTCATGGGGGCTGCCATCTTTTTGGTTGAAAGGAGGTGACAAGGAGCAGGAGACACAGTTCCAACTGTCCTGTGTCCTGATTACCCCTCCCAGCTGCACACGCTAGGCTTCAAATGTCAAATTCAAAATGTAAAAAAAAAAAAATTTGCACCAAAACAGCAGAAATCCCATCATGCTTTGCATAGCATCGGGGAAAAAAGCCCTGGCAGTTTTCTTCTGTGCAGCTAAAAATGAGGCTTGGATAAGAGAAACAAAGTTCTGATCCTGTGAAACTGTTAAAGAAACACCAGGCCTTTTCAGTGCTGCTGAGTAACATCGCCGTTACAGGAAGCCGCACTCTTTCCTGCCCCCTGCATCGTCACAGCAGCAGCGCCGGGCGCGCTGCTGTGATACACTTACGGTGTACGCATGATGAAGAGGGGAACCCGGATTAGGAAGCTGCCACTGCCTAAAGCAGTTAATAGCAGCAGCGGCCGCGGAGGGAGCGGGGGGGGGGGCTATACTGGGCACTATACTAGCTATACTGGGCACTTTACTGGCTATACTGGGCACTTAACTGGCTATACTGGGCACTATACTGGCTATACTGGGCACTATACTAGCTATACTGGGCACTATACTGGCTATACTGGGCACTATACTGGCTATACTGGGCACTTTACTAGCGATACTGGGCACTTTACTAGCTATACTGGGCACTATACTAGCTATACTGGGAATCACTGGGGGGATCACGCGTCTGCACCAATCCAGCATTTCCTACCACCGGCTTATATCGGGGTCAATCATTTTCCCCTGGGTTTTCAGGTAAAAGTTGGGGGGTCGGCTTATATGCAGGTCAGCTTATATGCGAGTATATACGGTAATTCTACTGCACCATCATGCCAATCATTCTAATTTTCATTTAATTTGTCAAGAATGATTGACCGAACCATCCGATTTTTGTAATCTGAAATGACTGATTGGAAATAATCGATTGTGTCCACTAACTTTTGAAAAATGTCAAACAATGAAAATATCGTTCAATAAAGCGATCGAATTAGGTCGATATGATCGGAAAGGTAATATTTAGTGGACAATCAGCGGAAATGATGTCATAAGCGATCGGAAGTTAAAGAATCGTTCTGTTGCTGAAGTACATGTTGCTGAAGCATTTGTGGCTGTGTAGAGAAAATGAGTCTTTCCAAATTGCAAAAAAAGCAGAATTAAACTAGCTATTGCCGCTTTTATACTATGCGATGAAGAAGAGGATAGTGGTCAGAAGAGGGTTAAGAGGAAGTGGTGAAAGAAGAATTCTGAGTTTAATGATATTTGTTTAATGCATGAGCTTTCAGAAAACAATCCCGAGGATAAGAACAACATGCGGATGTCGAAAAAAGATTTAGACTTTTTACTTGTCAAAGTTCATCCTTTACTAGAAAAACAGGATACAAACATGAAAGAAGCTATTTCTGTTGAACACCATTTATCTACTTCTAGCAACAGGAAAGAATTATGAAGAAATGAAATATACCTGTGCTATATATCAGCTCAATCCTTAGTGCTCAGTTACGTTGTGTCATGACGGAGGTTTTTTTTAACAGAGAATATTGCACAGCAATGAAAAGTCAATACGACCTTCACAGTGCATGCAGTGCGATGCGCGTCAACAGGGAACGGAAAAATAACGCAGATCCTGCTCTGCGTTTATGCAAATTATGCGTTGACGCGTTCAATGTTAGTCTGTGGTAACGCTTCTATGTTAGAATTTTTGTGCTGCGTTGCACTACGTTATAACCATTGCACATGTGCACATATGTTTTTAAAAGGGCGGGACTTTATACTCTTAAAAAGGTGGGGCTCTATACTCTCAAATGTGCAACACAAATGTTGCACACTTATGATATAATTTTGATTCTTATGCCTCCGTTACATCGCATGCCACCGCAACCACATTACTTGCTGATTTGCGTTGCAATTTAACTGCGTCGTGTAGCAACGCAACGCGCGCTGGCACTATGAACATAGCCTTAGGCTTCTAGGTATTCACGGGCAAAGTGAAGACTTTTTAAATCAGATAGCATTATGTGATGCTCATCCTCTAGATCAGCCTGTTTCTGAGCTGTAGTATCCATTTTGCTTTCTAAAGCATCAATACTTCCCCCAATATCACTGATCTCGGCCTTGAGGTCTTTAACTGATGAGAGAATGATATTTTGCAAAGAAATTAACAAAGTCTGATAATGCTTCTGTAGTTCATCATTCGGAACTGCAGCTGTGACAGGCTCTGTGGATAAATCTGGACTTGCCTGCATAGCATGGTCTGGAGGGGCCTGGGCGGGCGGAGCAGCGCCATCTTGGGTGGAGGGAGGACAGAGGAATCTGTCCATAGTGCCTGCTGCAGTTCTCACCTTGTTTAAAGCCCTGCCCGTCATCTCTCCTGATGCCCAGTGGTGTCAGCAGGCGGATCGGGAGGAAGCCGCGCTGTGGAAGCTCCTGTGTCTCGCTGGGCGGCTGGAGTTAGTGGCGGAGGTGTGAAAGCTCTTGCTTCAGGTGGCCATCTTGCTGTAGCCTGTGCATGCGCTTCCAGGAGTTGTATTTTTGATATCTTTTTTATGCCAGATGCACAGTTTAAAGTGATCCTTAAGCCACTTCCGATTTTGCCATCAAGACCCGACAGGCTGGGAAAGCGAGTTATTCTTCGCGTTCCCAGCCACAATAGCTCTCTCTATGCTGCTCGCATTCCCAGCCTGTCGGGTCCTGACGGCGAAACCGGAAGTGGCTGCTGGCGGGGACAGGAGGATCGGAGGGACACGGCGAGGGCACCGGACAGCTGCAAGGGGCTATTGGAAGCCCCAGGTGAGTCAAACTCATTTTGTTTTTGGGCTTAAGGGTCACTTTAAGTTAATGTCTATCTATCTATCTATCTATCTATCTTTATATATATATATATATATATATATATATATATATATATATATATATATATATATATATATATATATATATATATATATATATAGATCACCATTGTAAAGAGATTCACATAACATCTGAATGTATTATACATAAAGTCCGTCCTATCTTTTCATACAAGACAATAGAATTCATTACTTTTGTTTGAATTTAACAAGAATTATTCAACAATCTTTGACTTTTGGACATAGTTCTGATCTGTTATGAGTCTTGCACAGTTGATGCAGAGAGAACCTTTATCCCAGGATCCCAATGAAAAATGTATCACCCCTCCAGCTTACACAAGTCATGACCAAAATTCATAAAAAAATCATTCGAAATCTTACCCATCAGGGTCTGTCTCCAGCTCGTTGTTTCACTGTCTTCTGTACTTGTTTTACAAGTCAGACATGGCCGATAGAATAAAATTGCTGAATATATAAGATAGCTTGTGTAGCTGCTTTAATAGACAGAGAAAAGTGAAGCTTGCAGTCCTCTTGTTCAGTATTAAACATACAGATTTTGTTTAAACTCTTTAAAGAGTATCCGAAATTTCTACAAATAAACATCTAAATAAGTTATACTGTAACCGAAGTGTCATTATCTTTGCATCTTAAAAGCATTAGAGGGATTTATAATCCATTTTGAAGCTTTACCCCATTCCAATCCAATACTGATGTAAGGCCTTTCAGAGTACCTGCTCACAAATCAGCTCCAATGCCCCAATCTAACACCACACGCTTGAACAGGAGGGGAGAAAGCAACACCTACCTGACTTCGGTTACACCCAGGTCTTTAGTGTGCAAAGTATTAGGGCTGAATGCAGGGTGAGCAGATAAACTTCCAGGCCAAACAAGACACACAGACAGTAGCAAGTCCAGAACAGTCCAGGGTCATACACGTAAGATCAGATATGCAAGGACAAATGAGCAGGCAGTAGACAAGGTCGAGATAATCCAAGATCAATCCGGGCAGCAATCAAACAAGGTTGTTATCCAGTCGAGAGGTCGGTGCAGGCAGCAAACAAGAATGGTCAAAGTACAGGCAAAAGGTCAAATCCAGGAAATCCAATAACAGAGCAGTATAACAGCACTCAGCAACTAGCTAAAGCTAACGCTATCACGGGCAATGTATCATTGAGATAGCAGAGTTTAAATACAGGCATGCATCCAATCAGTGGCCGGCCACTCACACAGCAACCAATCACAATAAGCAAATTCCTGCCTAAGTGTCAGCTGCTAACCTGCAGTTGTCACAGACCAATCACAAAGCAGCCGGTAACCAGAGTATCAGCTGACTTCCCCGGTGTCAGCTGACACTACAATGTACGCCTGCGCAATGCATAGGACAGACTTCTGTATACATACGTCCATCCCTGCTTGTTCCCCAGCTGCGCAAAGCCGGAAGTGCCGGGAGACGAGCCGCTCACAGAGGAGACAGCAGCATCGCAGGCCATGGCAGGTAAGTCCCTGACAACTGACATCACTCGCACCAGCCTCGTCCACCCCCACACTTACTTTTGACGTGAGTGATTTTTCTGTGCTGAGCGGCAAAAGACTCGCAGGGAGGGGTGGTCCTGGATATGCCCCACAATGCATGTTACACCACAGCGTAGTGCTGTTGGAGATCAGAGTGTTGGACTAAGCAGGACGCTTTGATCTGAAGGGCCTGACACCATGTCATAATAGATCCACAAGCGGCGCAGGCAGCAGGAGCCCAAATGCGCCCACATAATATTTATATTACGTGGCGCAGCAGTGTAGCATGGTGCCAGAGGGGATTGAAGTGTCAGACTAGGTCTGACACACTTCGATCAGAGGGGGACAGGTCAGATTAGATCTGATGGTGGCATGGCTAGCGGCTGCCATATTGCTCCTTGTTGGGCACAGTCTGACATCAGAAGCTGGGGAGACTGCTCCACTGTTAGACCAAGTCCAGTGGAGAGGAAAGGATTTACGTAATCCTGAACTGAGAAAAAAAGAAGGTAATTTCTTACCTCGTTAGTGGGAAACCTTTGGAGATCCTCCTAAAGGCCACCATACTGCTGCAGGGTCCGGTATTCAGCTTTCACTGGTAAAACAGATATCTTGTGGCCCCAAACCTAGACTCGGCATGCGCCAAATAAGTGCGAGCATGCCCACTATAACAAAGAGCTTGTACACTGAATAAAAAAAGCTGTGCACAAGGGGCTTCAATCTACTGGGCATGCGTGTGGACCTTACTGTGCATGCCCAGTCTGGATGTGCTCATTCACAGCCACCCTGCAAACTGTCACTTGCAGACTTTTACCCATCTCTACCTGTATTTGTGAACATGGCCGTCTGCTTTAAGAGTACATATAAAAACTATTTCATCGGAATAGGCAATTAAGTTGTGCTTAAAGCGGAATATAACCCAGAATTTCTTCTTTGCTCTAAAAGATTATTTACAGCATATAATATACTAACACGATGTTTTTGTTTAGTAAAACAGCATTCAAAGGGTTACATCACAGGGCTGACTCTTTCTTCTGCAGGGAGAACCCGCATTGGAACTGCTTATAATCTTATCTTGTATACACATTCTTTACTTGATACATTTATGTAAACATTCTCTGGCTGTGCAGGGCTTCAGCTGATGAGTGCCGAAGTGAAAAACTGATCAGAAATAACTGCTGGCAGCATTTAAAACAGAATGACAACAGTTATAAATAAAATGCACCAGCAGCTTTCAAAGTAAATTAACTGAACTTTGGGAAGTTATAATATCTAAATGAATATTAATACTTTTGCACAAAAGCAAATATGATAATTGTTTGGGTTATACAAAGTAGGAAAACACATTTTTGTTGAAAATTTTGTCAGAGTTTTAAACCACTTTAAATAGCATTACTCATCCACTGAAATCAATGCAAGAAGGTTTCTGGAGTGGCTCACCTTAGCCATAGTATTGGGTACTTAATCTTGGGTGCTAAGCCACATCACCCATCAATGTCAATAGTAGTCGAATAAAGGTCAGGTTAGCACACGGTTGTGACAACGGTGTGCTAACCTGACCTTTATTTGACATCCACTGAAACCAAATCAATCAGGAAAGGACTTCAAATGAAGAAAAATAGAGACTACTGCATTTAGATGACTGTAACACACCACAAATGAATTCAAAGAGAATTCAAAAACAGATGTTCCATCGGATCTCATTCAAGATTCAAACACTGCATTTCAAATCTATCCAACATATCATGTCAGAAACAGGGATCAAGCACACAAGCCCACAGAGAACAATTATCAGAAATCCCAGTGAATCTCCTGCAGAGTACAAAATCTAAGTGAATCCTTGTAAACCGAGTAAACCATTGTAAGGTGAAGAGAAGGAACTTATTTATGCCTTGTGTGTTATTACATAGTTACATAGTTATTTTGGTTGAAAAAAGACATATGTCCATCGAGTTCAACCAGTATAAAGTACATCGAGTTCAACCAGTATAAAGTACAACACCAGCCTGCTCCCTCCCATATCCCTGTTGATCCAGAGGAAGGCGAAAAAACCCTTACAAGGCATGGTCCAATTAGCCCCTAAAGGGAAAAATTCCTTCCCGACTCCAGATGGCAATCAGATAAAATCCCTGGATCAACATCATTAGGCATTACCTAGTAATTGTAGCCATGGATGTCTTTCAACGCAAGGAAAGCATCTAAGCCCCCTTTAAACGCAGGTATAGAGTTTGCCATAACGACTTCCTGTGGCAATGCATTCCACATCTTAATCACTCTAACTGTAAAGAACCCTTTCCTAAATAAATGGCTAAAACGTTTTTCCTCCATGCGCAGATCATGTCCTCTAGTCCTTTGAGAAGGCCTAGGGACAAAAAGCTCATCCGCCAAGCTATTATATTGCCCTCTGATGTATTTATACATGTTAATTAGATCCCCTCTAAGGCGTCTTTTCTCTAGACTAAATAAACCCAGTTTATCTAACCTTTCTTGATAAGTGAGACTTTCCATCCCACGTATCAATTTTGTTGCTCGTCTCTGCACCTGCTCTAAAACTGCAATATCTTTTTTGTAATGTGGTGCCCAGAACTGAATTCCATATTCCAGATGTGGCCTTACTAGAGAGTTAAACAGGGGCAATATTATGCTAGCATCTCGAGTTTTTATTTCCCTTTTAATGCATCCCAAAATTTTGTTAGCTTTAGCTGCAGCTGCTTGGCATTGAGTACGATTATTTAACTTGTTGTCAATGAGTACTCCTAAGTCCTTCTCCAAGTTTGATGTCCCCAACTGTATCCCATTTATTTTGTATGGTGCTAGACCATTAGTACGTCCAAAATGCATGACCTTACATTTGTCAACATTGAATTTCATCTGCCATGTATGTGCCCATATAGCCATCCTATCCAGATCCTGTTGCAATATGACACTATCATCCTGAGAGTTGATGATTCTGCACAATTTTGTATCATCTGCAAAAATAGCAACATTGCTCACTACTGCATCTACTAGGTCATTAATAAATAAATTGAAGAGCACTGGACCCAGAACAGACCCCTGCTTTCCTCTACATCCAAGCACCCTGAATACACCAGCATAACACCTACTACTTCCATCATTTCTTCTTAGTCACAAAAAGGAGCTAAACTGGAAGATACATTTATTTAACCATTTAGAAGGTAACGGCATGAAAACACTTGTGGAGATGACACAATGCCTAGTGGATAAGGCAACAAGTCTTGTGACATCCGGAGAGAATGTGAATTTGCCTCTGAAGGAGGAAAACTATGTCTGAAGAGGTGCATTTTAAGGGTTTCGTTTAAATATTCAAAGCCTAGAAGAGGATGATGGACAAAGTGTGGAAGAAAGTTCAAAAGGTGAGGTGAAACTCATGAGAAGTTCTGCATGAGAGAATAAGCGTTTAATTTGAGGTGCTTGCAAGATTGTAGGTGAGATGTTATATGGAAGGCAGGTATTTGGAAATTAGTGAGGAAATGTATGTAGGGAACAACTTATGGAGAGCTTTGAAAGAGAGGGTGTAGAACTCAATCTCGATCCTCAGGATAATTGGTAGCTAGTTGCGGTATTGTGAAAGAGGGATAGATTCAGATGAGCGGGAGGAAAGGTGAATGAGATGCGGGGCAGAGTATATAACTCAATAAAATTGTTTATATTTAAAATATTAATTTATAAATTATTTTGTCAATGTGTGCCCATTGTAAACACCCCTGATTTGCATCCTTACATTTATCAAAGGTACCAGCTACTTTATTGCTGGCAAGGTAGTGTGAAGCTTAAAGGAGAGCTCAGCGTGAAATATAACTCCCAGGTAGTAGGACTTCGTCATCCGTCTTTGTTAACGGATCCTGTAAGTTCGGCAGAGCGCTCCCTCCATCTCTCTCCTGGCGGAAAATAGTACTGCGCAGGTGCAGAACTTCCGGCCGCCAGATAGAGAGACAAAACGGAGCGCACTGCACTTGCGCAGACTGGCCAAACTTACTGGGCCCGTTAACAAAGATAGAGAAGCCTGAGGACGGCGGCGTGGGAGCGATCTGTGCGGATGGGGCTGGAGGAAGCCCCAGGTATGTTTAAAACATTTCAGTTTCATCATCCCTGGTTTACTTAAACATCTGTGACTGGAACTCCAGTTGAATGGACTGCATTGTTAGGTCAGCGTGCCTCCATAATAACACTCCCAGTGCTGGGAGCATTCAAGCGTGGTTCTCAAGAATGAACCGCACATGCACAGAATGCCCCTGGTGACGGGAGCACGATTGTAGAGATGCGTGGACTGGACCGCACAAGTGCAATCGAAACTTTAAGTTGCAGGTATTTTGTTGCTCGTAATGTAGAGGATACTGGGAGACCGGACACACTCCGGGGGGCTGGAAAAAGCCACAGGTGAGTAAAGAGCCCGGGTGCTTTAAAGAGGAAATTCGGTATACATTTTACATTCTATCAATCTTCTTCTAATATAAAAGATCTAGCTACCTGCTGGCTTTTTTCTTCTAACCCCCCCCAGCCCCGTGTCCTCTGCACCTAGCATATAGCACCGCCCCCTTACAGAAAAGGGCTTTGGCACTTTCTCTATCTGGAGTAGAGAAAGGGCCAAGGCACTTTTTGCAAGGGGGCGAGCTATGCGCCGGAAGGCAGCGGACACGGGGCACTGGAATTCAGAAAAAAAGACCCAGCAGGTAGTTATAACTATATTGGAAGAGGATCAATAAAATGTAAAACTTTCACTGAATTTGAGCTTTAAAGCAGACCTGAACTCACAACTACCTTTAAAGAAAAACATGGTTTTTGTTACAGCTGATACAAACCTGCAATAAATGTGAAGTGTGTCTACTTCCTGCTTTCATGGAAGCAGAGAAAGGGTTAGCATCCTGTGTTTACACATTAGCTGCTCTGCCAGGCCAGCCAGCTGACACAATTGTGATTAGTCACAGATGAGGGGGAATTAGACAGGGTGAACGCTCTAAATACAAACAGGGTATATTTCTCTATGTTTTTTCACCTGTCCTGTGCAAGTTCAGGTCCACTTTAAGTTCGAGGAAATGGGATGACAAGAATGCAGAAACAGCAGATAGACAGTTTGGGACTCAATATGGCAGAGAGGTCAGAAGTGATACTGAAAACTGAATGAGGGTATTCATTTTCCCAGGTTGTGATTATACCTTGAGAAACGGAGGGATCAAATAATCCAATCTTGAGGTAAACCAAAGATAGCAGGAGTAGGGAGGAGTTAGTATTAGAGCAGAAGAGTGAAAGAACATCTGGACAGAGTTACAGACTACACAGAAAACTCTCATGGTGAACCAAAACTCATTGGAGTGTGTAATGCTGGGCATACACGGCTTGATTTTGCCGCTCGACTCTTCCACTCAATCGATTCCCCGCTCGATTCTGCAGGCGATTCTCTTATCTTCTGCTCATTTTTCTTATCTTTTTCCATTGTCCTCAATGCAGAATCGAGCTGCAAAACGATCGGGCGGGAGATCGGACGTGACGGAAATTAGCTATCGAGCCGTGTATTACCAGCATAAGGGGCTACAATGGACCCAAAAACCCTCTTACTAAAATGCTATGGAAAACAAAAGTGTGCCTCCTTAAAACAGAAGCTATTTGCGATAATTCAGGTTGGAGTGAGCATATGATGTCTCCCACAATGCATCACTGCTGAATATGCAAATCATCCCTTGTTGCCCCTGTAAGCTAGCCACACCTCCAGGACCGCTGGAATGCAAGAGCAAGTCCAAGCTGCAGAAAATTAAAGAGAATCTGTATTGTTAAAATCGCACAAAAGTAAACATACCAGTGCGTTAGGGGACATCTCCTATTACCCTCTGTCACAATTTTGCCGCTCCTCGTCGCATTAAAAGTGGTTAAAAACAGTTTTAAAAAGTTTGTTTATAAACAAACAAAATGGCCACCAAAACAGGAAGTAGGTTATAGAAAATACATAGAAAATACATCCATACACAAGCAGGCTGTATACACCCTTCCTTTTGTATCTCAAGAGATCATTGTGTGCTTCTTTCCCCCTTCTGCTCTCATGCACTGAAGTTTCAGGCTGCTCTTTTCTTCTTGCAAACAGCTTTGCCCTTGTCTGTAATCCTCAGTATGTGAAAGCCCAGTCAGCTCAGAGGACGATTTATCCAGCTTGTAAAAGATAAGAGAGAAGAGAGAATCTGCCATAATCTAAATAACACACAGGCAGTGTGCAGAGAGGTGCCTGAAGGGGGGAGATTCATCACAGAACCACAACACTGAAGAACTTGGCAGCCTTCCAGACACAGGCCGACAAGTCTGACAGGGGAAAGATACATTGATTTATTACAGAGACTGTTATAGTAGAAAGTGCTGTAGTAAGCCAGAACACATTAGAATAGCTTTTGGAACTTGTAGGATGATAAAAAACAGGATGCAATTTTTGTTACGGAGTCTCTTTAACATGGAATTTGTATCAGCTCAAAACTATTAGCATCTTGATAATATTTTTTCTAATTAATACACAATAATATTGAAGAGCTGTGTTTTACACATGTGAAATTAGGGACAAAAATGTTCTCATGAACTGTTTTACTTTCCTGAATAGATTAATAAACTTTCCTGTTTGGTCTGCTCTCTGTTCCCCCTCCGCTCTCCTTCTTAATAGTGATAGTCCGAGCTATTTGCCCAGCGAATAGTTCACGGCGAAGAATGGGTGTTTGAGCCCACCCCCGAATACATGGCGCATTCAACCCGCCCCTATACATCATAATTAAAGGGGTTCTTTCGCGAAAAAAGTAGGCAGTTAAAAAATGTGACAGATGACAGGTTTTGGGCCAGTCCATCTTTTTAAGGGGGATTCTCAGGGCTTTCTTTGTTTTCAACAGCATTTCCTGAACAGCAGTTTAACTGCCAAAATAGCAAGATACCAGCCGGCCTCCCTAATCACTTGCACACTATTATGTCAGTTAGATTTTGTTGTTCAGGAAATGCTATTGAAAACAAAGAAAGCCCTGACAATCAAAAAAGATGGACTGGCCCAAAACCTGTCATCTGTCACATTTTTTAACTGCCTACTTTTTTCGCGAAAGAACCCCTTTAAGCTAAACTTTGATCCCTCACTCCATAGTCAGCAGGCACATGGCAGCCAATCAGCGTACCCTCCTTCCCGGACAACCCTCCCCCTATAAAAAACGCCAGTGTGGCAGCCAGCTTAGACTCATTCTGTAGCTGCTGTTAGTAAGAGCAGGGAGAGTGCTGTGCCGGTGATAGGGAAAGTGTTAGGCAGGCCTCTGTTCTGTGTCCCCACTGACTTTATTGCTGTTTGAACAGCATCCTGAGCAGGCAAAGAGCCCTTGTAAGGGTTGGTAACAGATTTAATTGCTATTGTGAAATTGCAGTTCTTTGTGTCTGACTGTCCACAGAGTACTGTCTCTGATACAGGTGTGCACTGTGTGGACACTGCTGCTGCTGCTGTAGTACCTTGCTCAAGACACCCCATCATAATTGCGCTTTTGGTTTTATTTTGATCGTTCTATATTGCATATCTGCATCCAGTAACTGTGCCAGTGCAGAGACTTTAGCTGCTGGACACTGCTAGTGCTGGTCCAGTACCTTGCACAAGACACCCCATCATAATTGCTCTTTTGGTTCTATTTTGATCTTGTGAGGAGTGACATTCACTTTGTTAAAAAAAAAAAAAAAAAACCTGAGCGAAACGCTTCCTCTTGAATCCGACCATTACTGCCTGTGCGGAGAACCAGTTCCTCCTCAGTGGAAGTGTATTTTTTGGTTAGTTCATTATTCGTAAAAAAAAAAAAAAAACATGACAAAAAGAGGCAGGCCACACCGCAGGGGTCCAGCTTCTGTAATTTCCTGTGGTCCTAGAATCATGTCCACTATTTATGGGCCATGTACTCTGAACTCCCAAATTGCTGAGGAAGTAGTTGACTGGCTTACACAGCAAACCCCATCTTCTATCGCTTCTTCTCAGAACCTTGATGCACCATCCTCCTCTTGTTCCGATTCGGGCATCCTACAACTTACCACTCGCCCCACAAATACCACCACCACCACCACTACTAGCACCTCAGCTGTTTCACTTGATGTGCCAGAGGAGTTATTCACACATCAGTTTGAGGAAATTAGTGTTGCGCAAGCATTATTGTCAGAAGATGAAGGAGATAAGGATGTTACACCTGATATGTCTCAGTCAGGCGTTATTACACACATGGACATAAGGTGTGATGATGATGATGTACCTGCTGCAGCTGCCTATTGTGAGTTGTCAGAAACAAGTGAAGCAGCTGATGATGATGTGTCCATGGATTTGACGTGGTGGCCTCAAGAAGAGATGAAGAGGGCAGAATTCAGATGGGGAGACAGAGATGAGGAGGAGACGAGTTGTAAGCAGGGGGAGCTTGTCACAAGGAACAAGTGGCACTGCCACACAGCATGTATCGGCACTTAGGGTCAGCCAGCCAACATACCCGCCAACTTCTGCTATTACTACCACCACCACCAGAATGCCATCATCCCAAAGTTTACCAGTGTGGCAATTATTTTGTGTGTCTGCCTCTGTCAATAGCAATGCCATTTGCTTTGCAACTTGTGCCACAAGATTCTGAGTCGTGGGAAGTCCAACACCCACCTAGGTCCAACTGTTTTGAGAAGGCACCTGATACCCAAACACAAACAACAATGGGAGCAACACATGAGGATAAGCAGCACACAAAGCCAAAGCAGCACGTGGTCAGATGGACCTTTGACCCAACGCTGTGTGCCAGAGATGACACCACTTGAAACATCACGGTACAGTTTGGGTATCGCCTTTTTTGAGAAATAATTGCGGCCTGGTATCTTCCACTGCGATGTGTGGCTTTGCTTTTATGTGATGCTTTTTCTCAGGTGGTCATACCATTGCAGTTTGTGCTTTATCATCATGTGCCTTCGTAAGGAAGTTGTCCCTACGCAGGTCTTGGTCGTTCCACGGTTCAATTTTCGGTGGCAGAGAGTACAGATGGCATTGCTCTCATCTGAGGCAAAATTTTCACACCGCTGAGCCCTGGGATGATTGATGATGGCACTTTGGTGGTGGCGGACGACTGAGTGTTAAGTGGGGTGTCAGAATCCGAGCAGGAGAAGGAAGAATCCGAGCAGGAGAAGGAAGAAGGAGAAGGAAGATATGTCACGGTTCCGTGCGGAAGCTGAGGTGTTCTGTGTTAAATAGTCAACTTCGTCCTGACAATCTTGGGGGTAGATGGCACGTGTCTTCTGAACACTGTACTTTGGTCCAGGGCCGCACAAAATCACGACAGAACGACCTTGAACAGATCTGCCGGGTGGCCTGTCTCTGCCTGTTTTGTCCATATTGCGGAGGATGAAGTGAAAGGTATGCACTGACTTGACCAATACAATGTGCAGTCGCACAGGTACCGTGAACAGGTATGCAATGACTGGTGTATAAAACTGCGTGCTGTCACACAGGTGCAGTGAACAGGTATGCACGGACTGGTATCAATACAATGTGCTGCTGTCACACATGCAGGTACACTGAACAGGTATGCAGTGACTGGTATATAAAACTGCGTGCTGTCACGCAGGTGCAGTGAACATGAACAGGTATGCACGGACTAGTATTACAATGTGCAGCAGTCACACAGGTCAGGTACAGTGAAAAGGTAGGCACTGAATGTGCTGGGCCTGGCACAGTATAGCAATTAGCAAGGGCCAGCTGCGACAGACAGGATTGTATATGCAAGTGTCAGTGTGCCACAAAAAAAAAAAAAAACACATCACAAGAACATTAGCTCTCAAAATAGCTGTTTTGGGGTGCTTTTAACGAATATCAGCAAGGAGCAAGCTAACAGACCTCCTAACTATCGCGTTCCCTACCTCTCCAATGTCTCTCCCTTCTCTCCCTAATACTGCAGCACACAGAGTGAGAACATGGCCGATGCTGCTGTCTTTTATAAAGGGGGGGGGGCTCCAGGAGGGAGTGTAGCTTGATTGGCTGCCATGTGTCTGCTGACTGTGATGTAGAGGGTCAAAGTTTAGCCCAATAATGTAGTATAGGGTGCGGGTTAAACTCGCATAAAGTTTGCGTTCGATCGCGAACCCGCAATGTTTGCGCAAATATGTTTGCATGCGAACCGTTCGGGCCATCACTAATGCCATGACAACACTAATCTGGTCTCTGCTACAGTGGCTGCAAAAATACAATTTTTTAAAACAAAAAACCTTTTTGTATGTGTAAACCTGCACCATCATGTGCAGAGCCAAGTCAACGCATCTCTTGTCAGTGGCACTCACCAGGGATGCAACAAACATTGATTTTCTTTATCAAAAAAGTTAATATTTTTTGGGTAAAATGTGTAGGCCACGACATTGTCTGGCCTCTGCTACAGCGGCTGTAAAAATTGTTTGTTTATGGGGGGTACAATGTATAGGCCATGACATTGTCTGGCCTCTGCAATTTTTTTTTTCCGTCAAATTACATTGGTATGTAATTCTGGAGAGAAAAAAATATAGTGTGGCACGTCCCCTTTAAGTGTATAAATTGGTCAGTGAGGAATCACAGTGGTAAACATAAACTCACAACAGCCTGTATATCTCTTCCACAACTTGCTAGATATGTGCCCCGTTCATTAAGTAGGAAGAAAGCAAATCAAATCTTGTAGCAAAGAGTAACAGAGGAACGTGCACCTTCTGTCTTAACCATGAATGGTTTATTGCAAGTGTACAGGTAATGTGGTGATATCAAGAACAAGCAACCATCAGTATACCTTGATTATCGCTGTGCAGGTTGTCAGTGGAGGAGGTGGGCCTAGCGATGTCCGTTTCGTGTCCTGCTGGATGCTTGGTCACGCTGCGTTCCACATGTGCAAAGTCAACACCTCTCTTGTCAGTGTCACTCATTGATTTTCATAGCAAAGTCAATGCACCTCTTGTCAGTGTCTCTCATTGATTTTCTTTAAAAAAAAAAAAATTGGGAGGCGGGAGTAAAGTGTATAGGCTATCATCACATTGTCTGGCCTCTGCTACAGTGGCTGTGAATTTTTTTTTTTCCTCAAATTACTTTTGTATGTAAACCTGAACCATCATGTGCAGAGCCAAGTGACAGTATCTCTTGTCAGTGTCACCTCGGCTGCAACAATAATTTTTTTTTTCGAAAAACAATACTTTTTTTTAGGTAAAATGTATATGCCATGACAGCATTATTCTGGCCTCTGCTGCAGACGTTCATATACGGCCATGGTGTGCCTTGCTAAGGTTCAGCGGCGAAACAACATGCCGGTAAAGGTGCTTAATTTGCAACAGACAGAGCACCCTCATGATGTTTGAACAAGAACGAGCCATCGACGAGTATCTGTATGACCTGGGTGCTAGGACAGGCTCTGCGAAGCTGGGTGCAGGGTGCACTTCATAATCTAAAGCTGTTGCAGTGCGGTAAACGCAGCGTTTGGTCTGTTAGTGTGAAGCGGGCCTAACCCTTACACTACCTGATGGACATGTGTACACACGATGGACTTTTAAAGCAGCTCTTTATTCCCCAAATGTAGGAATGTAATGTGATTTCTGCCCTTCAGAGATTGAAACACGACTGCGTCAACTGCGTAATTTTTGGTGGGACTTTTGCCATGGATCCCCCTCTGGCATGCCACGGTCCAGGTGTTAGGCCCCTTGAAACAACTTTCCCATCACTTTTGTGGCCAGAAACAGTTCCTATAGGTTTTAGGATTCGTCTGCCCATTGAAGTCTATGGCGGGTTCGCCTGTTTGCAAACTTTTGTGGAAATTTGCGTTTGAGGTTCGCGAACCGAAACTTTGATGTTTGGGCCATCTCTACTTCTTAACACCCGTAACTTATGGCAGTTTGTTATCTTACTGAGAGCTGGAGGCTGGAGATAAAATACCATATCTTACTTGTTTTACCGCATATGACGTGTTATCCTTTGTGAATTGACATTTATGAAGTGTTTATTATTTACCTCACCAGTCAGTAATTTAGTTTTCCAGGCGGTAACAGCCATTGTCAATTGGCATTTGACAACATTTGTGGTGATCAGTTGTTTTCTGCTTTACCTCATGCGTTAATGCTTTGTGAATTGAGCTCATTGGGTTGAGACACACCAGAAAAGCTCCCCAAACGCTAGAGGTTTCAAAACCTCTTCCCAATGTAATGCTATGGGTTTTTTTTTACAAAACCTCATCGCTCCAGTGTGCATAGACACATAGGATAACATTAGCAGGAGGTTTCAAAAACTCAAAACGCTCAGAAAAACTCCTCTGGTGTGCACCAGGCCATTCTGAACATTTGCACGGTTATTGTACCAGATTTGATTAAGAAGAGTGTCAACATACCTTTCAGTAACATAATTTTAGACTAGTCATATCTTCTGGGGTTTTTTTTGTGTGTGTGTGCGTAGTTTTTTTTTTTTTTTGGCGGGGGGGGGGTGCTGTGTTTAATGTTTTAGAGCAAAAATGTATTTTTGATCTTCATACCGTTTAAAACACTGATCTCTATGGTGGTCCAATTAACAAGGAGTGAGGCTAAGTACCCTAAACTGAAACACGGACAGTAATAAAAACACAACAGAGAGTGTAACAATTATCCAGAGCTAAAATAAATTTCCCTTTGCCAAGCACTAAAAATAACAATCACAATGGCTATCATTCATAAAGCAATTCCGCATGCGGAAATGCTTAAAGGAATACTATCGATTGAAACGACTTTTTTTTAATACTCTATATTAGTGTACACATTACCACTAGTGCTAGGGTCACTTTATTTATTCACCCAGGTCTCTCTCTCACTATGCCTGCTTAAAAATTCATTTCTCACACAGCTCATAGTAGTTTGGGTCACCCTGAGCTGCTTGGTTACTCTGTCACACAGCTCACAAATATATTTCACTGTGTCACTCACAGCATGCAGCAGATATGAGGAGAAATAGGCTGATCTGAGGTGGTAACAGGTAATTAAATGAGCTGGAATATTGCTGGAATATAACTAGCTATAACAATAGTCTGTGTTTACACTCAGACCAGTGGCGTAGCTAAGGAGCTGTGGGCCCCGGTGCAAGTTTTACATGGGGCCCCCCTAGCACTCTATACATAACAATTGATACGGCGTACCAAAACCTGTCAAGGACAACCACAGTGTTGGAGGTGCAAGAAGGGAATGGGGAACAGTGTGTTAATGATTACAAGTATTTATAGCATCTATAGAAGTGATTATTACCAGCACAGGACCAATAGAGAGCCAATATTGTGCTTGAAGGAGAGCCCAATGGGGCCCCTCTGGCCCAAGGGCCCCGATGCGGTCGCTACCTCTGCATCCCCTATTGCTACGCCCCTGAAAGTCTCAGACTGCTTGCCTGCTTGAGGTGATTCACTCCAGGCTGCATCCACTTTACAAGCTGCTGAGAGCCCCTGGCCACTGTCTACAATTAGCATTATTAGTATCTTTATCAGTCAAGAGAAGCAAAGATAATAAACACACATTGCTAGAATCTTTAACCACTTACCACCACATCAATAAGATTCTTTCAGCAAGGTGATAATTAAACTATAAACTGAGGAGTTGATAGCAACTCCCCTGTGCAGAGACATGGTCTAGCCCTCTGGGAGCCCAGTATTTAGATACATTTTGTATCCAACACTGACGCCAAAACTGGTGTGTGTGGTGTGAGGAATCAAATAGCTTCTAGTACTTGCCCTAATGTGTGCTACAACATACAGCATTTAAAAATAAATGCATACATCGATAGTATTCCTTTAAAACAGCTGACTTTACCGAACACTCAGCAAAGTCAGCATTCATAAAGGCTCTTTCCGCATGAAAAAATGACACTACCGAGCAGAGTGATAAATCACCGCCTTGTGCGGTGATTATCGGAACAAATGTAGCAAAATGTTAATTCATGAAGATCACCGCGGTGTGAGGTCGGGAAGTACCGCTCCCTCTGATGTGGCGATACCAGGGGCGTTGCTAGGATCCTAAGAGATCCGGGGCACTTTTGGGCACTCCAGCTGAAAAATTAATGTGACCACACACCAGAATGTGGGTGTGGTCATGGGTGGAGCCACATTTATATGAACTTAACAGCGGTCTAAGTAGGCCTGCACAGCAAAATGTTGGATGAAGCCCCTTCTCCATTAATGCATAAAAAAACCAAAATGCAGCATTTTACATAAATAGGCAGTTTCACTTAAACATAACTAGGCAGAGTTACCTGCTTCTGTGCTGGCTGATCTGGCTTTCTGCTGGGTGAGATGGCCTGCTGCCACCCCCCACAGCATTCCCTTGCATTCTAGTGGACCCCCTACCATGCTCGCACCGGCCTCCCATTGAGGCACCACAACTACCATCATGCCCCATAGAAGAACCACAGCTCCCTGCATGCCCCTATAAAGACACAGCACCTAGCATGGCATTACAGCTCCCAATATGCCCATATAGAGGCAGCATAGCACCCAGCATACCCCCCATTGCCATGTGCTGTGGTGCCATGCTGGGTGCTATTGTGTCATACAGGGTGCTATGGTGTCTCTATGGGGCACGTTAGGTGCTGCAATGCCATGCGGGGTGCCTCTGTGGGGCATGCAGGGTACTGTGTGGTGCCCTGCTGGTTGCTGTGGTGCCTCTACTCTGCCTGTGGGACATCCGGGGCACCTCAGAATAGATCTGGGGCATGTGCCACTGATCTTTGGGGCTATCAACGCCCCTGGGCAATACCAATGTAAGTAAATGGAGACACACAGACCTCCCAGGCAGCTGCAGCAGAGCGGAACACGGAGAAATGTATCCACTCGGCTGCTTCCTGTGTCTCCGCCTGCCTATCGCCAGCCTAGTTCGGGGAATCTCCGCACTGCTATCGCAACTGGATACATTTTTATGAATGCCCACCCAGAAGTCTAAAATACCGGCAGCGGTGTTTTCCCGCACTGATTCTCCTTACCGACAGCTCCTTTATGAATGATAGCCAATGTGGGCTATATTTACTTTTGTCCCAGTCATGGCAAACTTTGTGTTTTCCACTCACTTCTTTATCACTAAACACATCTATCTGAAATAGCAACATACAGCTTGAGCTGTTTGATCAGATTAGTGGTAGCATCATATATTTATCTTTTTTAGACACTAGATATGAAAGTGCGAGTTTAAAATGCAAGATTGTGATGATTTCAGGACCACAAAATTCTAAAAATGGTGCTAGCAATATTTTTTTTCTGCCTGGTTGACTTTTTTTGAATATTATCCTATATTTTAATCTCTTGGGTTAATACTGTGTTTGCTAAACATTTCCATATTACTTGTTATTTTGCCTCTTCAGATTTTCTCTTATGAGAAAATACAATTTTACAGAAATATGAAGCAACTATGCAGTTAGAATATAAATAGTGTACAAGTTAACACATACGAAAAGGTATCCCATATTAAAGAGAGATCCCATGCAGATTCATTTGAATTTGGAAATATAAAATAAATAAATAAAAACAAAGACACTACCGTGCTTTATTAAACAATGACATTCCTGTAGTACTTTCATACTGAGTGCGGGAGAGTGCTCTGCAGGGTCATATGCATAGCGCCCCCCCCCCCCCCCCCCCCCATAAAAATGGACATAATCCTGCTTGAACTCAGAAATATTTGCATCTCATTGATCATCCCTAGGGCTAGGCCCCTTTGCTTTGCATTGCGTTACCCTGCGGTAAAACAGGGTAAGGGCTGGTGTACACCAAGCAATTTTAGTAGCGTTTTTAAAACCGCTGCCGCCTGTGAAAACGCTTGGCCAATGTATCTCAATGGGATGGTGCACACCAGCGGTTTGAAGTTTTTAGCAAACCGCAAACGTGCAGATCTGCTAGAGGTTTTTGGTGTGCACTGGGCCTAACACAAGTTTCTATTGCAAGTGTAAGGGCCCGTTTCCACTAGAGCGTTCTGCATGCAGATTCGCATAGACAATACAAGTGGATGGGACTGTTTCCACTTGTCAGGATTTCTGAGCGTTTTTCTGTGCAGAAAAAATCTGCACGCCAGAGCCATCAGAATTCGCATACCGCTATGCGATTCGCATACAATGTATTTAATAGGGAATTCGCATGTGGTTTTGGTATGTGAATTTTCATGGAATCAATGGAAAAGCACACAGGCACTGCCATGGTTAAATTCGTATACATCGTCATCCATGCGAATTCGCATGAAAATTTGCATACACCCGCATGCGAAATTCGCATCCGCATGAAAATTTTTACTGCAGCGATTCTCACCGCACAAGTGGACACGGGCCCTACAAGTGGCCTTAAAGGGAATGTCTGAGGAAAGGAAAAAAAAAAAAAAAGAGCAACTTACCTGGGGCTTCCTCCAGCCCCTTGCAGCTATCCTGTGCCCTTGCCACAGTACCGGTGGCTCCCGGTCCCAGCCGGTTCAGATGCCGACCTTGCTGCGCAGTGAATACCAACTTGGCGGGGTTGGCATCTACACCGGAGGGGACCCCCAGGCCACCAGCTGGATGTGGAGCTGCGGCAAGGGCACAGGATGGCTGCAAGGAGCTGGAGGAAACCCCAGGTAAGTTGATTTTTTTTTTACATTTCCGCAGATGTTTCCTTTAACCTCTACTGGACCATCAATAGTATTAAAATATTCCTGTTAATGGACCAATGGACGTTTTAAAATGTCCAGCGCTAAAATTCGTTTTACGCGTGCATGTGAACGTGCACACTCTCGCGCACCTCTGTAGCCATGATTGGAGTCACAATCGGGTGCAAGTATGGACACAGATCACTGTTACTATCCAGTAACAGTGATCTGTGTTAAAAAATATTTGTAAATATGTATGTGTATCACCCTCCCAGCTCATCGATCACCTCAGATGCTGTCAGTCAGCAATGAGAAGTGACTGGAGCTGGGAGAGAGACTGAACTTTGCTTGTGGTAGGCCTTCTTAATACAATTTTAAGCGCATGCATTTCATATACTTTGTACCAAAATAAAACACTTGTAAAAAAAAAAAACAAATGTGACAGAATTGAAAAGAGAATACAGAAATACAGTGGCTTCCAAAGTATTCGGCCCCCTTGAAGTTTTCCACATTTTGTCACATTACTGCCACAAACATAAATCAATTTTATTGGAATTTCACATGAAATACCAATACAAAGTGGTGTACACATGAGAAGTGGAGCGAAAATCATACATGATTCCAAACATTTTTTACAAATAAATAACTGAAAAGTGGGGTGTGCATAATTATTCAGCCCCTTTTGGTCTGAGTGCAGTCAGTTGCCCATAGACATTGCCTGATGAGTGCTAATGACTAAATAGAGTGCACCTGTGTGTAATCTAATGTCAGTACAAATACAGCTGCTCTGTGACGGCCTCAGAGGTTGTCTAAGAGAATATTGGGACCAACAACACCATGAAGTCCAAAGAACACACCAGACAGGTCAGGGATAAGGTTATTGAGAAATTTAAAGCAGGCTTAGGCTACAAAAAGATTTCCAAAGCCTTGAACATCCCACGGAGCACTGTTCAAGCGATCATTCAAAAATGGAAGGAGTATGGCACAACTGTAAACCTACCAAGACAAGGCCGTCCACCTAAACTCACAGGCCGAACAAGGAGAGCGCTGATCAGAAATGCAATCAAGAGGCCCATGGTGACTCTGGATGAGCTGCAGAGATCTACAGCTCAGGCGGGGGAATCTGTCCATAGGACAACTATTAGTCGTGCACTGCATAAAGTTGGCCTTTATGGAAGAGTGGCAAGAAGACAGCCATTGTTAACAAAAAAGCATAAGAAGTCCCGTTGTTAGTTTGCCACAAGCCATGTGGGGGACACAGCCAACATGTAGAAGGCTCTCTGGTCAGATGAGACCAAAATGGAACTTTTTGGCCAAAATGCAAAACGCTATGTGTGGCGGAAAACTAACACTGCACATCACTCTGAACACACCGTCCCCACTGTCAAATATAGTGGTGGTAGCATCATGCTCTGGGGGTGCTTCTCTTCAGCAGGGACAGGGAAGCCGGTCAGAGTTGATGGGAAGATGAATGGAGCCAAATACAGGGCAATCTTGGAAGAAAACCTCTTGTCTGCAAAAGACTTGAGACTGGGGTGGAGGTTCACCTTCCAGCAGGACAACGACCCTAAATATAAAGCCAGGGCAACAATGGAATGGTTTAAAACAAAACATATCCATGTGTTAGAATGGCCCAGCCTAAGTCCAGATCTAGATCCAATCGAGAATCTGTGGAAAGATCTGAAAACTGCTGTTCACAAACGCTGTCCATCTAATCTGACTGAGCTGGAGCTGTTTTGCAAAGAAGAATGGGCAAGGATTTCAGCCTCTAGATGTGCAAAGCTGGTAGAGACATACCCTAAAAGACTGGCAGCTGTAATTGCAGCAAAAGGTGGTTCTACAAAGTATTGACTCAGGAGGCTGAATAATTATGCACAACCCACTTTGCAGTTATTTATTTGTCAAAAATGTTTGGAATCATGTATGATTTTCGTTCCACTTCTCACGTGTACACCACTTTGTATTGGTCTTTCATGTGGAATTCCAATAAAATTGATTCATGTGTGTGGCAGTAATGTGACAAAATGTGGAAAACTTCAAGGGGGCCGAATACTTTTGCAAGCCACTGTAGTTACCTTAGGGACTCAGCATTTTAAAAATGTATGTCATGAGGGTGTATTACTGTTATATTTGCTAATGAGGGCTTGTAATCATTGGTAGTGTGCAATAAGAAAACGCAAACCACAACATAGAAAAAATACACCTTTATTTTCAAATAATATATTGTCACCATACTTTGTACTAGGGACATAATTTAAATCTTGTGATAACCAGGACAAATATGCAGATAAAATGTGTGGGGTTTATGTAGGGTAGCATTGTTTATTTTTAAAAACTATAGGGGATGGAATTGGAGAAATTGTGTATGTTGTTCAGTTTTTTCCTTGTTTTTCCCCTTAAAATGCATAGAAAAAAAAGTTATTACTGAAAACAAATATCATTCCCAAAAACCAAGGTGTAGATCATTTTTCTGTGATAAGTAGTGAAAAAGTTATTGGTGAGTGAAAGGAAGGAGTGCTTATGGGTGAAAATTGCTCTAGCTCGGTGAAGTGGTTAAGCTCCATTGCTTTATGATGGTAGTACAATGCAACGTGCACAGCGCAAAAGAACTGTAACTCTGCATTTTAAAGGGTATCTGTAGTCCGTAAACCAAAAAGTTACACATGACTATAGTAGAAATTAGATTGTAAACCCCTATGAGGGACAGTTAGTGACAAATCTATATATACTCTGTAAAAGTACAGAAGATTTTATTGCTATATAAATACTAAATAATAATAATAATAATACAGGGATCACACTTGCATCCACAGGAATCACAGATGATTCCCCGCAAACGTTTTGCCACACAATTGTGCATTTTGCGGAGCGTTTCAACTATATTTTTCTTTTTTACAGTAGCCATTGATTTCCATTAAAAACTACACGCGTTGTGTGGAAAAGTAGTGCAAGTTGTATTTTTTTTATAATGCTTTGCAGAATTACATATGCTTCCAGAAAATGCTGTAGCACCATAGACCATCATTATATGCAATTCCACATGCATTTTTGACTGTGGCAAAACTCTGCAGTTTAGCTCAAGGGTGACCCCTGCCTTCAGGGCAGCCATCAGGGGGGACAACTAACACTGCAGTGAGGGGCCCAGGGCTTCTGGGGGCCCTGGGCCCCCCAAAGCGCTGGAAGGGTGGTATCTGCTAGCTGCAGGCCGGTGGCTCACTAACCAGCACACCGCATTCCAGCCCTGAGAGAAGAGTGACATCAGCGCTACTACCTGTATTTTGCTAGTATTTGGCTCCACCCCCAACATGCCATGGCCACACCCACTTTTTGCCACATCACGTTGTGCATGCTGCTTTCTTCAGTGTCAGAGCCATGCACATTTTTCGCCGGAGCGCACTTCACACATGGACACGGGGTGAGTGACTAGTGGGCGGGTGCAGCAACCAGTAGGTGGGCTCAGGGAGAGGGGCGCCCAGGCTTGATGATGTGTGAGGGGCGCCAAAATTTCTGATGGCGGCCCTGCCTGCCTTACCGCAGTAGGGGAAAGCTTCTAGGTGGTCCAGAGGCTTCCCCATTGTCCCCACGCCCCTCCGTTGCGACCCCAGGAAAATATACCTTAAACTCCTTAGCGGTAATCTCGGGTCAGGCTCTGGATGGAAATCCACAGCTCAGAGCGGTAATCCCGTGCCTGAGTGAGTTATATGCAGGAGCTCCTGCAGATCTCTCTGTGGTATGTTTTTTTCCTCTTGTTTTTGGGACCTAAAAGCTTGTGAAAAAAATTGCACGGCTTTTAGACCCTGGAAATAATCATAATGCCAGGGAGGTGAATGTTGAATACTGTGCTCATGGCCCCCCTCCTTGTACAAGCGTGGCCGCACTGAGCAAACGCAAGGGGCGTCCAGCATTTGAACTGAGACGCTCATGTATGGCTTTTTCCTCCATGCACAAGCAACTCTGTGATACTGCGCAGGTGTAAACCCTACTTGCACCTGCACAGCATGTCCATGCCCATACATGGAGCACGGCCACGGTGATTGTCCCAGCTGGCGGCAGGGAATGAGGGGGTAGTGGACATTGAGGAAGCCTCAGGCAACCAACTCTAGGATGATTTCAGTCACTAAGGGCTCGTTCACACTATGAGCATTTCCATTTTTTTTTTTAAGTGTTGGGGATTTTAGAAATTGCCCTAAAAGCACTTGTGCAATGATTTCCTAGGAGAGTGTTCACATGTGAGCATATCAATTTCTTTGAAATCTCAAACACACTACATGTACCATTTTCTAAACGCTTTGGCTCAATGGAAGGTATAGGGAAATCGCAAAGCGCTTGAAAAAGCGCTTTGTATTGCGATTTCCCAAGCGCTTTTATGAATAAATACATGGGGCTTGATTCACTAAGACATATAGCACGCCTTATCAAAGTGAACACGCCTTATCAGAGTAGCATAGCGAACTTATGCTTGCTGATGAGCAATGACGAGAGCTCCACTCGTCCTGCTCTGAGCCCCTGCGGGTTTGTAGCGCTCGCTATGCTACTCCGATAGGGCGTGTTAACTTTGATAAGGTGTGCTATTTGTCTAAGTGAATCAAGTCCATTGTATTTATTCATTTCCGGGTCAAAGAGTTCACTTCCTGACTAACGTCAGGAAGTGAAAAAACTAATCGCTCAGCAACAGCGCTTAGAAAAGCACTTGCAGAGAAAAGTGCTTTTAAAAAAGCTCAATAAATCCCTCAGCGCTGGTGATTTATAATGTGAACTAAGCCTAAGAAAGGGTATGAGCTTGTGTTCCCCTGGTAACCAAGTGGCTGCTCCCCTCATTGTTCTGCTGGTATCTCTCACCACAATCCCAGGTCTGAATTTCAGCCAGGACACTATGGCCTCAGTTCACTAAGCTTTATCAAACACTTTATCGAACGTTTGATAATTTATCTCATGTGTAAAATCTAATTTTGAATTCACTAAGGTGTTATAGATTTATTCAATGTTTAATCGATAAAACATTTGATAAATCTATAACACCTTAGTGAATTCAAAATAAGATTTTACCCATGAGGTAAGTTATCAAACATTTGATAAAGTGTTCAATAAAGCTTAGTGAACTGAGGCTTATGTGCATGGAGAGTGTTATTTCCATGATTGCAGAAATCCCCACTGAGCGCTCCGGCTTCCTACCACATCCCTAAAACTGGTGATAGTCTCCTCTGAGGACATTAGTTTGTAAGCTCCCCAGACAGGTTGTATTCCTGTTATATACTCTAATATGTTCAGCACATGGCGTGCTACCACAATCTCAATCTAATGACATGTAGGCCTCGATTCATAAAAGTGCTGTCGGTAGGGTAAATTCGAGCGGGGAAACACCGCTGTCGGTATTTCACTCTTCTGGGTGGTCATTCATAAAAATGTTGCTAGTTGTTATAGGAGTGCAGAGATATTCCCCTGTAGGCTGTCGGGAGACATGCGGAAACAGGAGAAGCAGGCGGAGTCCCTCCGTGCGGTGTTCTCTCTGCAGCTGCTTGGGAGGTCTGTCCTATTCACTGCAATGTATTCCGCACGCTTCTCGCCACATCAGAGGTAGCGGTAATCCCCGTCTGCATACCGCTTCCTCTAATCTTTATAAATTGACATTTGTTACTTTTGTTAAGATAATCACCGCGCAAGGCGGTGATTTATCACTCTGCGCGCGAATGTCGGCTTTTCATGCGGAAAAAGCCTTTATTAATACAGATTTTGCTATGTGGTCAGTAAAGTGACATGTTTTCAGCATTTACGCATGCGGGAATGCTTTATGAATCGAGGCCATAGTAGAATGCAGTAAATTATTAAGTATACCCACTTTTACGTAAAATATTCTACACTTCCTATCGCTATATATTACTGTATATTAGTAGGTAGTCCCATCCTCCCACTGAGGCGTATTCTAGGCTGCTTATTATGCGGAATACACCTCCCCACCCCTATTCTGGGAGACCAGCTGTTTTTCTACTGGCTTTAGAACTCTCGATAATGAACAGTCCGTAGAGATAACTTTACAGTTCTAAGATGGCCACTAATAATACAATTTGCCAAATGATTGAATTCAAACGATTCTTCTTATGAACGATCGTAAATGATCGTTTGGGACCACTAATGGACCAAAACCTCCTAACCAATCCAATTAGATTAATGAAATCAATCCGAATTTTGGTTGAATCCCGTCAATCTGATCAAATAAATTGGGAGATTTTTGTCCATTAGTTGTCCCAAACAATCATTTACGATCTTTCATAAGAAGAATCGTTTGTAATCTATCAGTAGGCAAATTGTATCATTAATGGCCACCTTTAACGTAAACCAGGGATCTGATAAAAAGATTTTAAACTTAACCGCTGCTTCCTCTAGCAGCATAAACATGTCAGAGTCCCACGCCGTCCTCCTGCGGTCTGCCGTTCAGCCGCGATCAGTCCCGGAACAGGCTCAGTCGGGTCAAGTCTGGGTCTTCTGTGCTTGCGGAGGAGGTCCGTGCATGCGCAGAAGACCCAGACTGGGCTTGACTGGGCATGTTACCAGGGCTGATTGCAGCTGAACGGCATGCAACTCAGAAATGTTTATGCTGCTGGAGGGAGCCGCGTTTGAGTATCAAATCTCTGGTACACTTTAAAGATGTTGCTGCCTGTAATAGGTTTCATGTTAACCCATTCAGGTTCCGTCGTTTTCACGTGAGAAATGTTCACCTCCCATTCATTAGCCTATAACTTTATCACTACTTATCACAATGCACTGATCTATATCTCGTTTTTTCTGCCACCAATTAGGCTTTCTTTGGGGGGTACATTTTGCTAAGAGCCACTTTACTGTAAATGCATTTTAACAGGAAGAATAAGAAAAAAATGGAAAAATTTATTATTTCTCAGTTTTTAGCCATTATAGTTTTAAAATATTACATGCCTCCATAATTAAAACTCACGTATTGTATTTGCCCATATGTCTCGGTTATTACACCGTTAAAATTATGTCCCTATCACAATGTATGGCGACAATATTTTATTTGGAAAGGTGCATTTTTTCCATTTTGCATCTATCACTATTTACAAGTTTAAAATAAAAAAAATATAGAAATATTTCATCTTTACATTGATATTTAAAAAGTTTAGACCCTTAGGTAAATATTTACATGTTTTTTTTTTATAGTAAACATTTTATTTGGGTAGTTTTGGGAGGGTGAGAGGTAAACAATAGATTTATAATGTAAATGTGTGTTAATTTGTATTTTTTTTTTCTTACAGGTGTAGTATTACTTTTGTTTGTTTACATGACGTCACTCTAAACGTAACACACGCTTAGAGTGCAGTAGGAGAACAGAGGCGCCAGCAGAATAAAAGTGGATAAAACCTTTAAAATTTGCTTGGAGGAAGTGGTGGACTTACCTCCATAAAGCAGACACGAAAGACTGTCTGAAAAGTAGCAATCACATTTATTTTATGGTACCCCAAAAGTGCAACGCTTCATCAGGCAATAAAGTGGGGACAAAACAGAATTCCAGCAGTAGCAGGTGTAGCGCCTCAGTCATTGATCACCATTGTTTTTTATGACCAAACTCTGGGAATGTTCATTATCCTAGATCAGTGCTGTCCATCCGGCCCGCCAGGCCTCCTGTTGCGGCCCGCTCCTCTCCCCGGGATGCAGGCATGGCGTGCGCTATGGGCACCATGCCTGCTCCCTCTTGTGTGGCCTCTCCTGTGTCCCCGCTGCCTCACAGCTCACTAGCTCAGACCTCACAGATCGCGGCGACTGAGGCTAACAGAGTGCGCATATTACCCGCACGGAGTACGTCACATGCGGAAGTAAAATCAGTCACTTCCGCATGTGACGTTCTGCCGCGCGGGTGTTGTGCGCGCGCTCTGCTTGTTTCAGTCGCCGCGATCTGAGGTCTGAGCTAGTGAGCTGTGAGGTAGCGGGGCACAGGAGAGAGGTAACGGGTGAGGCAATGGGGGAAACGCCTGTCACTCTCACTGGGGGGCACCTGTCACTCTCACTGGGGGGCACCTGTCACTCTCACTGGGGGAACACCTGTCACTCTAACTTGGGGGGCACCTGTCACTATCTAACTGGGGCGCACCTGTCACTATCTAACTGGGGGGACACCTGTCACTAACTGGGGAGACACCTGTCACTTACTGGGGGGGCACCTGTCACTATCTTCTGCCTATTTATGTGAAATGCTCTCTATGTGCCTCATGACTGCTGAATTTGTCGTGTTGGGGGCCTCATGATTGCTGAATTTGTCTTGTTGGGGGCATCACGATTGCTGAATTTGTCTTGTTGGGGGCCTCAAGATTGCTGATTTTGTCTTGTTGGGGGCCTCAAGATTGCTGATTTTGTCTTGTTGGGGGCCTCAAGATTGCTGATTTTGTCTTGTTGGGGGCCTCATGATTGCTGAATTTGTCTTGTTGGGGGTCACATGATTGCGAACTGCGAGACTATGGAAAAGCTGAATCGTCATCATGAAACAATAGCGTTAAACCTACTTTTTTAGCTTTTTAAAACGGAAAATAAAACTGGGAGGTTCTAAAAAAAAAAAAACACATTTTTCAGGAGTAGGATGGATGAAATTGTTTATCTTCACAGTTTATTTTCAACTTGGATTTTCCATAATGTTCATGTATGAGTTAAAACCTTTGTATGTAGTTTAAATTGCTGTTGCCACTTTGCGATAGATAAGTGACTTTTGGGTTGCAGTTTGGACACTCGGCCTCCAAAAGGTTCACCACCACTGTCCTAGTCTAATGTCCCACATTGCTAAATTCATGTAAATTTGTCTCCACCTGTGGCCACACCCGCATTCTGGTCCATGGCCACACCCATTTTTCGGCTACTCTCAACGGAACCCTTGTGGTTTTTGGCGCGCGCAGCGCGCCACACGTCTTCACCAACATCTTAAATTGCATTTTGTGGACAGTGCTGCCAATCTAATTGTCCTTTAATTGCATTTTTTCCTGGGGGGGGGGGGGGGGGGGGTCTGCGACTCTAGCAAGAACCTTCGGCCCTCCACCATGGGGTCTGAAAAAAAAAATGGCCCTCCATGCCCCATGAAGTTGGACAGCACTGTCCTAGATAGTCTACTATTTTCTGTTTAGTTATAATCTTCATATTTCTGAGTACATAAATACTGCTGTATTATGTTCTATGTTTTTCTTTCCTATTAGCAGGCTCAAAACTTACTAATTACTCCACCTCAAAATGATTCATGGTTTTGGACATTGGCCTCAATTTACTAAGCTTATCTCCTGTCTTTAATAACTCTTCTAGAGTAGTCACCATGGTGATAAGGCATGTAGTATTCAGGAAACATTTTACCTCAGGCAAACCTAAAGTTAACTCTTCTGTCTTTAAGTTAACTCTTTAATTCTGAAAATAACTCCAGAGTTAAAGACAGGCCGTTCATTAACTGCATGTGAAAATAACTACAGAGGAGGTAAATTAACTACAGAAGAGGTAACGTAAGGAATGAAGAGATAAGATAACTCTCTTAGGGCTGGTGCACACCGAGCGGCTTTTTCCGCGTTTTCAGATCCGCTTGCGGCTGCGGATCTGCTTGGTCAATGTATCTCAATGGGGTGGTGCACACCAGAGCGGCAGGCGTTTTGCAGAAACGAAAAATGCCTGGGTGAGGCATTTTTTGGATTTCGGATGCGTTTCTGCCTCAATGTTAAGTATAGGAAAAACGCAAACCGCTCTGAAAAACGGCACTTCAGAGCGGTTTTGCAGGCGTTTTTGTTACAGAAGCTGTTCAGTAACAGCTTTACTGTAACAATATATGAAATCTACTATACTGAAAACCGCAGCAGCAATCCGCAAAACGCTAGCAAAACGCCTCATAAAAATAAAAAAAAGCGTTTAAAAATCTGCTAGCATTTTGCGGATCTGCTAGCGGGTTTTGGTGTGCACCAGCCCTTACTGTGTGGAGGTAAGTTTTCTCTTACCTTATTATCTCCAGCATGATCTTAGTGAATTGAGGCCATTGACATTTATTCAAGCTCTCTTTCAGACTCTGGCTAGTACTCTCTATGTCCACTGTATTTGTTATCATTGAGCCTATGCATTCTATGTCATTCTGTATATCATACTATGCTTATGGTCTGTACTGACAATCTCAACGTTGAAATAAAAAAGTGTTACAAAAAAAGAGAAAACACCTACCCTGCTCTCTGTTTCATTCTTCACTGCTCAGCCTGCTTGTTATCAGCCCTGATCAAATCCCCCACTGAGCATTCAGTCTGGCTTTGCTCAGGAATCATTATAGCTGAGTCTGTCTTCTCTGATGTCTTTTCAAGCCCAAGCCTGCTCCCTTCTGGCTCTGCTATAATGATTCCTGAGCAAGCCACATGCTCAGTCAGGGATTTTATTAGGGTTGATAACAAGCAGGCTGAGCAGTGAAGAATGAAACAGAGAGCAGGGTAGGTGTTGTCTCCAGTGGCATACCTAGGGAATTTGACACTCGGTGCTAGGTATTATAAGACACCTCCCCTCCCAAAAAAAAAAAAGGAGCGAGTGCGGCAAACTACGCATGCCACAGCAGGTAATGCCAGGTATAGGTGCCCCCAGTATAGGTAATATAGTTGCCCCAGTATATGTAATAAAGTTGCCCCAGTATAGAAAGCTAGTATAGTTGCCCCCAGTATAGGTAGTATAGTTGCCCCAGTATATGTAATAAAGTTGCCCCAGTATAGAAAGCTAGTATAGTTGCCCCCAGTATAGGTAGTATAGTTGCCCCAGTAAAGGTAGCTATTATAGTTGCCCCAGTATAGTTGCCCCCAGTGTAGCTATTATAGTTTCCCCAGTATAGATAGTATAGTTGCCCCAAGTATAGCTTCCCCCAGTGTAGTTAGCATAGTTGCCCCAGGAGGGGAAGAAGCTCTAGGAGGGGCAGTTGGGACAGTGGCGGGGAGCCATAGCCCCTTACCTGGGTCCCCTTCTTCTGCCTCTCTCCCCCTCCAGAAAAGCGGCGGCAAGGAGGCTCAGCAGGCGGGTGGATTACTCACCTTCTAACTTCCTCGTTCCAAGCGCTGCGTCCCTGTCGTCACAGGTCTCCGCCTTCAATGCAGCCAACTGTGCTTCCTGATTAGCGGACGATTTTCCTTTTTGTGATAACTTTCAAAAAGGAAATCAGGGAAGGAAATAATTCACAATGGGCAAACACTAACTAGATCATTTACATAATAAATTAATTTGTGTCCTCCTGCACCACAAATTAATTGCTATTTTCTGTAATTGGTGGGGGTAGAGCAACCCCATAGTCTCTCGGGCAGCCTACTGTAACAAAATTGAAGCGCCACAACTAAAAATAGATTTTTTTTCATTTATATATTGTGGGGGAAAAAAGTAAATTTATACTGTTATTTTAGTTATTACAGCTCCTCTTAAAGGGGAACTGAAGAGAGAGGTATATGGAGGCTGTCCTGTTTATTTCCTTTTAAGCAATACCAGTTACCTGGCAGCCCTGCTGAACCTCTGCCTCTAATACTATTAACCATAGCCCCTGAACAAGCATTCAGCAGATCAGGTGTTTCAGTGGTTCAGACTTTAAAGTCTGATCTGACAAGACTAGCTGCATGCTTGTTTCTGGTTTTATTCAGATACTACTGCAGAGAAATAGACCAGCAGGGCTGCCGGGCAACTGGTATTGATTAAAAGGAAATAAACATAACAGCCTCCATATAGCTCTCTCTTCAGTTCCCCTTTAAAGAAATAATGCATGAATGGCTGGCAATGCAGCAAGGATATCAGTGTAGCAAGGTGCGCTGATTCTGGCTGCACTGCAGCCCTGCACACACATCTGTAAGCACAACAGGGGCGTAGCAATAGGGGGTGCAGAGGTAGCGACCGCATCGGGGCCCTTGGGCCAGAGGGGCCCTCCCTCAACTACGGTATTAGCTCTCTATTGGTCCTGCGCTCATTATAATCACTTCAAAAGATACTTTGAATAGTGGTAATCATTAACAAACTGCTCCCCATCCCCCTCCTTGCACCTCTGACACTGTAGTTGCCATTAGCAGGTTTTGGTGCGCCGTATCAATTGTTATGTATAGAGTGCTTGGGGGGCCCCATTGTAAAACTTGCCCCGGGGCCCACAGCTCCTTAGCTACGCTACTGAAGCACAGTACTGCCGACCAGGCAGCTGGGGAAGTCTCTGGACCGCCAGATATTTGTTCACACACAAACCAACACCCCAGACCAGCTCACAGTCACACCACCCAGCGCCGCGCAACAACAGCCAGAGGCTACGTCCACCAGCGTCACCCGCCCTCATCGCCATTCGCCACACAAGGCCTCTCATCTCACTCCTCCCTAGTGTTGTCCGGATCATGAACGATTCGGATCTTTGATCCGAATCTATTTTATGAGTCGATCATCCGAATCATCAAAATGAGTGATTCGGATCGGAAAAGGGGCGGGGCCAGAAGCGACACGCCCCCTCTCAGCGGGCAGCGGGGTCCTGGAAGCAGAGCTGAGATGGATCGCTCTGTTGGATGGGAGGCAGCCTTGCAGGGAGACAGGTAGAGTGGACATGGGTGCCACTGCCAGATATGTGTAGAGCACACATACTGACTGCAATGTGCTGCTCATTATAGGCTGGCTGGCTGTTCCGTAGTTGTGCACAGTGATCACATTGGAAACTTTTGGCTCAGCACAGCTCAGTAACTTTGTAGGCACTGTGATTGCAGGCAGCGCAATATGATCCTTCCTCCTGCACTCGCTCTAAACAGCTGCACTTATCTTCTGGGAATGCTTTCCTTCACTGTGCGACATTTGCAGTCAAAGTACACAGATGAGCATATGGGTAAAATACATGTAAAGTATATGATTGCAGCATGTGGGTATTGTGTGCAAACATTTCTGCTCTCTGCTCGTCCCTCCTCCCTTCTCTGTCCACTCCGTGCCCTCTGTCCATCTTCTCCCCTTCTCTGTGTGTCCACCCACCTCCCCTTCTCCTGTCCACAGCAGGGAAAGACCTGTCCTGCTAGTCATTTCACCCCGAATGCTTCGGTAGTAAAATGATCCGAGATTCGGATCGAAGATCCGGATCTTTTCAATGATCCGATTCGAATCATCCGGATCATTGAAAAGATCCGAACTTCCCATCTCTACTCCTCCCACCGCTATTGGGCAACTCCTATTATCATCTGGAGTTCTGGACACATGCGAGAAGCCCCGCCTTTTCTGTCACGCTGTATTCGCGTGACGTCAGTCGGAGTCCTCGCGGAGTGATACAGCTCGTTCCATTCCCCACTGTCAACGCATGACTCCGCCTCCCAGCCTGACCTGACTTCACTCAGAAGACGCCACGCCTCCTTGACGACAGAGGCCGCCCACGTGAGCAGTTCACGGAAGTCGGCTCGGCGAAGGTATCTTGGAGCGATGTCTCGCGAGAAGAGGATGTGTTCCATGTGATTCTTATAGCGTTGCCGTTCTGCCTAGGCAGCCTAGCTGACAATGAGCGAACGCTTTCGGAGAGCGGAGTCTGGCACACAGGTGATTGGCAGACAAGTGTGGTGGGTGGGACTGGCGCCCCCTAGTGCTGATATCCCGCTTTCAGTGTTTTCTGGCAGGCAAAGACTGGGTCTCTTCCCTTATAACAGCTACAGCACAAGGCTGAGTCCCATCTATGGTTGGATATGGTTATTGAAGCGCTAACATTGCATACAAATTTAAAGGAGTACTGGGGGGGGGTAAGGAGTTTAACTTACCTGGGGCTTCTAACGCTCCCCCGCAGACACCCTGTGTCCGCACTGGAACAGAACGATCCTCAGTTTCCCCGCCGCACCTCACTTTTTGCGACTTTAATGTCGCAAACCACTGCGCCTGCATGGCCGCATCCTCGCTCCCAGTGACGTCAGCGGGAGTGAGGATGTGGCCGTGATTTGCGACATTAAAGTTGCAAAATCCGTAATTGAGCTGCGGCAGGGAAATGGAGGATCGTTTTGTTCCAGCGCGGGCACAGGGTGTCTGCGGGGAACCGTTAGAAGCCCTAGGTAAGTTAAACTCTTCCCCCGCCCCCCTTACAGTATTATTTTAAAGTTGCATGCACGCAGGGAATTCATTACAGAAAGCAGAACGATTTTGTTTCTAATGTGAATTCAGTTAAAGCAAACCCGAAGTGAGAATAAACTTTTGAATTAATGAATTGTATGTGTATGAGAACTTGAGGTGGCAATTAAAAAAATAGATGCTTACCGAAGAGGGAGGCTTCCCACGACTTGGAGACCACCGCTGCTGCCTGGGACTTTCCATATGATTTTGACTTTGCTGCTGTTAATTACACTATGTGGTCAGCGTATCTTCATGCATGAGTGCAGCCATACTGCGCCTGCACTAGAACAGCCATACCTTTACAGTAGCTTCGTTACACTGTGCAGGTGCAGCCGTACTTGCGCATGAAGAGGAGTGCTGCCTCGGTAACATATCCCACAAGCTCTTGTTGAATATGTTTCAGGGGTCCACATGCAGCAACGGTGGGGGCTAGGAGGACTCATAAAACCTCTTCAGGATTCGGAGACTTCCTTCTTCTTGACCGGTTCGGGCCGTGTGTGTAAGATTCTACGTTGCCCTTGCACCTACCTCTGGTGCGGTATGCTGGTTGTTTTCCACTGTCCTGAGCTGATTGGTTACGTGCCGTACATTTGCCTGTCGTGACAGCTGAGTTTCTTGTCTCTAGGTAAGGAGCCAGAAACTGGCTCCTTACCTACTTAAAGCAGGAGCATTAGCCATACTGTGCCAGGGAAAAAACACATATACAATAGATAAATACTTGATCTACTTACATAACACATGTATTGTACAGTCCACGTTATTTCAGTGAATTTTATATAGTAAATGAAGAGAATTCTGTTCCTGGTGGGAACCATGTCTTTTGCCCACAGTTTGAGGCTAAATACTGATGTCATTTCTTCCCTTAACTTTTTTTTCTTTTCCCCTCCAATTGCTGAGTCACCTCAGCCTTGCTTGTAAACACAAGTGAGCAGAGGATCATGTTTCAGCTAGGAAGGGGAATAAGGAGAAGAGGAAGAATATATTATAGATAAAAAGAACCCCAGCATGCAACTGAATGGCAATTAAAGGGCCAGTGCTTCTAAGGCAGGGGTCTCAAACTCGCGGCCCGCGGGCCATTTGCGGCCCTCGATACAATATTTTGTGGCCCTCGACGGCAAAAGCTTCCTTATAGTTCGCTTCAGTGCTCCCAAGTAATCTGCTGCATCCCCGCCGCTAAACGAGGGCTGCAGAGCCTCCAAATCGCCTGGGGGGCAATCCGCCGGCATTTCCTGGAAGGGGCAGAGCTTTCAGCTTCAGCTCTGCCCCTCCTGACGTCAATCCTCTCCCCGCCCCTCTCTGTGAAGGAAGAGTCAGAGGGGCGGGCAGAGGTGGCGATGCGCCACGATTGTAAAAATCCTTATGCGGCCCTGCCTCATCCTGACTTTGCCTCCTGCGGCCCCCCAGGTAAATTGAGTTTGAGACCCCTGTTCTAAGGTATTTGATAACTCCAAACCATAACATCAGAAAACGTTTTGAATGCAGGATTAGCATCTTTATCACTTAAAGGAATACTATCAATACCCAAGTGTTCTAAAATGTCAATGTACAAATAATGTCTAAGTAGCTGTGTAAACATTTTCCTACTTTTCATGTTAAATATCAGAGGCAAAAGCTGTAATTTATTGAGAGTAGGATTTAGCTATATTTGGACAAATCAATTGAAGAAGGGGTGTCTGCTTCAATGCACAGCCAGAGTTGCATATCAGACTACAGAAAGCAAATATCAAACATATCAAACTCTGAAAGCAAAAACAGTAGGAAAAGCTGTGACAATTAGTTACATTTCCTCCGCTCTCTTCAAACACTTCAGTCAGAAACACAGGACAGACGCTGCAGCTGTTGGGAGCTTTCTCTCTGTCACACACAGAGTTACACATAGAGTTAACTGATCAAGTGTAAGGGCCCTTTTCCACCAGCGCGTTTGCGCTGGCTGAATCGCAAAAACGCCAACCGCTAGCGATTTTACAATCGCTACGGTTTGCTTTTTAACATAGGAATCGCGGTAGGTCATTTCCACTACCGCGATTCGTTTTTGCCGGGAACGCGAACGCGCGGCGGAGCGATATTTGCCGCGATTTTGCTATGCAGTGCATAGCATAGCAAAATCGCGGCCGTGAACGTCAGGGAATCGCCGGTAATTGCGATTCAGCAATCGCTAGCGTTCAGCGTGAACGCTAGCGATTGCTAGTGGAAAAGGGCCCTGAGGGGAATTTCCCCTCTCCTCATGGCTCAGTCTGTCAGTTTTGGCGTCAGTAAAGTTTGAAAGTATTTTGATAACCATAAACAAAGAGGTTGCTACTAAAATGTATACACCAGTACTTAGCAGCACTTCCCAAACAATTCCTGTGTCAATTGAAAAAATATGCGAATCGATAGTATTCCTTTAATACACTCAGACCAGTTGCTGTTGAAATGTTTATTTTTATGGAGACAATCCCGTCATTACTGTGAAAAGAGGCTCTGGTCCTTTACTTCCTTAGCAGTAACCCAGAGTCAGGGTTGGAAATCCACAGATCAGAGCGGTAACACGAAGTCAGACTCATAGTGACCACCACATGTTTAATGCAGAGCATAGCGCACAGTGGGCATTTCAACTCACCTACCCGGGGATCCAGATGCCGGCAGCCATTCTTCTTCCTGTCTTCTGAGGCTCTTGTTCCCCCTGGTGAGATTGCTGTCTGTTATCATGATGACAGCCAGCATTCTCACTATAGGGGTACAGCGCCAGGACAGAGGGGGGACTGCAGCGCTGGATCCCAGGCAGGTGACTAAGTACAGGGGCCGCTGCAGCCTTTCAGGCCGCATAATTGTTTCACAGGTTAGTATCTAAAATCATGCAAAAAAATTTCACTGCTTAAACCAAAAAAATCTCTGGGGGATATTTTCCCTGGGAGGGGGAAGTCTCTGGATCCTAATGAGGCTTTCCCTGTCCTCTTCACCCTCTGGGATCCAGCACTGACAGCTCCCGAACACAGGCGAGGTAAAAATGTACCTACCGCAATCCTGCGCAGCAGCGGCTTTCCGGTCAGGCTCAGGCGGAAATAAACAAGCCCAATTAGGTCCACTCTATGGCACAAGCAACTTACGCCTGCACAGTAGATTGGAACCGATCGGGGTCGGCTATTTCTCCCCGAGCCTGATCCAAAAGCTAACTACTGCGCCTGTGCAGGATTGTGATTGTCGGCTGTATTTTCGGGGGTGACAGCGCTGGATACCTCAGGCAGGCCATGTAACCCTTCTCCTGTGGGGGTGTTGTCAGCAGGCCATGTATCCCTGCTCCTGGGAGGGTGTTGTCAGCTGGCCATGTATCCCTTCTCCTGGGAGGGTGTTGTCAGCTGGCCATGTAACCCTTCTCTTGGGGGGGTGGGGTGTCAGCTGGCCATGTGACCCTTCTCCTGGGAGGGTGTTGTCAGCTGGCCATGTAACCCTTCTCTTGGGGGGGGGGGTGTCAGCTGGCCATGTGACCCTTCTGGGGGGGGGGGGGTTGTCAGCAGGCCATGTAACCCTTCTCCTGGGGGGGGGGTTGTCAGCAGGCCATGTAACCCTTCTCCTGGGGGGGGGGGGGGGGGTGTTGTCAGCAGGCCATGTAACCCTTCTCATGGGTGGGGGGGAGGTGTTGTCAGCAGGCCATGTAACCCTTCTCCTGGGTGGGGGGAGGTGTTGTCAGCAGGCCATGTAACCCTTCTCCTGGGGGGGGGGGGGGGTTGTCAGCAGGCCATGTAACCCTTCTCCTGGGGGGGGGGGGGGGTGTTGTCAGCAGGCCATGTAACCCTTCTCCTGGGTGGGGGGGAGGTGTTGTCAGCAGGCCATGTAACCCTTCTCCTGGGTGGGGGGAGGTGTTGTCAGCAGGCCATGTAACCCTTCTCCTGGGGGGGTGTTGTCAGCAGGCCACGTAGCCCTTCTCCTGGGGGGTGTTGTCAGCAGGCCACTTAGCCCTTCTCATGGGAGGGTGTTGTCAGCAGGTCACGTAGCCCTTCTCCTGGGGGGGGGGGGGGGGTGTTGTCAGCAGGCCACGTAGCCCTTCTCCTGGGGGGATGTTGTCAGCAGGCCACGTAGCCCTTCTCCTGGGGGGATGTTGTCAGCAGGCCACGTAGCCCTTCTCCTGGGGGGATGTTGTCAGCAGGCCACGTAGCCCTTCTCCTGGGGGGATGTTGTCAGCAGGCCACGTAGCCCTTCTCCTGGGGGGATGTTGTCAGCAGGCCACGTAGCCCTTCTCCTGGGGGGATGTTGTCAGCAGGCCACGTAGCCCTTCTCCTGGGGGGATGTTGTCAGCAGGCCACGTAGCCCTTCTCCTGGGGGGATGTTGTCAGCAGGCCACGTAGCCCTTCTCCTGGGGGGATGTTGTCAGCAGGCCACGTAGCCCTTCTCCTGGGGGGATGTTGTCAGCAGGCCACGTAGCCCTTCTCCTGGGGGGATGTTGTCAGCAGGCCACGTAGCCCTTCTCCTGGAGGGATGTTGTCAGCAGGCCACAAAGCCCTTCTCCTGGGGGGGGGTGTTGTCAGCAGGCCACGTAGCCCTTCTCCTGGGAGGGTGTTGTCAGCAGGCCACGTAGCCCTTCTCCGGGGGGGGGGGGGGGGTGATGTCAGCAGGCCACGTAGCCTTTCTCCTGGGAGGGTGTTGTCAGCAGGCCACGTAGCGCTTCTCCTGGGAGGATGTTGTCAGCATGCCACGTAGCCCTTCTCCTGGGGGGGGTGATGTCAGCAGGCCATGTAGCCCTTCTGGGGGGGGGGGTGTCAGCAGGCCACGTAGCCCTTCTCCTGGGGGGGGGGGTTGTCAGCAGACCATGTAGCCCTCTTCCTGTGGGGGTGTTGTCAGCAGGCCATGTAGCCCTTCTCCTGTAGGGGTGATGTCAGCAGGCCATGTAGCCCTTTTCCTGTGGGGGTGTTGTCAGCAGGCCATGTAGCCCTTCTCCTGTAGCAGTCAGCCTTTTAAAATAATGGTATTTAACTGCATTTTTAATCATTTATACGTAATTTGCAGAATTGAAGGTGAGGGATCGGTTTAATTTTCAAAAAAAAACTAAACACAGATTGTAACAAATGTGGAGAATACACTTTTATGATATTTAGCTAGAGTAATTTACTCATTTTGGTCATGCTAATTATTGTTCATAATTTAATTTCCTCAGCTGCTTGCTAGACTGGAAGGCCGTGCTTCCCTGAAAGAGATCGAACCTTTGCTTTTCGCCAGTATCGATTGTCCAGTTCATGGTAAATCCTTGTACCTGTGCTACTGCTGTTATAGTGACACTGAAGCAAAAAAATAAATAAATTATGATATAATGAATTGGTTATGTAGTACAGATAATTACTATAACATTAGTAGCAAAGAAAATATTCTCATTTTTATTTGAAGTTCTATGTTTTTTTTTTATAACATTGCATCATTCTCTAATATTTGCAGTTTTCACACTACTCAGCATTCTAAATGATTTTACAGAGCAGGCTAGTGAACTTTTGAACTTTTTCCTCTGCAGAAAAAAAAACAAAATACAGTGAGAGACAGTTCAGATAAAAGCTTTAGAAGACAGAGCTCTCTGCAATTTTGAAAGTCGTGGAGAGATCAGTGGCTCTTTTGCATAGATAACAACTGGAGTTTCTTAACGCTTCCTGTACGGGAAACCATAATACAGTATACTCATGTATCTGCTCCTAATTTCTTATTTCTTAGCGGTACTACACATACAAATCATTATATCATAAGTTTATTTTCACTTCAGATTCCCTTTAATACAAGGGCTGTTGAGTCGGTACAAAAATACTCTGACTCCTTAGTTTATGAAAGCACTGACTCTGACTCCAGGTACCCAAAAATTGCTTTGGCTCTGACTCCACAGCCCTGATTACTACTCTTTCTTGTGCACCATTAAATTCCTGATTTTAAACAGTTATGGAGGAGCTTGGAAAGTTGACATGAACATTTTTTTTTCTCCATATGGGTTCCATGTATTTTCATATTCAAGGAGGAGGTAGCATGAATCCATGAAGATGGAGTGATATTGATGAGGAACCTGTTTGGGATCAACAGTGGTGTGGTATGGGATAGGAACTTTATAAATATGCAGGATACTCCATTATGTTGCTAAAAAGCCAGGCATGCATGCAGAACACCAACAAAGTATTCACAGAGGACACACAATAAAATAAGCTTTCCCTGCTCTCACTCATACATAACAGAGGGCGCATTACAACCTTTCTATTACCCGCAGAAACCAAAGACTTGCAGGGAGGTCCTGGGCTGCCAGAAGCATCATGTTGGAGACAATGGTACCTTACGACCTCCTGTTTCTTTTGGAGACCTTCCGTTTACTTAACCACTTTGCATGTAGATGTGGTTTTCACCCTATGGACCAGTTCATTTTTGTCATTTTTTGCAGGGAAGAGATGTGGTTTGCCAGTGCCCAAAATAGACATGCTAAAGGGTGCCTCCCCAACCATTAGACCATGTTTGCTTGCTTGTGCCTCAGTTGCTGACCCACACCACTTGCTGAGGCTGATATTGAAAGCTGCTCACTGGTTCCCACCTCAAAGCAGACCCTGTCTGCAACGTTCTCACTAATGTACACACACTAGGTGATGTCACATATGCGGCGCTCCATCGGCCCTTGCCCCCCATTTCTCCCCGCATTGCAACAGAGTGCATTTTTATCCTGCAGGCTAACTACGCATCTGTACAGCTGAGCATGTCCCCTGAGAGAGCAAGTTCCAAACCCTGTTGGGCGACATCTGTCCAACACTTAGGTGTCAAACTCAAGGCCCACAGGCCAGCCCTCCTTGCTATTTTATGCGGCCCTGGAGAGCTTCAAATGTGCATCGCTGTAAGCAGTAAAAGAACGACAGCACGCTGCTTTCCCATCCAGAGGTGTACACCACTGACAGTGTATCTGGTTGAAATATTGTCAGTTTATGGCGAGACGCAGCAACCCATAGAGCCCTCCTTCTTTGATCCAAACCTCACAATGTGGCTGGTAAAATATTATATGCCTATTTATTGCTGAGGACTAGGACTAATGCTGGCTTGCATTTAAATTGAACCTTAAAGGGGAACTTCAGCCTAAACAAACATACTGTCATCAAGTTACATTAGTTATGTTAATTTGAATAGATAGGTAATATAATCTCTTACCCACCCTGTTTCAAAAGAAAAGAAGAAATTTGTGATTAATGGGGGCTGGCATCTTTGTCATGGGGGCAGCCATCTTTTTGGTTAAAAGGAGGTGACAAGGAGCAGGAGACACAGTTCCAACTGTCCTGTGTCCTGATAACCCCTCCCAGTTGCATGCTCTAGGCTTCAAATCTCAAATTCAAAATGTAAAAAAAAATGTGCACCCAAACAGCATAACTAGAGCAACAACATCAGAAATCCCATCATGCTTTGCACAGCATAAGGGGAAAACTGCCCGGGCAGTTTTCTGCAATGCAGCTAAAAATGAGGCTTGTATAAGAGAAACAAAGTTCTGGTGCTGTGAAACTGTTAAAGAAACACCAGGCCTTTTCAGTGCTGCTGAGTCGATTTTTAGTCCGGAGGTTCACTTTAACTGTAAAAAAAAAAATAAGCATTTCACTTACCTGGGGCTTCGACCAGTCCCCCCGCAGCTGTCCTGTGCCCACGGCGTGAAGAACCGATTGTCTGTTCTCCCGCTGCAGCTAAGTTTCAGAGTCGGCAGTCCACTGTGCCTGTGCGTTTTTTGCCAAGCGTATCCTGGTACGCATTCACGTCATCGAACGCATCCGGCGCAGTAGAGAGAACGGAGGATCGGTTCTCCATGCTGCGGTCACAGGACGGCAAGGAAGTGGGGGGGTCGAAGCCCCAGGTAAGTGAAACTTAATTTTTTACAGTTAGTACAAATTGTATGTACCTTTGAACTGGGCCAACCAAAATTCACAGGAAGTGCATGTGAATGGCCAGTTTCCAAGCTGCATACAATTTCCTTTAAATGTGCATACTAAAGACCTATATCTGTGTCTGAGGTGTAGATGAAGTGTGAGGACACTGCTGTCCTGAATATGTGATGGGGCTAGATTGGGAAGCTGTTGGCTTCACTTTCACCACTTATTGCAAAACAGACATTTTAAAACAATCCTTTTGCATGGAGGAAGGTTTAGAGTGCAAACGTGGGGGGGGGGAGGGGGGAGGAGGCATGCACACGTGAACATGGGCGTAAGTGGTTAAAGAGTACCTGAAACTAAGTAATAAAAAAAAAGGGCTTATACATATCTGGAGCTCTCCAGCCCTCTTCAGGCTTACTGGTCCCTTGCCGTCCTCTTCCGTTGTCTGGATCCTTTGCTAGACGGCCCAGTAACTGCGCTGGTCGGCACAGACCGGCTGGAGCGCAATGTGCAAGGCCCGGGCATGCGCCCCAAGCGGTACACCCTAACTGCCGAGGATACTGGGCCGCCTAGCGGAGGAGGACGGCGGCGAGGGACCGATCAGACTAAAGGGGCCTGGAGGAAGCACCAAGTATCTATAAGACTTTATTATTATTATGTCTCAGGTTTACTATAAGATGTTTTTGATTGAGAATATGTTAAAAAATAATAAAGACAACATTTTTTTTTTTGTTTTTTCCATACCTTACCCCTTCATAGGTGATATCATTGAATTTCATGGTTCTGAAGGCACAGGGAAAACAGAAATGTTTTGCCATCTGATATCGCGGTGCATCTTGCCAAAATCTGAAGGAGGCCTGCAAGTGGAAGTCATCTACATAGACACAGATTATCATTTTGATATGCTTTGGCTGGTGACCATCCTTGAGCACAGACTGTCGCAGAGCAGCGAGGAGATGGTGAAGCAGTGTCTGAGCCGGTTCTTCCTTGTACATTGTAACAGTAGTGCTCAGCTGCTCCTTACCCTTTACTCGCTAGAAAATATGTTCTGCAGTCACCCCACGCTCTGCTTATTAATCATAGATAGCCTCTCTTCTTTCTACTGGATTGACAGGAATAATGGAGCAGACAGCATCGCCAGACAAGAGTCAAACATTCGAAAATGCGTTGAGCTTCTCGATAAGCTACTGAAAGACTACAAGCTGGTTCTCTTTGCTTCAACTCAGACTCTCATGCAGAAGATTTCCAACGAGGTCAACAAACCAACTCATTCAACAGAAGCTGCTGCCTCCAGCATTGACTACAAACCCTATCTCTGTAAGTTCTGGCAGCACATCACAACACACAGGGTCTTCTTTTCCAAAGACGCACCCCAACAAGACAATGTCCAGTCATTCTCCATATCCTCCTGTCATCTGAAGAGCAAAAATGTCACCAGGCACACATTTGTGATACAGGACTCTGGTGTAAAATTTGTTTCATGATGTAGAATTTTTTGTAATCCTTATTTCTACAATATTTTATTCAGAATTCAATATTATTCACAGCATCTGTGAGATTTTTTTTTTTATACATACATGGTGGGATTCCTGCCCTGCTACTGTAAACAGTGTATAGTTGATTGCAGCCTACCTAAAGAAAGCCAGTAGCTCTCAGAGAGACAGTTCATTTTAGAATCATTCCAAAATAGTAGACTTCATGGATAAACTGGAAAATCTATAAATTCAGATTTCTGTGATTTATAAAATCTGTGGAAAAGAGAGCGCCTCATTTTCAGACAAACATGATAAGGCGTATCAAAACCGGTGTAAAGAAATCTGCAGCAAAGGTGAAGGAGATGCAGAAACCAACCAACCAATCAAAAAGCTTACTTTCTCTGAAAGTTTATTGGCTGTTCTGGAAACCGTCTACATGTTTGCTCCAGTTTTCTTTGCACACAGACAAATCAAGGTAGGTCAGGATTTATATTGTTAATGCCAAATTATGTTCCTACCTCGGTGTCACAGAGGAAATTAAGATTTCTTAGACAAAGATATGTTCTTTGGTAAGTTTCACATATTTAGTGGTGTGATCGTTATGCGACAGGAGAGCTCCGGGCAGCCCAGATTTTCATTACAGGAGCCTATGGGCCATATTCTATTGCTGAACTCGCCAGCGCTAAGCACTGGCGAGTTCTTAACTTAGGCGATGGGGGCATCGCCTAATCTAATTAAACGTTAGACCCCCCAGGCGGAAAAGAACTCGCTTGGGCGATATAATCGCCCAGCGCGTTCTTAACACCGAATCCAATTACCCTTATCATGTCTCCGGGAAGCGATGCTTCCCGGCAGACATGAGCGTTAGCTTAGACCTGCAAAAAGCATGTCTAAACTAGCTAACGCACGTTGTCGCCGCAGCATCTGGGGGTCTCCTTTAATAAGGTGCAGAGCTGCGCGGGGGCTTCTAAACTGTGCGGCCACCGGACGGGGAGCTCTGGGGGTCTCCTTATTAAAGGAGACCCCCAGATGCAGCGGCGGAAGATGGCGGCGGGCGAGTGCGCATGTGTGGGGAGTGAGGCCGTGGTGTTGATGGACAGCACCACAGCGTAAACCTCACTCCCCATCGCTCGGTAAAAGGGAGCATCGCTCAGGCTTTCGCCTGAGTAATGCTCCCTAACGATCGGCCATCGCGCAAAGGATATGGGCAATAGGATTTGCCTGTAATCCTCGTGCGATGGTAAGGTGATAAGTAGCTCGCATCTGCAAGCTACTTATCACCTTGAATAGGATATGGCCCTATATGTCTTGACATTCTATAATTTGCCTTCCATGAACCATCAAACCCCCACTGAACCACACCGCAAGTGGGCTGGCTGGCCCAGCTGTCACTTCTTCCTTACTTCCCTTGCCTGTCATAGGTAGCTACAGATGTCCATTAGCATTAGGTAGCCAGAGGTGCCCTCGATTGAACGGAGATCTCGTCAGTGAAATGCTGAGGGCTGGGTGAGTAACCTTTCATTTAGACTCTGATGAGGATTCTATATAGAGAAGGCGGTGTGGAGACACTAGAGTAAGGGAGTGAGACACCTTTCCATCATCAGTTGCCTGTAGGCACTTACCTTATGGTAAATACGGCCCTGGCCCCAGGCAGGACAAAAGCATAGTACCCTGCAGCAGAGTGTGTTGACAGGGTAATATCCGTAGTTTCGCCCCCGCTCGGTGACATTCTCTGCTGCCTCGAAAGTGCATCACTCATTTACCGTCACTCTGCGCATGTGCGCTGCTACCGTGTTTGCTCTTGCACACTTACTGCGTTGTGGTGATATTGCTACTTCCATTGCACTGCGTCGCAATAGTGTGTAAGTCTTTTTAGATGTACATTTCCCTGCAAAGAGGTGGGGGGGGGGGGGGGGGGGAGTACATCGACGGTAAGTTTTGAAGTAGCCTTAGGGCCTGTTTCCACTACATGCAGATTGGATGCAGAAAAACTGACTCCAATCAATGCCTATGGGAAAATCTGCATCAGAAAAATCGCGTTTAGTGGAAACGGGCCCATAGGCATTCATTGTAGTCAGTTTTTCTGCATTCAATCTGCGTGTAGTGGAAATGGGCCCTTGCTCTTCCTCCTCCTGTCTCCAGCTGTTCAGTTTTTGTGATCCTGTTCCCAATGCAGCTGTTTTGTGTTCTCTGACAGGAGTGTAACCTGATATCATTTGACGTGTTTTATATTCTGGGATTATTTTGCCCCTCCAGTCCGGTTGTATCCTTTCTGTCAGCTTGAACCAGTCTTACCATTTTGCTTTGAGTTTTTCATTAGTGATGGGCTTCCAATTAGCTACAAGTTCGTAGCGACTCGGAATTGAAATGGGAATAGTCTGATTACGCCAGGTATGACCGCGGATGACGGGGGGGGGGGGGGGTTAACTTACCCAGATGTCCGCAGCATCCTCTGTGTTCCATTCGTCTCACATGCAAAGTGTTGGCCACGTTCCACGATCAGTACCACACCACCTTCATCTGGCCAGAAGGAGGAAGTGCATTAGTGATCGTGGAATGCGGCCAACACTTCGTGTGTGAGGTGAATAGAATGCAGAGGATCCCACTGACTTATGAGTAAGTTAACCCCTCGTCACCCGCGGTCATACCTGGTGTAATCAGACTTGATTACCATTTCAATTCCGAGTAGCTATGAACTTGTAGCTACTCAGAAGCCCATTGCTGTGTATGATCAGCAAGGTATCTGTCTAAAAAACTGCCACTTACTGGATGTTTTTAATTTTTTTTTCTATTAAGTATGCAGACTGTTGTGTTTAAAGAGAAACTCTGACCAAGAATTGAACTTTATCCCAATCAGTAGCTGATATACCCCCTTTTACATGAGAAATCTATTCCTTTTCACAAAAAGACCATCAGGGGGTGCTGTATGACTGATATTGTGGTGAAACCCCTCCCACAAGAAACTCTGAGGACCTGGTACTCCTGGCAGTTTCCTGTCTGTGAACCTTGTTGCATTGTGGGAAATGGCTGTTTCCAACTGCCAAAAAAAACATGCAGCAGCTACATCACCTGCCAACAGTAAAAATGTCACTATGTAATGTCAGAATGTAAATCGGAGATTTAAAAGATTTTACAATGGGCAAGCACTGACTAAATCATTTATACATAATTATTGTAAAAATGAAGCACTTTTTAAATTACAATTTCACTGGAGTTCCTCTTTAAAGTGGACCCAAATTAAAAATACAAGATTTTAGAAATAAAATCTATTTTCTAAATTATAATAATAAATAGCAGCCTTTTTTCAGCTACATGATGACAAATATAAAATATTTTACATTTATTGGAGGAACCCCTCCCTTCCTTTCAAATTGCCGGGACAGAGTCCGGCAAAATGCTTGAGTAGGTAGTGTCCGGCAATGGAGGAATTGCTAATGGCTGCCACCTGTATAACCCTAGTTATGAAAAGAGAAGGGTGAAAAGCATGCACTGAAATGCTCATAGGCTTGAGGGAGTGTTTATTTATCTTTGTCTGTGTCAGAGTGGTGCAACTAAATATTTTGAATTAAAAAAATGTTTGGTTGGGATCCGCTTTAAAGGGAAGGTTCAGGGAGGGTGGAGAAAAAATAAAAATCAATTTCCACTTACCTGGGGCTTCCTCCAGCCCGTGGCAGGCAGGAGGTGCCCTCGCCGCCGCTCCGCAGGCTCCCGGTGGCCGACCCGACCTGGCCAGGCCGGCTGCCAGGTCGGGCTCTTCTGCGCTCCAAGTCCTGGCACTTCTGCGTCCCACGCCGGCGCGCTGACGTCATCGGACGTCAGCCGGGCTGTACTGCGCATGCGCAGTAGTTCTGTGCCTGCGCAGTACAGCCTGGCGGACGTCCAATGACGTCAGCGCGCCGGCGTGGCCAGGTCGGGTCGGCCACCGGAGACCACCGGGAGCCTGCGGAGCGGCGGCAAGGGCACCTCCTGCCTGCCACGGGCTGGAGGAAGCCCCAGGTAAGTGGAAATTGATTTTTATTTTTTCTCCACCCTCCCTGAACCTTCCCTTTAAGTCTCCAGGAGATCAGCCATTACAGAAATACTCAAGCTAGTTCCTTCTGGCATCAGCAATCGAGCCACAGTCAAAATCACTGTGGTTTCATTTTTCCTTATTCTTGTTTGTTTTGAACATTAACCACTTCAGCCCTCAGTCGTTTTCACTTTATGCATCGGAGCAATGTTCACCTCCCGTTCATTAGCCTATAACTTTATCACAATTAACTGATCTATATCTTGTTTTTTCTGCCACCAATTAGGCTTTCTTTGGGTGTAAATGCATTTTAACAGGAAGAATAAGAAAAAAACGGAAAATATTTATTATTTCAGCCATTATAGTTTTAAAATCATACATGCCTCCATAATTAAAACTCACGTATTGTATTTGTTCCGGTTATTACACTGTTTAAATTATGTCCCTATCACAATGTATGGCGACAATATTTTGTTTGGAAATAAAGGTGCATTTTTTCCCTTATGCATCCATATTTACAAGCTTATAATTTAAAAAAAAAAAATAGAAATATTTCATCTTTAAATTGATATTTAACTACCTGCGGACTGAGCGAGTATGAATCTACGGCGGGCAGGGGACGCTGCAGTTCTGACCGGACGTAAACTCTACGTCCCATTGACCGCATGCCCCCGCCCGTCCCCGCCGCTCTGCCCCCACTGCAATGTGATGCCCTTCCGCCTCTATGACGGCAGAGCACTGTGAGCCGGCCAGGAGCCGTTTTCATTGGCTCCTGGCCCTGTCATTCATGTAAGCCGTTCCCATTGGCTTACATGGAGTGACAGTGTCAGGAGCCAATGAAAGCGGCTCTTGACCAGCGCACAGTGCTCTGCCGTCATAGCGACGGCAGAGAGAGCAGCCTGCGGCGGGGATAGAGTGGCGTGTCCGGCGGGAGCGACGAATTATTGCGGCGATTCCTCGGGAAGCGACGGTTTGCTGGACCAGCACCCTCTGGTCCTTAAGGGGGCAGAGGTTGCTGGTCCCGAAGGGGTTAAAAAGTTTAGACCCATAGGTAAATATTTACATGTTTGTTTGTTTGTTTTATTGTATTGTAATGTTTTGTTTTTTTTAAACATTTTATTTGGGTATTTTTGGGAGGCTGGGATGTAAATAGTAATTTTTTTATGTAAATATCTGTTGATTTTTTTTTTACATTTAGATGTAGTTTTATGTCTCTCTAAGCGTAATATGTACGCTTAGAGAGACATAGGGGACCCAAGAGACAGAAAAAGCGAGGCTTCCGAAAGAAGCTGTCGCTTTTCTGCAGGGGAGAGGAATCAATCATCGGGCACCATGGCCCTATCCTGGGCTAACGATCCGTAGCCGGGTTTGCACGCGTGCGATCGGCCGCGGGAGCGCACATGGCCTCCTGGACGTTGCTGCTACGTCCAGGAGGCTTAAATGGTTAATGTAAGTGACCGACTTTTATCTGCATAACTTGATGCACTGCCCTGCTGCCACATCATTGGCTGATTGGTTAACTGCATGCGCATACTGATGCCACTGGTGTTCCTAATAAAGTGCTTAATGGATGTGTGGATTGATGATACACAAAACATCTTGCAATGTTATTTAAAAACTGCCTTTCAATTTTATTTCAGTAAGCAGCTATGATGTTCTGGTTAAAAATAAATAAAACTAATCTTGCTGGAAATAGTATGCTGATTATGTGTGGAATGGCCCAGAAATGTGTCTGCTATTTTGCCCCTTACCCAGGATCCTGCACATATTAGTAAGGACATTTTTGGACATCCCGCATCTCTTAATCTGGTTACACTTCATACAATCTTGATAGTAAACTCTTACCACATCTACATAGTTTCACTGATTTTGGACTAGCAGGCTCTGGCCCCTTTAAAGTGAATGGGAACCGCATTTAAAAAAAATGAGACAGATACTTACCCAAGGAGAGGGAAGGCTCTGGGTCCTATAGAGCAGGGCTTTTCAACCTGTGGTACGCGTACCACCAGTGGTACTTTGCTGTTGGCCAGGTGGTACACACGAGGTTTGCCTGCCACTTGTTCTGGTTCTATCTTGCCTCCTCAAAGTTCACTTTCTGATTTGAGGCCTGACTAAACTATTGTGCAGGGCAGCTCAGTGGGGACCTGGGGATGGGGGGAGGCCCTGAATGCTAAAGAGTCTTCCCACTTCTTTCGAGGGGATCCAGCGATAGGATCTCCCGAAGATCTCCTTATCAGTATGCCTACTGCATAGGCGCATGGGTGGTATGTGAACATTTTCAGGTGATAAAAATGGTACAATTAGTGAAAAGATTGAAAACCCCTGCTATAGAGCCTTCCGGCTCCTCTCCTGGTCCCGTCGTTCCAGTGCTGGCTCGCCCGGTAGCAGTATTTGACTAAATTAGTCAAATACTGCTTTACCCGACCGAAGAAGGCTTCAGAAGTCTACTTAGGTAAGTATTTGCTTCATTTTTTTAAAAATGCGGTTCTCATTCATTTTAAAGAACAGGTCCAAGGGGAAAAAAATCTACTTACCTGAGGCTTGCTCCAACCCCTGGCAGCCTTTCTATCCCCCGCCGCAGCTCTGGTGTCTCGGGTTCCCGTCCGTTGCAGATGCCAACCTCACGATCGCGCTCAAGTGGCCTGGAGCGTTCTGCGCAAAAGATGCCAACCTGGCAATGGAGGGGACGCCAGAGCTGCGGTGAGAGACAGATCGGCTGCCAAGGGCTAGAGGAAGCCCCAGGTAAATAGATTTTTTTTTTCTTGTTTTTCTCCTTGCTTCTGTCCTTTAAAGAGACTCTGAAGTCTCCCAAAAATGAGGTTTTTACTTTAAAAACCTCAACATTATTGCCCCTCTTAAAACGCTGCAGAACCACAGCTGAAAACGCCCTTAAAGAGAATCTGTGTTGTTAAAATCGCACAAAAGTAAACATACCAGTGTCGTTAGGGGACATCTCCTATTACCCTCTGACACAATTTCGCCGCATTAAAAGTGGTTAAAAACAGTTTTAAAAAGTTTGTTTATAAACAAACAAAATGGCCACCAAAACAGGAAGTAGGTTGATGTACAGTATGTCCACACATAGAAAATACATCCATACACAAGCAGGCTGTATACAGCCTTCCTTTTGAATCTCAAGAGATCATTTGTGTGTTTCTTTCCCCCTGTTCTCATGCACTGAAGTTTCAGGCTGCTTGTTTCTTCCTGCAAACAGCGTTGCCCTTGTCTGTAATTCTTCAGTATGTGAAAGCCCAGCCAGCTCAGAGGACGATTTATCCAGCTTGTAAAAGAGAGAAGAGAGAAGCTGCTCTAATCCTAAATAACACACAGGCAGTGTGCATAGAGAGGCCTGGGCGGGGGAGTTCATAGCAGAACCACAACACTGAAGAACTTGGCAGCCTTCCAGACACAGGCCGACAAGTCTGACAGGGGAAAGATACTTTGATTTATTACAGAGACAGTGATAGTATAAAGTGCTGCAGTAAGCCAGAACACATTAGAATAGCTTTTTGAACTTGTAGGATGATAAAAAACAGGATGCAATTTTTGTTACAGAGTCTCTTTAATCAACCCAAACTCTCAGGGGTACATTGTGGGCTCCTTCCGCATAGAGGCAGAGCAGCTTTGCCTCTATGCGCGTCAATCAACGTGGATCGCTGCCTCTCCCCCACCCCTCTCAGTCTTCCTTCACTGGGAGAGGCGGAGATATGCGCTGATTGACGCCCATAGAGGCGGCAGCAAAATCCACAACCAAGAAAGTGGTGGATTTTACCGGCCGAGTAAGGGGTGATTGAGGGTGTTTTCAACTGCGGTTCTGTGGTGTTTTAAGAGGGGCAATAATGTTAATGAGGTTTTTAAAGTAAAAACCTAATTTTTGGGAGACTTCAGTCTCTTTAAGGACCTGAGTCCTTTTATTTTTAAGTTTTTCTCTGTGATCACCGTGATTGCCTTACAGATTAAGAAGCCAACATAATTGGTTTCTGTGTGGCGTACGGAGTTCAGCATCTAGAGGGGGGCTATTGAGGTTTAGGCCCAGATTGATGTCTTGAAACGGGTAGATTTCGTTTATCTGGAACAGATGCAACAGACTGAAGATACTCCGAGCAGGTTGTTTTAGGGCATCAAACCACATTAAAGAGGTAAGTAGTGTCATGTAGATGCGAATAATTCCAGTTAGCATGCAAATTTTATGGAGTTTAGAATTGGGCAAATTCAATTCTAAAGGAAGTGGCTTTCAATTGGCCCAGTTTCAAGCTGCATAACATTTATATGCGTCAGAATTAATTGCATCCTATTGACCATGTCTAGTGGTAAAATGGTACAATCAGAATTTGATGATTAGTGCCCATTTTTAAGTCTGGTACACACCTTCAATTTTTTGATTAGTCAGTTTTACCACCTCCATGTAATATGAGCGTCAACAGAGTTTGAATACTATGATCAGATTGTGTAGGTAAATTCTACCACACGGAAGTAGTAAAGTTGGTCAGTTATTGGCCAATCAACGTTGAAGCACACTGACACACACACACTTTTGACGGGCCAATCACTGACCAATTTTACTACCTCCATGTAGTTTGAGGACTAATAGATTTTGAATACTATGAAAAGATTGTGTAGGTAAGTTCTTATACTACATCGAAGTGGTAAAATTGTTCAATCAAAATTGTATATGTGATGTTTGTGTGTGAGGGTACTCTTCTTATGTGTTATATTTTTATGATTGTCTTGTATTTGTAATCTATATCTTTATTACTTTATTGCACAGGAAAAGATAGGAAATCTATCTTAAATGTTACTGCGTTGATCCTTTTGAATTACACCGATAGAAAGAATACACTTCAGTGCTGTATATTTCTCCAAATGTTATTTTCTGTTATTACTGCTTCCTGCCAGGAAGTTATTGAAGTGCATTTTATGATCAACTCCAGCACACAGCAGATATAGTATATCTCTGTAATGCAGCTTACTGAAATCCTTCTACACATATAGAGCTCATATACCGAACATTTGTTTGGTTTGTTTTTTAAATATTGCAGTTAAATATTTTATATTAATCAAGTTGTTTGATCTGTTTAAATGTAATTTCTTTAATACAATTGTGTACTTTCTTTTTTATTCATAATTCTTTTTTTGTGTGTTGAGGCTGAACTCAGGTATTGATGACATCATTATGATTATTATTACACATTTGCATATCGCCGATACATATTTTGCACCACTTTATGGAGTACACCGCACCAGTCTTGACTCTAAACTGTCCCTCAATAAGGCTTGATATGGGGCTGATTGCTTGCCAGAAATGTATGTGCATTTCACTATGATACCCTCTACTTAATAAAGAGCGTTTACTATAAATATACGGTTTACTTCATGCTAGAGTGCAAGCCTTGTTAAGGTCAACATCACAACCACAATTGTGGAGGATGCCAATACCCAGTTATCTAAGTTTATCACCCTAAACCCGCATCTACACGATACGATTCTTTGTGCTATTCTATTTACGATCCGATTAAACCAGACATGCCCAATTGGGATTCAATTCAATTTCGTTTGCCATTGTTTTGCAATGGCAAATTGAATCAAATCGAATCCCGATCAGACATGTTGAATTTAATCGGATCGTAAATATAATCGTAATCGAATCGCACAAAGAATCGTATCGTGTAGATGGGGCTTAAAGGTGGACATACACTTGTAGATTTGCAGCAGGTTCGACCATCGGATAGATTTCTGTCAGATGCCTGTCAAGTCGAATCTGACAGGAATGTATCTGATGTGTGCCACACCCTAGGAACAGATTTCCAATAGATTTCAGAATGAAATCTATTGAAAATCATTCTAAATGCATTATTGCACCATTAGATCCAATGCAACTCTATGGGCCATCGATCTGCTGCCAGCAGAACATCGACCTGGATTTTCCATCCTGTCAGAGCAAATCGATCAAAATCTGCTGCAAATCGACTGATTTGCTAATTTGAAATAATCGATTTCTGATCTATTCTATAGACTCGATTGATTGAAGGCTGAAATCGACCAGTGTATGGGCCCCTTAACCCTTCCATAACCCAAAATTAATCACTTAAAGGGATCACCTGTCCTGAACGATCCTCTGTTTCTCCGTTGCGGCTTAGTTTTGGTTCCACTGCGAGCGTGGCCCTAGCTTTGCACATCCTCTTACGCGTTCCCGGCGGTGAAAGCGTTTTCACCACCGTGAACGTGTACAATGATGCATGCGGCGAGGGCCGCACAGGCGCAGTGGACCGTCGGCAGAACTGTAACGAAGGATCGATGAGGACCGGCGCGAGACAGGACGGCTGCGGGAGGCAGGTAGAAGTGAAATTATTTTTTTTTATGTTACGGTAAGGGCCCATTCACACTTGAACGTTTTGCTGGCGATTTCAGCAAAACGCTAGCGCTTTTCAAAGCGTTAGTGTATTTTAAGTCTATGGGCCCGTTTTTACTTGGGCGATCACATGGTGATTGTGGAAGCCAAACAGGAAATCCCGTTCTGAACAGGATTTCTTGTTTGCGCTGATCGCCGGGGGCGATCGGAAGGGGTGAGGGGATGCCGCTGCACAGCGGCTATCATGTAGCTAGCGCTAGGCTAGCTACATGATTAAAAAATAAATTAAAGTGCTGCACTGCCCCTTGGCGGTTTTAATAGACCGCCAGGGAGGTTAAACAAGCTTGGAGAAGCTTTTTTGCATAGGTAACAACTCAACAGAAAGGGACTTCACATCATTTGTTAGTAGGGGGTAGTATCATATGTGTATATGTTTATCTCATCATGTCATGTGTCACAGGTTCACTATAATGTTTTGTCCCACAGGATCACCAGGACAGCTAGGCAGCTAGCAATGCTTTAATCAAAATTAAATATGGCAGCTTCAATATTGTTCTCACAGCAGGGTCACCTTTCCAGGGCCGGCCCGCTCATGAGGCGGGGTGAAACATTTGCCTCAGGTGGCATTTCTGGGGGGGCGGCATCCGCCTGTCTATGGGTGCGGGGGGTCGCCCGCCAAGCTGGAGGGGTAGCGGGCAGAAAGGGGGATTGGGCCTAGCGGTGGAGAGGGAGGTCAGACCCCCCCTCCCTCGCCTGGGTCCCCCGATCTGTTCTCCCCTCCAGCTCTAAAAAGTGAAGTACCAGCTCTATGATTAAGAGGCAACAGGCGGGGATCACTCACCTTTTCTGCGTTCCAGCGTGCGATTCACTGACGTCACTTCCTGCAATGCCGCCCACTGTATTGTAAGTGGACGGCATTGCAGGAAGTGACGTCAGTGAAGCGCACGATGGAACGCGGGAAAGGTGAGTGATCCCCGCCCGTTGCCTCTTAATCATAGAGCTGGTACTTCACTTTTTAAAGCTGGAGGGGAGCACAGATCGGGGGACCCAGGCGAGGGAGGGGGGTCCGACCCCCCTCCCCACCACTAGGCCCAATACCCCCTTCCTGCTCGCTACCCCTCCAGCTCGGCGGCCCCCCCCCCCCCCCACGGACAGAGGGACGGGGGGGGGCGATTTTTTTCTAATTTTGCCTCAGGCGGCAAAATGTCGAGGGCCGACCCTGCACCTTTCTGAAAACGATTACCCCCAAAGCCTGTAAGAAAGATCAAGGACAAGATTCCCCTGACTTCTTGGCACCGGTAAGGTAGGAAGTCCAGCCCTGCCCTGCCTATTCAGGGTCAAAGTAGTTTCACCAAGGCTGTCTCCAGCAACTTGGACAGGTGAGCAACCAGCCACAGATTTACTGCTGAAATATGATGGCACCAGTGGTGTAGCAATAGATGATGCAGAGGTTGTGAGTGCCCCTGGACCAGAGGGGCCCCCTTCATCCACCTTATTAGCTTTTTATTGGTGTTGTGCTGGTAATGAACACCTCTATATGAGCAGTTAAGGATGGCGCTAATTGAAATCTATGCCGTTTTAATGCTGATGTGGCTGCCAGGGCATAGATTTCAACTCATCGATACCGCACATTCTCGTTGCTCCCGCCAATGTCGCCCCGCCGCAGCTCACTCTCTTTGCCGTCTCTATAATAGCAGAGCCCTGTGAGCTGGTCAGGAGCCGATTTCATTGGCTCCTGACCCTGTCTATCAATGTAAGCAGCTCGATAAACACGATCAGGAGCCAATGAAAGTGGCTCTTTACCGGCTCACAGGAACTCTGCCGTTATAGAGACGGCAGAGTGGGTGGCTGAGGTTTCCAGCGTGCGGTGTGGATGGCGGGTATGTGCGACGATTTGTCGGTTTCTGGCCTCTTGAGGACCAGAGACTGCTGGTACTTAAGTGGTTAAATAGTGGTAATCCCTAACAAACTGTTTCCTTCATCTGATTACACCTCTTGGACACTGCAGCTGGCCTTAGTAGTTTTGGGGGCTTCAGATCAATAAAGTGCTATGTAAAACTCGCACTGGGGCCCCAAGCTCCCTAGTTACTCTACTGGGTGGTGCTATGTCTACCTTCCTGGGTGCTGTTATGGAGCTGCATTGTAAGGCCCAGTGCACACCGAGCGGATTTGGATGCGATCCGCCGGCCACATCCACCTGTAAATCCGCTTGGCTAATGTATTTCAATGAGCTGGTGCACACCGGCGGTTTGAGGTTTGTAGCAAACCGCAAACGTGCCTCCTGCTGCACATTTGCGGTTTGCTAAAAACCTCAAACTGCCGGTGTGCACCAGCCCATTGAAATACAATAGCCAAGCGGATCGCATCCAAATCCGCTCGGTGTGCACTGGGCCAAATCTCTAAAATCCGCACCAAAAACCGCTAGCGTTTTGTGGTTTCGCTAGCGGTTTTGGTGTGCACTGGGCCTTAGGCTTGTCATAGGTTCCGTTTAAAACACCATTTTCTGGCTTGCAGGTGCGTGGTTCGTACTGAATATATCACGATAACGTGTTAGATTTATGTTTACTCGCCAGTTTACCTCTAACTTTTGCTTCAGCAAAATGTATCTGCCTCACTGTCACTTTATTTCCTCCTGGACCACTTATTAGAGTGATGCGTTTATAATTATTCTTTTTTGTGTAAACAAATTATATTGTCACTAGAGATGTAGCGAACGGTTCCAGGCGAACTTTGGGGGTTCGCGTTCGCCTGGACCAAGCGAACTTTTGCGGAAGTTCGATTCGCCCCACAATGCACTATGAGGGTCAACTTTGACCCTCACAGTCAGCAGGCACATTGTAGCCATTCAGGATACACTAAGCCCTGGAGCCCCCTCCCCCCCCCCCCCCCCCCCCCCTTATATAAGGCAGGCTCGCTGGCCATGACACTCACTCGTGTGCCTGCTGCAAATAGACAGACTAGGGTGATCTGCTGCAGATTTTTTCTTCTAGGGAAAGATTACTTAGGCTGTTGGCTTGCTCCTGGCTGATTGTTATTGCTAAAATAGCACCCCTCAACAGCTCTTTTGAGAGCTCTAATGTTTTCCTGATGTGTTTTTTTTTGTGTGTGTTGCTCACTGACATTATACAGCCCTATCTGTTGCAGCTGGACCTTGGTAATTGTTATTACTGTGCCAGCCAGGCCCTGCCTAACTATCTATACTGGGACACCTACCTATGCCTACCTAACTACTGGAGCACCTACTCACCTATACGGAGACACCTACCTACCTATACTAGGGGACCTACCTATGCCTACCTACCTATACTGGGACTCCTACCTATGCCTACCTACCTATACTGGGTCTCCTACCTATGCCTAGCTAACTACTGAGGCACCTACCTATGCCTACCTACCTATACTGGGTCTCCTACCTATGCCTAGCTAACTACTGAGGCACCTACCTATGCCTACCTACATATACTGGGACTCCTACCAATGCCTACCTACCTATACTGGGACTCCTACCTATGCCTACCTACCTATACTGGGACTCCTACCTATCCCTAGCTAACTACTGAGGCACCTACCTATGCCTACCTACCTATACTGGGTCTCCTACCTATGCCTAGCTAACTACTGAGGCACCTACCTATGCCTACCTACCTATACTGGGTCTCCTACCTATGCCTAGTTAACTACTGAGGCACCTACCTTTGCCTTCCTACCTATACTGGGTCTCCTACCTATGCCTACCTACCTATACTGGGACTCCTACCTATGCCTACCTACCTATACTGGGACTCCTACCTATGCCTAGCTAACTACTGAGGCACCTACCTATGCCTACCTACCTATACTGGGTCTCCTACCTATGCCTACCTACCTATACTGGGACTCCTACCTACGCCTACCTACCTACAAGAAGATAATAAGGTCGTTGCTTCATTGTGAACAGACCAAATTTGATCAGCGGACAGTCACTGTTCTATCATTGAGCTACCACAGCCCGGTGACCATATGGGCTGGAAAACTTCCACGGCCTACACTCTCGCCATGGTGGCACCAGTCCAGCATGGCCGTCACTACGCAAACAGCTGTTTGCGGTGCGTTACACAGTGAGTTTGGTGTGTCAGTGTGAAGCAGTACTCTAATTACACTCCCTGATTGATGTATACCCATGCAAGATGTTTGAAAGCACTTTAGGCCTGCATTTTAGCATTCAATGTGATTTCTGCCCTTAAAACGCTGCTTTGCGTCAAATCCAGATTTTTCCCCGGGACTTTTGGTGTCTATCCCACTCCGCCACCTGGGGGTCCAGGTGTTAGACACCTTGAAACATGTTTTCCATCACTTTTGTGGCCAGCATATTTTTTTCTATTTTTCAAAGTTCGCCTCCCCATTGAAGTCTATTGCGGTTCGCAAACTTTTACGCGAACCAAATCTTCCGCGGAAGTTCGCGAACAGGGTTCGCCAACCGAAAATCGGAGGTTCGCGACATCTCTAGTTGTCACATTAATCAAACGTGACTTCAAAGAGAGATGGCATAAAGCGCTCCCTGTTCCTGCACACATCGCGGGGGGGGGGGGGGTGTCAGGCCAGCTCTCGGGAGGACCGGCGCCCCCTGGTGGTGGCAGGGGGCAGGCGGGCTGGATGACGTCAGCCGAACCTAACCGAACCCGAACATCTAGGTGTTCGATCATCACTATTCAGGATTGAAGGACCGATTGAAAATACATGTAAACACATATAAAGAAGAAGCAGGGGCGTTGCTAGTATCCTAAGAGATCCTGGGCACTCCAGCTGGAAAATGTGTGTGGCCACGCACCATTGTGTGGGTGTGGTCATGGGTACAGCCAAACTTACATTAACTTAACAGTGGTCTAAATAGGCCTGTCCAGCAAAATGTTGGATGAAGCCCCTCTCTCCATTGATAAAAAAAAAAGCATCATATCACATAAATAGGCAGTGTCACTTAAAGGGACAATTAAGACAACCTAAAAAAAAAATAGTTTTAATCACCTGGGACTTCTAGCAGCAGCTGTCCGGTGCCCACGCAGTCTCGCTCCGATGCTCCTGTCCCCGCCGGCAGCCACTTCAGGTTTCGGTGACAGATGCCGACAGGCCTGGGAACGCAAGTGATTCTTCGCGTTCCTGGCCACAATAGCAGTATAGAGGGCGCTGCTGCGGCCAGGAATGCAAAGTCAGCAAAACGGTAGTGGCTGCCGACGGAGGACAAGAGCACTGGAGCAAGTCTACGTGGGCACCGGTCAGCTGCAGGGGGCTGGTAGAAGCCCCAGGTGAGTAAAACTCATTTTTTTAGGTTGCTTTAAGTGTCCCTTTAAAGAGAGTCTGAAGCCAATTTAAATACTTGTTTTTACCTGCTATTTGCCATAAGCAATATGACCAGTACTGAAATGCTGCATTCCTGCAGCAGAATAAGGGCTTTATACCCCTCAAATCCTGAGGCAAAATTCCACGACTTTCTAGGTTGTGGATTTTGCTGCCCGGGTAGGCAGAGGTGTGTGCTGTAGCTCTGCCTCTACTAGAGTCAATCTCTGCCCGGCCCCTCTCAGTGAAAGAAGAATGAGAGACGCGGTGATCAGCGGAGATTGACTCCAGTAGAGGCAGAGCTACAGCACAAAGCTCCGCCTCTGCCAGGAAGCGCTCCCCGGTTTTTGCCCCGGGTGTTTGGGGGGTATAAAGCCCTTATTCTGCCACGGGAATGCGGCGTTTTAGCACTAATCATATTCCTTAACACAAATAGCAGGTAAAAACAAGTATTTAATTTGGCTTCAGATGCTCTTTAAACATAAATAGGCAGAGTAACCTTGCTTCTTTGCTCTCTGGTCTGGCTTTCTGCTGGGTGGGATGACCTGCCACCAGGTTATCTGGCAGTCCCCACATAGCAATCCCTGACCTTCTAGTGGACCCCTTCCCATGCTCCCATGGGCCTCTCATTGACGCACCACAACTCCCAGCATGCCCCCACAGAAGAACTACAGCTACCAAAAGCACTTACAAAATCGCTTGCCAAAAATGCAAATCTCCCAAAAAACGCTTCTAAAATCTCTAACAAAAGCTCTCACAAAAGTGTTCAGTGCTTGCGCTTGCGATTTATAATGTGTACTAAGCCTTATTCTGCATGTCAATTTACAGCCCATACAATTCTATGGACCTGTTCACAGTAATGGATATCGTTATTCTAACTTGCTGCATGGAGGCTTTGTATCAAAGTCTACTGCTGAATAGTGTACTGGTTAACGGCTCTGCCTTTGACATGGGTGACCAGGGTTCAAATCCTGGCCAGGGTCAGTACCTATCCAGTAAGAAGTCCTTGGGTAAGACATCCTAACACTGGGTGGCCCATTGAGCGCGCCCTTAGTGGCTACAGCTCTTGAGCGCTTTGAGTCCAACAGGAGAAATGGGCCATACATATGTTAGGATTAGGATTATGTCCAGCCTCCATTGCAATTCACAGACATTATAACATGGAAGTTATGCAGCTGACCACTGTAAACCTAGCCTTATTTTTTTTCAAAAGGACATCTATACAAAGATGCAGGCTGCCCCTCTACCTGTTTGAACACTATTCTGGCAGTTAGACTGAGCAACTGCCGTTCAGTAAGTCCTTTTGAAAATAAAGAAATAACTGCGAATCTCCCATGAGGAGATGGGCTCATCCAAAACCTGAGAGTAATTTATAGCACATTTTACTCTGGGAGAAATGTACTTTTCATTTGTTTTTTCATGTATTTTACATTTTTCGCGATAGTGGTCCTTACAAAAAAATAGAGCAAGTTTCAGTGCTCCCTCTATTCATTTGCCTATAACTTTCCTACAACTTATCACAAGGAAACAATCTATATCTTGTTTTTTTGCCACCAATTAGGCTTTCTTTAGGGGGGAGGGGGGTACTTTTTGCAAATAATTATTTTATTCTAAAAGTGTTTTATTAGGAAAAAGAAAAAAAAAGGGAAAAATTCATTATTTATAATTTTTCGGCCATTATAGTTTTAAAATAATACATGTTACCGTAATTAAAACCCACCCATTTTATTTTCCCATTTGGCCCGGTTATTGCAACGTTTAAAATTTTTCACTAGTACAATGTATGGCGCCAATATTTCATTTGGAAATAAGGGTGCATTTTTTCAGTTTTCCGTCCATCTCTGATTACAAGCCCATAATTTATAAAGTAACAGTAATATACCCTCTTGACATATATTAAAAAAAAAAGTTCAGTTCCTAAGGTAACTATTTATGTATTTTTTATTTGTAAATTATTTTATTTAAAAAAAAATTGTTAACTATCGGAGAGTGTGGGAGGTCAGGGGTTAATTTACAGTGGGTTGCAAAAGTATTCGGCCCCCTTGAAGTTTTCCACATTTTGTCATATTACTGCCACAAACATGAATCAATTTTATTGGAATTCCACGTGAAAGACCAACACAAAGTGGTGTACACGTGAGAAGTGGAACGAAAATCATACATGATTCCAAACATTTTTTACAAACAAATAACTGCAAAGTGGTGTGTGCATAATTATTCGGTCCCCTTTGATCTGAGTGCAGTCAGTTGCCTATAGACATTGCCTGATGAGTGCTAATGACTAAATAGAGTGCACCTGTGTGTAATCTAATGTCAGTACAAATACAGCTGCTCTGTGAGGGCCTCAGAGGTTGTCTAAGAGAATATTGAGAGCAACAACACCGTGAAGTCCAAAGAACACACAAGACAGGTCAGGGATCAAGTTATTGAGAAATTTAAAGCAGGCTTAGGCTACAAAAAGATTTCCAAAGCCTTGAACATCCCGCGGAGCACTGTTCAAACAATCATTCAGAAATGGAAGGAGTATGGCACAACTGTAAACCTACCAAGACAAGGCCATCCACCTAAACTCACAGGCCGAACAAGGAGAGTGCTGATCAGAAATGCAGTCAAGAGGCCCATGGTGACTCTGGATGAGCTGCAGAGATCTACAGCTCAGGTGGGGGAATCTATCCATAGGACAACTATTAGTCATGCACTGCACAAAGTTGGACTTTATGGAAGAGTGGCAAGTAGAAAAGCATTGTTAACAGAAAGCATAAGAAGTCCCGTTTGCAGTTTGCCACAAGCCATGTGGGGGACATAGCAACCATGTGGAAGAAGGTGCTCTGGTCAGATGGGACCAAAATGGACATTTTTGGCCAAAATGCAAAACACTATGTGTGGCGGAAACACACCATCCCCACTGTCAAATATGGTGGTGGCAGCATCATGCTCGGGGGGTGCATCTCTTCAGCAGGGACAGGGAAGCTGGTCAGAGTTGATGGGAAGATGGATGGAGCCAAATACAGGGCAAACTTGAAAGAAAACCTCTTAGAGACTGCAGAAGACTTGAGACTGGGGTGGAGGTTCACCTTCCAGCAGGACAATGACCCTAAACATAAAGCCAGGGCAACGATGGAATGGTTTAAAACAAAACATATCCATGTGCTAGAATGGCCCAGTCAAAGTCCAGATCTAAATCCAATCGAGAATCTGTGGCAAGATCTGAAAACTGCTGTTCACAAACGCTGTCCATCTAATCTGAGCTGTAGATGTTTTGCAAAGAAGAATGGGCAAGGATTTCAGTCTCTAGATGTGCAAAGCTGGTAGAGACATACCCTAAAAGACTGGCAGCTGTAATTGCAGCAAAAGGTGGTTCCAGTGTGCCAACCTTTCACGTTATTTTTTACTGACAAATACCTAAAAATTTACTAACAAAAGATTTTTTTTTACTGACAAAATCCCCTGCATAGCGCGGGGCTCCGAAAAAATGGGCGTGGCCACGCAACAGAATGTGGACGTGGTCATGGGTGGGGCCAAATATACATGATTTTAATATTGCTGTGAAAGGTCTGCCAGGGAAGTTTGAGCTCTGCCATAGTGTTCCCCTCCTTCCCCCAAAATACATGTAATCTTACAGCATTTCACCAAAAATCCACGTAAACTGGCAGAGGTTCTTCCAAAATACAGATAATATGGCAGTGGTTCCCAAAAAATAGATGTAATCTGGCAGCAGCGATTCCCCCAACATACACATAATCTGGCAGCAGTTCCCCAAAATACATTTAATCTGACAGCAGTGGTTCCCCAAAAATAGGTAGCCCCAGGTCTATAGGTGTCCCCAGAATAGGTGGCCAGGGGTATAGATGTCCCCAGAACAGGTAGCCAGGGGGAGAGATGTCCCCAGAACAGGTAGCCAGGGGTATATGTGCCCAGTATATGTAGGCAGGGGTACAGGGCCGGTTCTAGACTGGCACATATGAGGGGGCAGTCAAATGGGTAGGGGGCAACATGTTCGAGGAAATTTGCGGCGACTAAAGTGGGCATGGCAAGTAAATGCACATAATGAGAGACAGCGTTTCACCAGTAAATGCACATAAGAGACAGCCTTTCAGCAGTAAATGCACGTAATGACAGACAGCTTTTCACCAGTGAATGCACGTAATGAGAGACAGCTTTTCACCAGTAAATGCACGTAATGAGAGACAGCTTTTCACCAGTAAATGCACGTAATAAGAGACAGCTTATCACCAGTAAATGCACGTAATGAGAGACAGCTTTTCACCAGTAAATGCACGTAATGAGAGACAGCTTTTCACCAGTAAATGCACGTAATGAGAGATAGCTTTTCACCAGTAAATGCACGTAATGAGAGACAGCTTTTCACCAGTAAATGCACATCATAAGAGACAGCTTTTCACCAGTAAATGCACAAATAAGAGACAGCTTTTCACCAGTAAATGCACATAAGAGACAGCCTTTCACCAGTAAATGCACGTAATGACAGACAGCTTTTCACCAGTGAATGCACGTAATGAGAGACAGCTTTTCACCAGTAAATGCACGTAATAAGAGACAGCTTTTCACCAGTAAATGAACATAAGAGACAGCTTTTCACCAGTAAATGCACATAATAAGAGACAGCTTTGCACCAGTAAATGCACATAATAAGAGACAGCCTTTCACCAGTAAATGCACATAATAAGAGACAGCTTTTCACCAGTAAATGCACATAAGAGACAGCTTTTCACCAGTAAATGCACATAATAAGGGACAGCTTTTCACCAGTAAATGCACATAATGGCAAACAGCCAGTTTCCTCAGTATATGTAGCCAGCAGATATATGTGCCCAGTATATGTAGCCAGAGGTATATGTCCCCAGTATACTGTATGTAGGCAAGGGTATATGTGCCCAGTATATGTAGCCAGAGGTATATGTCCCCAGTATATGTAGGCAGGGGTATATGTGCCCAGTATATGTAGGCAGGGTTATATGTGCCCAGTATATGTAGCCAGGGTTATATGTGCCCAGTATATGTAGCCAGGGTTATATGTGCCCAGTAGATGTAGCCAGGGTTATATGTGCCCAGTAGATGTAGCCAGGGTTATATGTGCCCAGTAGATGTAGCCAGGGTTATATGTGCCCAGTAGATGTAGCCAGAGGTATATGTGCCCATGGGTAGCCAGGGTTATATGTCCCCAGTATATGTAGTCAGGGTTATATGTGCCCAGTAGATGTAGCCAGGGTTATATGTGCCCAGTAGATGTAGCCAGGGTTATATGTGCCCAGTAGATGTAGCCAGGGTTATATGTGCCCAGTAGATGTAGCCAGGGTTATATGTCCCCAGTATATGTAGCCAGGGTTATATGTGCCCAATAGATGTAGCCAGGGTTATATGTGCCCAGTAGATGTAGCCAGGGTTATATGTGCCCAGTAGATGTAGCCAGAGGTATATGTGCCCATGGGTAGCCAGGTGACCCCCCCCCCCCCCCAGTAGGAGGGGAGCAGCGCAGTGGAGGAAGAGCTGTTGCATCAGTGGCGGAGAAGGGGGGCAATTCCCCCCCCCTTCTCTCACCTTAGTGTTCTCCTTTGCTCGCTCTCCCCTCCTAAACTAAGTGACGAGTGGCTGGCAGTGGCAGGCGGCAGCGAGCGGAACTTAACTGCGTCTCGTCGCCGACGCGGGATGATTTGCCGCTACTCTGGTCTGGTCCAGACCCAGAGCAGCAAAACTTCCGGCGCTTGGAGCGAGACAGAAGGTAAGTCCCGTCCGCTGCCAAGCGCCACTCACTCAGCACTTAGTTCAGGAGGGGACAGTCAGCGAGGGAGGGAGAGCACTAAGGTGAGAGAAGGGGGGGGGGGAGATTGCCCCCCTTCTCCACCGCTGCCCACAGCTCTTCCTCCACTGCGCTGCTGTCCCCCTGCAACAGAGCGGGCGGCGGACGCTGCTGAATTCCTTACGGAATTCACGGGCGGCTTAATTTGTATCAAAAATTACGGGCTGCCCGTAAATTTACGGGCGGTTGGCAACACTGGGTGGTTCTACAAAGTATTGACTCAGGGAGCCGAATAATTACGCACACCCCACTTTGCAGTTATTTATTTGTAAAAAATGTTTGGAATGATGTATGATTTTCGATCCTCTTCTCACGTGTACACCACTTTGTATTGGTCTTTCATGTGGAATTCCAATAAAATTGATGCATGTTTGTGGCAGTAATGTGACAAAATGTGGAAAACTTCAAGGGGGCTGAATACTTTTGCAACCCACTGTAAAAATTAAAAATAAGGTAATAGTAGGTCCTTTATTGAAAAAAAAAATTCAGATGTAATTTTACTATTTGGCCACAAGATGTCTTCGCCGGTGTCTTCCGTATGCGTAGTATTACTACGAAACAGGAAGCACTGCTTGGACAGACTTTGTGAATGGCGGCACCATCTCATAGACAGCTGTGGTCATTCACACAGGAATTTAGATCAATGAATGGGAACTGTGTTCCCATTCATTGATCTAGCAACTAATGATCGGAGATGGTAACGAGCATGATGGGGGGGGGGGCGAGTGGTAACGCGCAGCGTGGAGGGACATGATAGCTACACCCCTGCAAGCAGTTATGGCATTTTGCAGGGATGTAGTTACTCGTCCCGGGGAGGGGAAGTAGTTAAAGGACAACTGAAGTGAGAGGGATATGGAGGCTGCCATATTTATTTCCTTTTAAACAATACCAGTTACCTGGCAGTCTTGCTGATCTATTTGAATGCAGTAGTGTCTGAATAATACCGGAAACAAGCATGCAGCTAATCTTGTCAGATCTGACAATAATGTCAGAAACACCTGACCTGCTGCATGCTTGTTCAGGGGCTATGGCTAAAAGTATTGGAGGTAGAGGGTCAGAAGGATAGCCAGGCAACTGGTATTGCTTAAAAGGAAATAAATATTGCAGCCTCCATATCACTCTCACTACAGTTGTCCTTTAAAGTATATTGGCTTCAAATCACAAAGCCTAAAAGGCCCTGTTCATACTGTCAGCGTCCTTTATTTGTAGAAAGGACTATGGTATAGACATAAAGCACAAAATCTTGTAGGTCTTGTGGTACAAAAATATCCAAAATCTTTATTGACACAGTTACAAAATTCTTAAAAAGGAGGTCTCTGCAGGATGCTCCTCATTTGCATGAATAATCACAGGAAATTTCAGTAATTTGTAAAAAAGGCTTTCAGCAAGAAATCAATTGGCAACGACACGCTCGTTTCGGGCATATAATGCCCTTCATCAGGCCACTGTATAAGCACTTTCTACAAAAGAGATCAAAAAAAATTCCCATTAAGAAACATTAATATAATGTATTGAATAAACGAGTACCGACACCCTACAGAAGAGGTTCCAAAGAGGTGAAGGCGGAGTGTGTTCTACACAAGGCCCTAAGCAGGGTCCTCCACACTACGTCCCAGAAAATATAGTGTCCAATGCCAAAGGAAGATCATAGAAGGGTAGACATGTAAAGACATCAGTCCAGGTGTAGAGAACAGTGTGGCAAGAACAACATGAGGCAGTAAATATCGGCTCAATAGCCACACTGTCAAGGATGAAATGTAGAGTATATAATATAGTCAAGACCAAATGGGGCCCACACCATAAAAAATAGCAACAACCACATGGGGCCTGTAAATATTGGTGCCCGTTGCTGTACTAAAAGAGAAAGAGGCACCCATGTATATAAAGAAAAAGGCACCTAAAAGTATAAAGAAATCAATAATATACATATACACCAACCTATGATGCTGTTGGTCATATTCATTGTGCAGTGTCTCTGAGTGCGGACTGTTCCTCTATATATGTTTATACTCTCTATATATTTTTTGCCAGGTGTGATATGTGTCTGCTTGGTCAGACCTAGTTTCTGTCATACCCTTTGCTCCTGCCATGTATTGCCTACAGGATATATAGGTTGGTGTATATGTATATTATTGATTTCTTTATACTTTTAGGTGCCTTTTTCTTTATATACATGGGTGCCTCTTTCTCTTTTAGTACAGCAACGGGGACCAATATTTACAGGCCCCATGTGGTTGTTGCTATTTTTTATGGTGTGGGCCCCATTTGGTCTTGACTATATTATATACTCTACATTTCATCCTTGACAGTGTGGCTATTGAGCCGATATTTACTGCCTCATGTTGTTCTTGCCACACTGTTCTCTACACCTGGACTGATGTCTTTACATGTCTACCCTTCTATGATCTTCCTTTGGCATTGGACACTATATTTTCTGGGACGTAGTGTGGAGGACCCTGCTTAGGGCCTTGTGTAGAACACACTCCGCCTTCACCTCTTTGGAACCTCTTCTGTAGGGTGTCGGTACTCGTTTATTCAATACATTATATTAATGTTTCTTAATGGGAATTTTTTTTGATCTCTTTTGTAGAAAGTGCTTATACAGTGGCCTGATGAAGGGCATTATATGCCCGAAACGAGCGTGTCGTTGCCAATTGATTTCTTGCTGAAAGCCTTTTTTACAAATTACTGAAATTTCCTGTGATTATTCATGCAAATGAGGAGCATCCTGCAGAGACCTCCTTTTTAAGAATTTTGTAACTGTGTCAATAAAGATTTTGGATATTTTTGTACCACAAGACCTACAAGATTTTGTGCTTTATGTCTATACCATAGTCCTTTCTACAAATAAAGTGAGTTGTTTTGAAGTGAGGTGGATCACATCAAAAAGGACAAAAGGTTTTTCAGTCTTTCTCCTACAAAAAAAGACATCATCCCAATTATAATATTACTGGTTATTCCACTGGGAAGATTTTTTCAAAAAAAGTTTTCATAACCCCTTTTAGGTTGGTTATCTTCTCTGTTTCTCATGTCATCTAATGATCTAACTCCTCTTACGGAGGAATCAGCACAATCAGCTGGTACAGCTATTTTTTCCTATGTAGATGAAGACATCAAAAGGATTTTGAGCAATGTGGAGGGATGTTGTAGAATTTTGGGTGATTATGACAATTCTACAGTTGATCTAAAAGAGTTAGAAAAAATCGAGAAGTACATTATAGATCTTGAATTACACGGTCAGACTTTGGCAGAATATTACAAGAATTTGAAAATCCCAAGAGGTGTGAGGTCACACATACGTCCCAACATCTTTACAGATGACAGTGAGTTTTTATGCCGGTTTGAAGGTATCTTGAATAAATCATCTTTTGATATCCTATTATTATATGTGGAGTGGATATATAAAAAATTGCCAGGATTTAAAGCTGACGCAGCTGACCTGCGTAAGAAACTATCTAGTCAAGTTCCCAAGGAGTCATTTGACGCTCAAATAGCCTCTCTAGAGGAGAATCTCTTGAAATATAGGAAGGAAGTATTGCAAACTAAAAGAGAAAAATTCCAAAGGGACTGTCGAGACTATACATCAGGTTACGTATATAAATGGCAACAAAAAGGCCACCCACATACACCAGGAGGTGGGAGACGCCACCCGAAATCAAGAAAAAGACATCCAAAACCGGTACCAAGTGTTCCAAACTCACCTACACCTTCTTCTGGATCATCTGCCTCGGATCCCTCTTTTTTAGGGGTACCAGGACAGGTGCCTCCCAAAATTCTGAAGAAGAAACCCACACCCAAGCAAATTCCGAAGAGGGACTACTATTTCAGGGACCGCATGTGACAGATGGAGTATCCGGATTGGACTTACAGTTATCCCCTGTGATCAATATCTCTGACTACACCCTTTCCAATGATGAAATCTCTGTGTTGTCTAAGGGCCTCTCGTTTAGTCCTACTGCTTCACCCAATTTCTTTAATTTGGATATTGAACTTGAAAAATTCTTTGACCAGCTTAGATGGAAAACTTTCTTCTCAAAACCTATGGCCTTACCAAGGGTAGAATCAAATCAGACGCTATATAATGCCAAAGATTTAAACCTTTTCTTGCCTACAGGTAATAAACCACCACAAAGTGATGAACGAGTAGAAGCTTATATTAGGCTGGTCAAACAAGATATGGTGAGGCTCGAGAGAGACTTCAGGAGGGGTAGTTTCCCATTTATGCAACATAATTTAAGCATAGCTGAAAAGAATGCTTTGTATGAATTAAAAGGAAACCAGTCTATTTTGATCAAACCAGCAGATAAGGGGGGAGCGGTTGTCGTTATGAATAGGTGTGACTACATTTCTGAAATCCTGAGGCAATTATCTGATGATAGAGTTTATAAAAAACTAGATGTTAATCCCACTTTTAAATTTCTTAAGGAACTGAAGGTAGTTTTGGATGATGCCTTGGAGGGCAGTATTATTGACCAAAAACTATATAATTATCTCTATAATGATAAACCAATCATCCCTGTTATTTACTGCCTCCCAAAGATCCACAAAAGACTAGAAAAGCCACCAGGTCGTCCCATTGTAGCAGGTTGTGATTCAATCTTAAGCCATACAGCTATATTTCTCGATAAGGTCTTGAGAAAATATATGTTAAACCAAAAATCATACCTTAGGGATACATCAGATTTTATTAGACAACTTAGTGAGCTGGTTTTGCCTCATGATGACTGTTTTTTGGTCACACTTGACATAGAATCATTGTATACTTGCATCCCACACATGGAGGGGAAGGAAGCTGTTAGGCAGTCTTTATTGAGAGATGAAATGATTGCTAATGTACAGATTAATTTCATTATGTCATTGCTCGAATTGGTCCTTGAGAGGAATTTTTTCCTTTTTCAGGATACCTTTTATTTACAGCTTAGGGGTTCCTCTATGGGGTCTAATGTCGCACCTGTTTACGCTAATATCTTTGTCGAAAGGTTCGAGGAGGACTGGGTCTACCAGAACGATTTATTTAAACATCACGCCTGTATATGGCGCCGTTATATTGATGACATATTCTTGATCTGGTCTGGACCCAGGTCCTCCTTCGAGCTTTTTTATAATGAATTACAGGTGGCATCATCATCACTGAAGTTTACATGTAATGTTGAAAAAGAAAGAATTGCATTTTTGGATGTGAATGTGTGTAGGTCGGGACGATTGCTGTCTTTCGACCTCTACACTAAACCAACAGACCGAAACACGTTACTCGACTTTAGAAGCTTTCACCCAAAGAGTTTACGTGAATCGTTACCCAAGTCCCAGTTCATGCGTGTCCGACGTATTGTGAGTGATCAAACACAAATTACACGGCGCATGTCAGGTATGGCATCTAGGTTTATGGAAAGAAATTATCCTAAAAACTTGGTGGAACGTACTAAAAAGCAAATTCTGGACCGTGAACGGTCAGAATTGCTACGGGTACGTGAAACTGGGTCTGATAGGGAGGTGGATCGGATGATCCTTGCCACATCCTTCAACATTATATCTCCACAAATAACTTCAGTGATCAAACGGCATTGGCCAATTTTAAGATCCATGAGGACCGAGGTGCCATTATTTAAAAATCCACCCATGGTTGCCTACAAAAGGGCACAATCGATCAGAGACCACCTTATCAAAGCTGATATCGGCTCAGGTCGAGTTAATCTCCAGACAGTCCTTGCCCCTACTCGCAAGGGGACATTTCCTTGCCTTAGCTGTTCATGTTGCCAGCTGGTGATGAAGGGTAAAACCTTTAATCACCCTATGAAAGGTCATGAGATTAAATTTTCACATTATGCTACATGTGTTACACCATATGTTGTATATGGGATTAAATGCCCTTGTGGCAAATTATATGTGGGTGAAACCACACGGCCGGTCAAGGAAAGAATAGTAGAACATAGGTCCAATATCAACGTGGCCCTGCGTCGAAATTTGAGTATTTCTGAGATTGACTCGCCTGTAGCCCAGCACTTTGTCGAAAGAGGACATGCGGCGAATCAACTGCGCTTCTTCGTTTTGGAGGTAGTTGTTCCTCCTAGACGAGGTGGAGATAGGGAGGCTCTTTTGTTACACAAGGAAGCCCAGTGGATTAGATCATTACAAACCCTTATTCCCTATGGCATGAATGTAGAATACAAGCCACAATAGAATTTAGGACCCTGAGTCGTTTTCCCTCCATGTGTGGTAATATGCTTTAAGTAGGAGTATTTTGTTTCATCCCTTGTAATAACTTGTTTCTCTGTATCTTTCCCTTTTTTTAGTCTTTGATGTACCTCAATTGACAACGATCAATGTACAATACTTACCCTCCTTGGGCCTACATGGTATGGAGACGAGGTAAACTTGGCATTTCAACATGTATAGTCTGCACTCAGTGACACTGTTTAGCCTATATATTTTATGGTCACTTCTGTCTAGGGGACTCTCGGTTGGGGTATTTGTGCCCCTTTCAATGAGACTTTATGTCTCTTTTTACTTATTGGTATGTTCCCCTTTAAGAGGTGACCATTTTTCCATTGTGATGCTTAGCTATGCTTTGGATTGACCATCAGCGTCAAATAGTGACAGAGTCTGTTATCCATATATATGTGGTTGCACATATGTGCGTTATGGGGGATGCTTTTTAGACTCCCTTTTTTATGGGGCTGTGAAATTCATAGTATTTGGGGACTCCACTATAGCCATAGACGAGGTGTAACATATTTGGTGTGCACCATCAAGGCGTTATTTGCATAGGGAACGCCCCCCACCATTCCCAATTGGCCTGTGTTCAGTGATGTAGACTCGTGCGTTCCGGCTTGGTTATATACAAGCCGAGCACTTCCTGGTGCCCAGCCAGCCTTCCTCCAATTGGTTCGCAGGGGCGGAAGTCCTCGCCTACAACTTCCGGTTTGCGCTCCAGCGTGGTTACGAGCACACGCTGGACGCATAGTGCCGGGCTGGTTGCGTCCTCTGAGGCTGCCAATTGCTATTGGCTGCATGATTTCCTGTCATGCGCCCTGGTGCTCCAGGGACGCTGAGTAGTTGTATTTAAGTGGCTTAGTCGCCATTACACAGTTGCACTCCTGTCTATAGCTGCTTGGTGATCTTTACACCTGCCATCAGGATTGTAAGTATCTATGCATATATGTATTGGTCTCATATTTTGTAGATCCCTTTCTTTATTATATGCTGGGACTCTTATGTGTATATAGACTTGGTCTATTTTTATAGGAATCAATTCGTTTTGGTGCAGTGACAGGACTATATGTTAGTGATGTTGGGTACTATATGTGGCATCATAATCGACTTATGTGTTAGTCATGTGGACCCTTCACTGTCTCTAGTACTGTAACACATTCAACACATTATGGTCAGGCTTTATAGAGACTTTAACCAGTTGCCATCTCACTGTACCTATAATTGATGTAGTTTATGCAATATATTGATGCTGTTGGTCATATTCATTGTGCAGTGTCTCTGAGTGCGGACTGTTCCTCTATATATGTTTATACTCTCTATATATTTTTTGCCAGGTGTGATATGTGTCTGCTTGGTCAGACCTAGTTTCTGTCATACCCTTTGCTCCTGCCATGTATTGCCTACAGGATATATAGGTTGGTGTATATGTATATTATTGATTTCTTTATACTTTTAGGTGCCTTTTTCTTTATATACATGGGTGCCTCTTTCTCTTTTAGTACAGCAACGGGGACCAATATTTACAGGCCCCATGTGGTTGTTGCTATTTTTTATGGTGTGGGCCCCATTTGGTCTTGACTATATTATATACTCTACATTTCATCCTTGACAGTGTGGCTATTGAGCCGATATTTACTGCCTCATGTTGTTCTTGCCACACTGTTCTCTACACCTGGACTGATGTCTTTACATGTCTACCCTTCTATGATCTTCCTTTGGCATTGGACACTATATTTTCTGGGACGTAGTGTGGAGGACCCTGCTTAGGGCCTTGTGTAGAACACACTCCGCCTTCACCTCTTTGGAACCTCTTCTGTAGGGTGTCGGTACTCGTTTATTCAATACATTATATTAATGTTTCTTAATGGGAATTTTTTTTGATCTCTTTTGTAGAAAGTGCTTATACAGTGGCCTGATGAAGGGCATTATATGCCCGAAACGAGCGTGTCGTTGCCAATTGATTTCTTGCTGAAAGCCTTTTTTACAAATTACTGAAATTTCCTGTGATTATTCATGCAAATGAGGAGCATCCTGCAGAGACCTCCTTTTTAAGAATTTTGTAACTGTGTCAATAAAGATTTTGGATATTTTTGTACCACAAGACCTACAAGATTTTGTGCTTTATGTCTATACCATAGTCCTTTCTACAAATAAAGTGAGTTGTTTTGAAGTGAGGTGGATCACATCAAAAAGGACAAAAGGTTTTTCAGTCTTTCTCCTACAAAAAAAGACATCATCCCAATTATAATATTACTACATACTGTCAGCGTCTGCAGAACGCATAGAAAAGCAAACAAAAAGGCAGGTTGAAAAACGCATGCGTTTATATGCGTTTTTCTTGCGTTTTTGCATGTTGAAAGGAAGTGCGTCACAGGAAACAATGGGAAACGTACGCTTAAAACGCAATAGTACGCGATTTTGATACGCGTCCATAGACTTTCATTGCGTCCGATTCTGTGCGTGACGCACAGAACTGCGTGCAGCAATGCGGACGAGAAACGTATGCGTCTCATACGCATACAGTACGTGTGAACGAGGCCATTAGAAAACATTAGTAGACGTTTCTATGCGCAAAGTCTGCCCATACGTGTTCTGGAAAAACGGCTAGGAACGCACATAGTCTGAACAGGGCCTTGCCGCATTCGGCAAAACTGATTTTACTAAACATTTTGTGAAACATTTTACCAAACAGCTGATTTTACCAAACATTTTGTGAAATGTCAATTCTCTAAGGCTGTTACCTTTCGGAAAATGACCCACTGGTGAGGTAAATTACTGACTTGGGAGGAAAATACCGCAATAAGGGCTTGATTCACTAAACCGTGATAACTCAAATATCACACCTTATCAAAGATATCACACCTTATCAAAGTTAACACACCTTATCAGAGTAGCATAGCAAGCGCTACAAACTTATGGCTGCTAATTGGCAATGGCACTCGTCCTGCCCTGAGCCCCTGCGGGTTCGTAGCTCCCGCTATGCTACTCTGATAAGGCATGTTAACCTTGATAAGGTGTGATATATTTTCATAAGGTGTGATATCTTTTCATAAGGTGTGATATCTTTTCATAAAGTGTGATATTTGAGTTATCACAGTATAGTGAAATAAGCCCCATGAGCGTTTGTGATCTAAAAGCGATTGTGCAATGATTCCCTATGACATTTGATGTTGCGATTTGTTTCCAATCGCAAACGCGCGACCTGTACCATTTTTGAGCGTTTTGGCTCAATAGCTTTATATTGCGATTTCCCGGGAAATACATTGTATTTATTCATTCCCGAGTCAAAGAGTTCAGTTCTAAATTAATCGCTCAGCAAAAGTGCTTACAAAAGCGCTTTATAATTCGATCAGCGCTTGTGAAGCTTTATAATGTGAACAAGGCCTAAATGTCAATTCACAAAGATTAGAGCATGCGGTAAAACCAAGTGAGATATTCAGTATTTTATCTCCAGCCTACAGCTGTCCGTAAATAACAAACAGCCATTCAGTAAGATTATAGAAGAGAGGAAACAGAACAAAGAAAAATAAGAAAGTTAAAAATCTATTTCCCTAGATTCGGGTTTTTTTAATTCATTGTCCTGAATTCAAACACCAACACTACTATAATCATCTGAATCTGGCCCTCACATTTCTTGTGTTTTATGAGTATCAGTTTATGGTCATTACTAGATTTTGCACAGCTTCCAACTGTCCCTTTTTTGGAGGGACAGTTAGGTCACCAAATCCCTCTGACCCTCTTTCTTCTTCATTCATCCCTCTTTCAGGCCTGAAACCCACTAGCAGTACATTACGAAGCCATTTCTTAGCACTTGTGATTTTAAAAGCTCTTGCTAATGTAATGCTATGGGTGTGATCCCACTTCAGGGTTGTATAAAAATCACCAATGCATGACATTAGCAAGAGCTTTTCAAATCACTAGCGCTTAGAAAAGGCTGCTAGAGTGTTTGAGCCCTTAGGACCGATGTACAAATCTATGTAAACATATGCATGCTTAACCACTTCACCACTGAGGGGTTTTACCCCTTGAGCACCAGAGCAATTTTCACCTTTCAGCGCTCCTTCCATTAATTCGTCTATAACTTTATCATTACTTATCACAATGAAATTAACTATATTTTGTTTTTTTCCCTACCAATTAGTCTTTCTTTAGGTGGGACATTATGCCAAGAATTATTTTTGTATAAATGTGTTTTAATGGGAAAAGAGGAAAAAAATGTGCGGAAAAAAATTATTATTTTTCAGTTTTCGGCCTTTATAGTTTTTAAATAATGCATGCTACTGTAATTAAAACCCATGAAATGTATTTGCCCATTTGTCCCGGTTTTAAAACCGTGTAAATTATGTCCCTATCACGTTTGGCGCCAATATTTTATTTGGAAATAAAGGTGCATTTTTTTTAGTTTTGCGTCCATCCCTAATTACAAGCCCATACCGGGAGTGCAGAATTATTAGGCAAGTTGTATTTTTGAGGAATAATTTTATTATTGAACAACAACCATGTTCTCAATGAACCCAAAAACTCATTTTGGCCTGGTGCACACCAAAAAACGCTAGCAGATCTGCAAAATGCTAGCAGATTTTGAAACGCTTTTTGTTATTTTTCTGTAGCGTTTCAGCTAGCATTTTGCGGTTTTGTGAAGCGTTTTTGGTGTAGTAGATTTCAGATATTGTTACAGTAAAACTGTTACTGAACAGCTTCTGTAACAAAAACGCCTGCAAAACCGTTCAGAACTGCCGTTTTTCAGAGCGGTTTGCGTTTTTCCTATACTTAACATTGAGGCAGAAACGCATCCACAATCCAAAAAATGCCTCACCCCGGGAGTATGCGTTTCTGCAAAACGCCTCCCGCTCTGGTGTGAACCACCCCATTGAGATACATTGACCAAGCGTATCCGCAGCCGCAAGCGGCTGCAGAAACGCTGAAAAAGCCGCTCGGTGTGCACCAGCCCTAATATCAAAGCTGAATATTTTTGAAAGTAGTTTTTAGTTTTAGCTATTTTAGGGGATATCTGTGTGTGCAGGTGACTATTACTGTGCATAATTATTAGGCAACTTAACAAAAAACAAATATATACCCATTTCAATCATTTATTTTTACCAGTGAAACCAATATAACATCTCAGCATTCACAAATATACATTTCTGACATTAAAAAACAAAACAAAAACCAATCAGTGACCAATATAGCCACCTTTCTTTGCAAGGACACTCAAAAGCCTGCCATCCATGGATTCTGTCAGTGTTTTGATCTGTTCACCATCAACATTGCGTGCAGCAGCAACCACAGCCTCCCAGACACTGTTCAGAGAGGTGTACTGTTTTCCCTCCTTGTAAATCTCACATTTTATGATGGACCACAGGTTCTCAATCGGGTTCAGATCTGGTGAACAAGGAGGCCATGTCATTAGTTTTTCTTCTTTTATACCTTTTCTTGCCAGCCACGCTGTGGAGTACTTGGACGCGTGTGATGGAGCATTGTCCTGCATGAAAATCATGTTTTTCTTGAAGGATGCAGACTTCTTCCTGTACCACTGCTGGAAGGTGTCTTCCGGAAACTGGCAGTAGGACTGGGAGTTGAGCTTGACTCCATCCTCAACCCGAAAAGGCCCCACAAGCTCATCTTTGATTATACTAGCCCAAACTAGTACTCCACCTCCACCTTGCTGGCGTCTGAGTCGGACTGGAGCTCTCTGCCCTTTACCAATCCTGCCCAGCATTGACGTTTCAGCTTCTGTGTCTTGTTCAGCGGTGGTCGTCTTTCAGCCTTTCTTACCTTGGCCATGTCTCTGAGTATTGCACACCTTGTGCTTTTGGGCACTCCAGTGATGTTGCAGCTCTGAAGTATGGCCAAACTGGTGGCAAGTGGCATCTTGGCAGCTGCACGCTTGACTTTTCTCAGTTCATGGGCAATTATTTTGCGCCTTGGTTTTTTCACACGCTTCTTGCGACCCTGTTGACTATTTTGAATGAAACGCTTGATTGTTCGATGATCACGCTTCAGAAGCTTTGCAATTTTAAGAGTGCTGCATCCCTCTGCAAGATAGCTCGCTATTTTTGACTTTTCTGAGCCTGTCAAGTCCTTCTTTTGACCCATTTTGCCAAAGGAAAGGAAGTTGCCTAATAATGCACACCTGATATAGGGTGTTGATGTCATTAGACCACACCCTTTTCATTACAGAGATGCACATCACCTAATATGCTTAATTGGTAGTAGGCTTTCGAGCCTATACAGCTTGGAGTAAGACAACATGCATAAAGAGGATGGTGTGGTCAAAATACTCATTTGCCTAATAATTCTGCACTCCCTGTAGTTTATAAAGTAACAGTGTTATACCCTCTTGACATAAATATTTTAAAAGTTCAGTCCTTAAAGTAACTACGGTATTTATGTATTTTTTTTAATTGTATGCTTTTGTTTTTGTTTTAAATTACAAAAAAAAAAAAATTGGGGAGTGCGGGAGGTAATGGGTTAATTTTTAATGTTTATCTAAGTTATTTGTATATGAAAAATACTTTAGGGTGTAGTTTTACTATTTGGCCAGAAGATGGCCACAGTGAGTTTTTGTTTATGCGACCCTGCAAGCGTACAGGAAGTACGCACGCTTGCAGGAAGTTCAGGGAGGCTGGGCAACTTTTTATTCACAATGATCGCACTGCTTCTCGTAGAAGCAGCTGATCATTGCGGGGGGCAGAGATCAACGAATGGGAAAGGTTTTTCCCGTTCATTGATCTCCCGGCGAGCGGGCGGGGGCCGAGCGAGCGGGAGCGCGGACAGCGGTGGGAGCTGCGTCAGGTACGGTTTCTCCGTCCCTTCAGGGCTGGATTACCGACCAGGCAACAAAAGCAGTCGCTTGGGGCCCCATTCAGAGTCAAAGGGGCCCCATTAGCACATAAACCAGCCCTTGCCATCCTGTCAGCGGTGGTTGGATGGTATAATGGTTAAAGGGACTCTGAGCAGTGCAGTAACTATGGAAAGATGCATATCATTTTAAAGCTCTCTTTCTCCTCTTTCCAATGATATCTAAACGGCTGCTCTATGCCTTTTAGTTTTCGATATTTTCGCGATTGAAATCGCGGCCACAGGACGATTTTTCTCCAAAGTCAGCGGTGGCTGGATGGTATAATGGTTAAAGGGACTCTGAGCAGTGCAGTAGCTATGGAAAGATTCATATCATTTTAAAGCTCTCTTTCTCCTCTTTCCAATGATATATAAACAGCTGCTCTATGCCTTTTAGTTTTCGATATTTTCGCGATTGAAATCACAGCCACAGGACAACTTTTCTCCAAAGTCAGCAGTGGCTGGATGGTATAATGGTTAAAGGGACTCTGAGCACTGCAGTAACTATGGAAAGATTCATATCATTTTAAAGCTCTCTTTCTCCTCTTTCCAATGATATATAAACAGCTGCTCTATGCCTTTTAGTTTTCGATATTTTCGCGATCGAAATCACGGCCACAGGACGACTTTTCTCCAAAGTCAGCGGTGGCTGGATGGTGTAATGGTTAAAGGGACTCTGAGCAGTGCAGTAACTATGGAAAGATGCATATCATTTTAAAGCTCTTTTTCTCCTCTTTCCAATGATATATAAACGGCTGCTCTATGCCTTTTAGTTTTTGATATTTTCACGATCGAAATCACGGTCACAGGACGACTTTTCTACAAAGTGGCAGCTCGATTCAGCACAATGCAATGAAATATAAGGAACCCAGGGGGATATAATTACAAACATCATGCTGGTAGGTGTGAGGATGTAATGAATTAGTTGTGGGTATGCTTAAAGGCATATCCACAGGCACTGCTTGGAGTCCCTTTAAGGGCTCTGCCGCTGACACAGGAGACCAGGGTTCGAATCTCAGCTCTGCCTGTTCAGTAAGCCAGCACCTATTCAGTAGGAGACCGTAGGCAAGTCTCTCTAACACTGCTACTGCCTATAGGGCGCGTCCTAGTGGCTGCAGCTCTGGCGCTTTGAGTCCACCAGGAGAAAAGCGCGATATAAATGTTATTTGTCTTGTCTTGTCAAATGATGCCGTGCGCTGCTGATTGTCTTCAGAGCCAGGCTCTCCTCCTAGGTCCCCCTCCTGCTACTGTGCGCTCTGCCGCTGCCCACTCCACCCTCCCTTCCCACAGAGAACCACAGCTGCAGCAAGAATGATAGCAGCAGATGGCAAACGCTCACTCGCCTATCCATGATCCAAGCAATAGAGATCCCGTCATCTGAAACCCATCTGTCTCTTCTACAGTGCAGCCGCTCGCTCTGAACTTCCTGATTCTCAGATCAGACATGAAGTAGGTAGTAGTAATAGTAGTAGTAACAGAGCGGCAGCACTCTAGAGGAGACAGATGGGCTCCGGATGACGGGACCTCTATTGCTTGGATCGCAATAGGTGAATGTGATTCATCTGGTGCTGTCATTCTCCCCCACTGCGGCTACCTTCTCTGCTGGACTATCGTATTCACTGGGATGGAGGCTGCATGGTGGCTGTCTAGTTTGGGAGGAAATTGGTTGTTCGGTGGTGGGAGTGGTTATGTAATTCTGTCTGGGGAACGGCTTCCGGTTTGGCGGTGTCCAGAGCTTTCTGCTATTGCCAGGCTGGAGATGCAGGGGGAAAGTGCTGCTGCTGTGATATCTGGCGCCCTCTTCACAGGGGTGCCCCAGCCCCTGAGTGCAAATGTCCCAGCCATTCATCTCTCACTCTGCATTTTGCCGCTGCTATTCCCTGCATTGTGCACCCACAGAAGAAAGCGTGCTGTTGCCCATAGCAACCAGTATATATCCCACAACTTCAGCGCTATAGGGTCTCTCAATTCAGGGGTCCGTCACCAACACCCCTCACAGTGCAGGCTTACCAGCTTCCTGTAAGACCCAGATTATAAGGTCTAAGCGTATATGTGGTCAGTGGTCCCACCGATCTGCGATTTCCACGCTCTGCGATCCCCAATACTCCTCCTCTGAAGATGTTCTCCGCATATGAGGATATGGTATTGTAAAATAAAACAAATCTAAGTGCTCTCCGCATTCACTTAAGACAAGCACTTTTATTTCGTATAAAAAGCAAACAGATACTCACATAAGGGCCCTTGTTACAGGGACCCTCAATAGACACAGCGTATAAAACAGGTAAATCTGCAGGGTGCCAATCTCCCCTCTGCCATCCGTTTCGCCCGACCCAGGTTTCGCTCACGCGTCCTCAGGGGCTTCTTCTGAGGACGCGTGAGCGAAACCTGGGTCGGGCGAAACGGATGGCAGAGGGGAGATTGGCACCCTGCAGATTTACCTGTTTTATACGCTGTGTCTATTGAGGGTCCCTGTAACAAGGGCCCTTATGTGAGTATCTGTTTGCTTTTTATACGAAATAAAAGTGCTTGTCTTAAGTGAATGCGGAGAGCACTTAGATTTGTTTTATTTTACAATACCATATCCTCATATGCGGAGAACATCTTCAGAGGAGGAGTATTGGGGATCGCAGAGCGTGGAAATCGCAGATCGGTGGGACCACTGACCACATATACGCTTAGACCTTATAATCTGGGTCTTACAGGAAGCTAGTAAGCCTGCACTGTGAGGGGTGTTGGTGACGGACCCCTGAATTGAGAGACCCTATAGCGCTGAAGTTGTGGGATATATATTGTTATGAAGTCATTCTGAAGGACTTTTAACTTCTGGGCAGCTTTTGGGACTTTTTGAGTTCTTTTGCGCGGATAATATTATTTCCATAGCAACCAGTAGCTCGGCTGCCCGGTGTGTGCGACATATTGCTGTGCAGCTGCATCTTCTGATTCTATTACGACATGATGGGGGGGCCCAAATCAGTTACTTTGCTTAGGGCCCCATTTAGCCTTAATCCGGCTCTGCGTCCCTTGGTGGTGACAGGGTGGAAAAAGGGACGGCGAAGGATCTATGGTGGTGGTTCAGGGTCTATGGCTAAAAGTATTAAAAACAGAGGATCAGCAGGACAGCCAGGCAACTGGTATTGCTTAAAGGAGAACTGTAGTGAGAGATATATGGAGGCTGCCATATTTATTTCCTTTTAAGCAATACCAGTTGCCCGGCTATTCAGCTAATCCTCTGCCTCTGATACGTTCAGCCATAGGCCCTGAACAAGCATGCAGAAGATCAGATGTTTCTGACAAATTAGACAGATATGACAAATTAGCTGCATGCTTGTTCCTATGTGATTCAGACACTTCTTCAGCCAAATAGACCAGCAGGGCTGCCAGGCAACTGGTATTGCTTAAAAGGAAATGCATATGGCAGCCTCCATATCCCTCTCACTACAGTTCTCCTTAAAAGGACATACATCTGGCAGCCTCCATGTCCCTCTCACTTCTGTTTTCCTTTAAAAATGTGTAATTAACTGTAAACTTTAACTCCAATGCTTTACATTTAAACTGTATATTTCTTATTTTCAAATGTTAATATGAAGAAATACAAATAATGAGAGAAAGGACCAGTGTGATTTAAATTATAAAATGTCATCCTTTGCTAATGAATTCTTTGTGGTATGCTTGACTAAGGGTGTGACAGGGGTATGACTAAGGGTGTGACAGGGGTGTGACTAAGGATGTGGCATGGGGTATGACTAAGGGTGTGACTATGACTAGGGTGTGGCAGGGGTGTGACTAAGGGTGTGGCAGGGGTATGACTAAGGGTGTTGCAAGGGTGTGACTATGACTAGGGTGTGGCAGGGGTATGACTAAGGGTGTGGCAGCGGTGTGGCTAAGGGTGTGGCAGGGGTGTGACTAAGGGTGTGGCTGGGGTGTGACTACGAGAGTGGCAGGGGTGTGTCTTAAAGGTGTCCCTCTTTCTTATCTCAAAATATTGGGAGGAATGTCTTTGGCATGTTTCCTTTGTCTGAAAACTACCTGGTATAAAACGGTACAATTTAAAATGGAAAATAAATGAACACCACCCACTGCTCCTGAGGTTTAATAAAGTTAAATTGTTGTTCACTGTAAACTTGCCAGGAATCACAGAAAGCACGGTCACCACAGCCAGCTCTGTAAGTAGAGATAGCCCTGTAACCATTCAAGCTCTCCATCATTATATTAATTTTAGCAGGATTATTACCTCTTAATAAGAGCAAAGACTTATTTTTTCAGTGCCACTTAATTTTAATAAAACACGCTAAACCTGCTTAATCCAGCTTCAGATCATTTCCTCACCGCTGAAAAACCCTCCATTCACAGCGGTGGATGGGGAATTTTAATAATAATTGCTGTTGACTTTTCACATTTACAGGCTGCTTTTTGAAGACTGAAAAATATTTCCCCTTCAATTAATTGCTGTTTCGTGGAAGTTTATTTATTTTGGTTTTTTTTTATAGAGTAACTGCAGTTGTCAGCATTCTATGCCATTGGTGTACTGTGCCAGCAGTGCCCAGCTAATCAGTATTTATTCCCTAATCTCTGCCAGGGTAACTGGTGGCCACGGCCTTGCTGATATAGTGAAGCAGAAAACATACACATTTCTGCTCAACACGAAGCCAAATCAAAGCCTTAAGCTGCCTGTCAATTAACAAATCAAATCAAAGATAGCTTTATTGGCATGACCAAGATTCATACAGATTTTGGCGTCAATTCACCAGAGGTTACCAACCTATTTATCTCTTGGGAGGTAATTTACCTCCTGTGATATCTCCAAATAGCAATTCTCCAGAAGTATAAGGGTAAATATCGACAGAGAGAAATGCAAGAGATAAATGTGAGATAAGTATGAGATAAATAAGTGATAGTTAGTAGTTAGTTTTTCTCCAAATCACAATTCACCAGGAAAGAAAGGGGGTGTGGCCATTCGTTATTTTTTCATCTCTTTATCCCCTGAATGAACCTGGAGATATCGTGGTTTTCACACAGCAGCTGCTGCTGTGGAAGATGGAGCCTTTTTAGCTTACTCTGTTAGGCCTGGTGCACACCAAAAACCACTAGCAGATCCGCAAAATGCTAGCAGATTTTGAAACGCTTTTTCTTCTTTTTCTGCAGCGTTTCAGCTAGCGTTTTTCAGTTTTGTGAAGCGTTTTTGGTGTAGTAGATTTCATGTATTGTTACAGTAAAGCTGTTACTGAACAGCTACTGTAACAAAAACCGCCTGGCAAACCGCTCTGAAGTGCCGTTTTTCAGAGCGGTTTGCGTTTTTCCTATACTTAACATTGAGGCAGAAATGCCTCCGCAATCCAAAATCTGCAGCAGCCCGGGAGTATGCGTTTCTGCAAAACGCCTCCCGCTCTGGTGTGCACCAGCCCATTGAAATACATTACGCAAGCGTATCCGCAGCCGCAAGCGGATCGCAAAACGCAGCCGAACCGCTCTGGTGTGCACTAGGCCTTAGAGCTTTCTTCTATTATGAGGAGACGAAGGCGCAGGAGGAGGGTCTGTTTAATCGCCCCTCGTATTTTTCGTGAGAGAACAGTTCTTGATAATTTTACTGAGACAGAGGTGGTGAAGAAGTTCAGACTCACTCGTGATATGATTTATGATATGATCCGGCAGTAAAAGGCAGGAATACTCTGGTCAGGTAGTGGTAAAACTTCGCCTCCTACCCACAATGCTTCACTTTCAAGCTTACAGAGAGGAAAAGTATCCCATGTAAATCATTATTACCGATTACCTAACTCTCTGCTTTCTCACACTTTCCTCATGCATATCTCTCCATTATCCCCTGCTATCGAACACTTTTCTCTCTGTCCTCTCACACTGGTGAATTGACTCCAGAGTGTTAAAATACCTCATGAGATAAACTACCTACCTTTTTTCTCTTAGTAAATCCTCTCTGGTGAATTGACGCCTATAGTGTGCAGCAATTGTCACTGTGGATTCCTCTTCTCCTAGTAGAATGTAGAGTTTTTTTCATTTTCTCATCTTCTAATGTGTGAAAGTCTGGAAATAGCTCCATCAATTTCTTAAAGATAACCTGAGGTGGATCTTCGGGGGCAGATAGGACACAGAGGCATGTTCCCTGCCTCATGACATGCCTTTGTGTCCCCCAACTGCCGCTCTCTTCCCCCCCTCCACCTCTGCGCTATAGAACCCCCCCCCCCCCCCGAGATTAGTGACACTATTTGTACATATCTCAGAGGAAAACATGGGGAGAGGGATTCCCTGTTCAAAATGCCTGTCACAGGCATTACTGAAGGGTTTCCTGAGCTTACTTTTTTTTTTCATTTTCTGAGCCCACCTCGAGCTCTCTTTAAAGAAGGTTTCCCTGGTTCAATATATTTAAAGTTCTGTGGAGTCCTTCAATAAACATAAACAGACACCAGACACTTACCTGGGGCTTCTATCAGCCCTCTGTAGCTGTAATGTCCCGCGCCGTCCTCTTCCGATCACTCCTTCCCCGCCGCCGGTCATGGTCTAATTACGCGTGTCGTGTGGCTGCGTGGCCACGCGCGTGCGTGCTCCCGCTCTCGTCTCCGCGAGCTTTCTGTGCAGGCGTAGTACAAGAAAACCTCGTACTGTGCCTGCGCAGATGTGAGCAGGAGCGTGCATTATTCGTCTTGTCAGTAATTGCCCGGTGCCGGCGTCGGGAAACGAGGGATCGGAGGAGGACGGCACATCAAAACTATTGATCTCTCTGGGTAGAAAGTTCTCGCTCAGAAGGGAGCGTTGGGTGCACAGCAGTAGCGACAGTAGATTTTCGGCCAATCAATCAACTCCTGGCTGATCTCCCTCCATCTAAAAGGCTGCTCCCCCCTGTGCAGAGTATTGGCAGCAGAGCACCCACTCACCCATCCACCGATGCGCTCCTCCCATGTCCTCTCTCCATCCTCACCAGGGCACCTAAATGCCGCCAGGTCACAGGATACAGGTTGCCAGCAGGAATGGAGAGAATGTAGAGAGGATACAGGAGGAGCACACCAGAGGACAGATGAGATGAGTGCACTCTGCTGTCAACATTCTGCATAGACCCAGAAGGGCAGTAGAAGGGGGAGACCTGGGGGCCTGTCAGTTGGCCCTATGGTGGAGTGGTGGAGGTGGCAGCAGCTTAATAGATTTCTAGGTGGAAATCTATTTGTAATGTGCGGCAGTAATAGATCCCTCTCTGATCAAAGATGGATCAATCTGCCAGTGTATAGCCACCTATACTCCCCATACTATCTGCCTGTATAACTGGCCACTGCTGATCCTCCTGCCTGCATAACTGGCCACCGATTGGCCTTTACTCTCTGCCTGCACAACTGGCCACTGTCCCTCTTTGTCTGCATACCTTTCCCTGCTGAGTCTCTATGTCTGCATAACTTGTCATTGCTTAGCTACTTACTATGTGCATAACTGGCTTCTCTGCTTACCCATCAATCACTGCCTGCATAGCTTATGTCTCCTTACAGGCTTCAACCTTCCTGTGGAACTCTCATTTGCACCACCTTCTTCACACTCTGAGACTTGAGGCATTCCAGAGCAGAGGAGTTGTTAGGGTTTTCAGCGCCTGGGGACAAAGACAATTTTTGCACCCCTCTCTGGACAAAATGGGTGTGGCCACACATCAGAATGTGGTTGTGGGTGGAGTCAAATGTTATTTAGATATATGCCATATGTCCCCCCTTACCCCATTCCAATAGTTGTATGTGCCCCCCCTTTAAATAGCCAAATGTGCGATCCTTTAGATAGGCTAATGTGTCCCCTTTCCCCCCATTTATGTAGCCAGATGTGCCCCTCTTTAGATAGCCTATTTCCGCTGCTGTCAATGGTACTTCAATGTCTATAGTATGACAGCGCTCCTCTTCTTATATACTACAGCCTGCAAGATTAAAGAGACCTCAACATAGTGCATTACTGCTAATTTGCAAAGATATCACAAACACCCCAGTGCAAAATGGTGCTTCACTCGTGCTTCACTCTTGGTGCAAATATTCACACGACCCCTTTAAGAATACAGGCTCACCAGATGTAGTCCACCTCAGCTTTCAGGTGGGTCTAACGCATAAATTAGTCAGCCAACGACTTAACAGCAGTATATATCCGACGGCTTTAAACCAATTTCCACTTTCAGGAAACTTGACATGTCCCTTGGTGTCTAAGCAGTTGCCAGATCCGATGTTATGCGGATCAATGATGGCAGAATGCACTGCATTACATACACCCATGCGGTGTATTTTACTTCCGGCGGTCTCCTCCTGTGCATTCTGCCGTCATTGATCCGCATAACATTGGATCTGCAGAAGGAGGGAGAGAAACAGGGGCACTTCGGGCAACGGTCAGGGTGAGCACCCTTGCAGTGTGGCGCCTGGGGACATATGTTCCCCCTTGCCCACCCATAGCTACATACTCTGACCTCTCACCTCTTCAAACAATTAGTCTGACATATGTGCACACTAATCATACCACAGCATTATTAAATGTAGTTTCTATACTTTGCATAACTTAATTACTTACTATATGTACAGGTATTTATCTACCTGCGTCACTGAGCATTCCTATTACATACATTAGGCCAGTTTCACATCGGCAACCAGTATTTTCATTGCGGCACGATTGTACGTATTGTACGTACGGTACGATTGTACGCATCGTAATGCAAAAAAAACAAACTTCGTAGATACCCGTGTTATTGAGCGTTAATTATCGTGGCACCATTGACTTACATGACTTACGCCCAATGTGCATTACTGCAGATGCAGTCCTATAACGCACTGATTACCTAGTGGCAGATCGGATGCTTCCAGCACATCGCACCACATCCGATATGCAATGTCCCATAGACTTTCATTGCTTTAACGTCACCCTGTGTTAAAGGGAGGGTCCGAGGTCCAAGATCTACTCACCTGGTGCTTCCTCCAGCCCCTGACATCTTATCTGTCCCTCGCCGCAGCTCTGTTCCCAGCCGATGGCCTGGAGTCCCCGACGTTGCAGATGCCGACCTCACCAGAGTGTGATCACGTGGTCTGGAGCGTTCTGCGCAGGCAAAGTACTTCTGTGCCTGCAGAAACCACTCCAGGCTACGTGAGTGCGGCCACGAGCAGTGCAGGCGCACACTCGCACAGAAGATGCTGATCGGCATCTGCAACGGAAGGGACCCCGAGCCACCGGCTGGGAGTGGAGCTGTGGCGAGGAACAGGATGTCAGGGGCTGGAGGAAGTCCCAGGTAAGTAGATCTTGTTTTTTCTTTTCAGCTCAGATCTTCCCTTTAATAATGGGTATCGCAACGCAATGGAAAAGCACCAGAGTGAAAGGTGCCTGAATGTAATGGCACCCACTATTGTCTATAATTTACTCTGTACAGCACTCTAGGTACAAAATAATAACTAAAGTTAGATGGCAACAAATCCTGTCACCAATATCACAGGACTAGACACAGACTGTCGGCCAATGATACCAGCACAGTAAGTCAGAAAGTGACGCAATTTAGGACTCAGGACTACAAGTCTATATTCAAAGAACAATTTCAAAGTTCAAAATAACATTAAAGTCAAAAATGAAGGACACTTGTATAACATTTTTATAGGTTGCATTACTACACCAGGTTTAGACACAAGTTTACATTAACTATATAATACATATTCAGCACATTGCAGAACAAAAATAAGTTTGTAAGTTTGAAATAGGAAAATTGGGCACCACACTTCTGTTCCCTGCTAACCTTCAGATGGGCTTTTAAATCCATGTCCACCTTCAGTGAGGGTCCATTCACACCTGATCGGGAATCGCGCGATTCCCGCTCATGGCAAACCGCTTGCGGTTTTGTAAAAACCGCTACACATTGTAGCAAATGGCAGTGTTCTCACTGCCACGTTTGCGGTTAGCGATAGCCACAAACGCATTGCATGCAGCGGTTTTCCAGCGGTTTTCGTTTTGCAATTAGCGATTGTGATTAGCATGCAAAGCGCGCTAATCGTGATCGCTCCAAAACTGCCGCAGTGTCCAGTGATTTTTCTGCGTTAATCGCGGGAAAATCACTCCCGCAAAACGCCGGCGATTGCGATTATAGGTGTGAACGGGCCCTTAGGCTCATGGGTCCCATTTCGGCTCCACGACCCCTCCCAGTTCCAGGGCACCTCCTACTTCAGCTTTCTGGAGGGGAGGGAAAGGAATCATTTAAAGGGGGTTGTAACATCCAAAAATAATACATTGCCAAAAAACAGTTAGCCCCAAAAATATGTGTAACCCCCCCCCCTTTGTCCTTCTATGCCCCGCATCTTTTTTACTTTTTGCCTGGTCTGGGTGTCTTTGCCTAACTGCATGAACTGTGCAGTGCCAGTAGGATTGTAGGATGTTTTTAAGGTACAGTAACATGCTTATCTCAGCATGGAAATAGCAGAAATCATCGTGTTTCGGATAAGATAAGGACACTATGGCCATAAGGTAATTACATCCCCCACCCTTTGCAGTGTTTACACAGTGATGTAAGCCTGTTGTCTAGGACCTAGTTTCTCAACATGCGGTACGCGTACCCCAGGGGGTACTTCTGATGGTTCCAGGGGGTACTCGGGTTTGATATACTTAACCAAGAATAACAAATTTTGAGTTTTAAAAAATGATAAATCTTATATAAACAACACCAAAATAGTATTTTAGATAATTAAAAGCAATAGTTAAGGCTTGGAAATTGTTTGGTACCAATTATCATGTACTATAATTGAATATATATTTGTCAAGGGGTACTTGTGATAATGTTTACTATGCTAGGGGGTACTTGGTGAATTCAGGGTTTTAAAAGGGGTACATACCAATAAAATGTTGAGTAACACTGGTCTAGGAGATGTTTGCTGTTGGAGGGAAAGTAAGGTGTGCCAGTACGGAGGGAAGATTAACACTGATCTGGGTTAAAAAAAAATAGGGCAGAAGTGATGTCAAATCACATTTCTCTTCAATCTGACAGTGAACAAAAAAAAAAAAAATGATAAGTAATCTAAATAAGTGATTTCTTATAGGATGATTTTTTTTTTAATCTTTTCAGGTCATCCCACTTTAACAACTGTTAAAAGAATGTCATTAAAGGACCACTATCGCAAAAAAAAAATGTAAAATTTAAAATATGTGCAAACATATACAAATTAGAAGTACGATTCTTCCAGAGTAGAATGAGCTATACATTACTTTTTCTCCTATGTTGCTGTCACTTACAGTAGTTAGTTGAAATCTGACAGAACTGACAGGTTTTTGACTTGTCCATCTCTTGATGAGGGATTCTCAGTATTGCTGCTTTTGAAAATAAAGAAAACTGTGAGAATCCCCCATGAGGAGATGGGTTAGTCCAAAACCTGTTAGTTCTGTCAGATTTCTACAACATAATACAAGTGACGGCAACGTAGGAGAAAGGTAATTTATAGCACATTTTACTCTGGGAGCAACGCACTTTTTATTTATGTGTTTTCATGTATTTTAAATGTTACCATTTTTTGCGATAGCCATATTCAAAATGACAATCCCAACACTGAAATGAACAGGCACCGCCTTTCTATCTGCGCCTCAGGATAACTTGTTCTTGTTTCACTTAACTTTGATATTTCATTTCTTATTGTATTATTACTGCTAAAAAAATAATTCTGCAAATAAAGATAAGACTAAATAATTATGTGTTTAAAGAGACACTGAAGCGAGAAAAAAAAATGTGATATAGTTAATTGGTTGTGTACTATGAATAATTACTAGAAGATTAGCAGCAAAGAAAATATTCTCATACTTTTATTTTCAGGTATATAGTGTTTTTTCTAACATTGCATCATTCTATAATATGTGCAGATTACACAACACTCAGCATTCAAAATGAGTCTTTCAGAGCAGTCTGTGAAGTAATGACCTCTCCTCTGCCAGAGGAAAAGTAAACAGTTCACTTACAGTTGAGATAATAAAAGTCAGATAACAGCCCTCTCCCACTAAAGGTAGCCATACACTGGTCGATTTGCTATTAGATCGACCAGCTGACAGATCCCTATCTGATCGAATCTGATCAGAGAGGGATCGTATGGCTGCCTTTACTGCAAACAGATTGTGAATCGATTTCAGCCTGAAACCGATCACAATCTGTGGAGCCGCCGCTGCCGCCTGTCCCTCCCCCCCCCCCGCGCGCATACATTACTTGACGTGGCTCCCGGGCATCTTCACCGCATCTTCTCCAAGCTGCACCCGCTCCATCCCGGCGCTTCCTGTGTCACTCCGTGACCAGGAAGTTCAAATAGAGCGCCCTCTATTTGAACTTCCTGGTCACTGCAGTGAAAGGAAGCGCCGGGATGGAGCCGGTGCAGCGCGGAGAAGACGCCCGGGAGCCAGCGTCAGGTAATGTATACCTGATCGGATCGGCCGCCGCTAGCGACGCGCTCCCTACCTGCGGGCGATCGAGGATAATTTCCCACGCGGCACGATCGACGGACCGATCCGATTTCGGGAGGAAATCGGATCGGCGGGTGCGTTTAGCGCGAACGATTGGCAGCAGATTCGATCCCAGGATCGAATCTGCTGTCGAAACGGCCGCGAATCGGGCCAGTGTATGGCCACCTTAAGACTTAGTCGGAGAGTTAATGGCTTGTTTGCATAGAGATAACAACTGGAGTTTCTTAACTCTTCCTGTACTGGAAACAATTAGACTGATGTATCTGATCTTAATGTTTTATTTCTTAGCTGTACTACACATACAAATCATAATATCATAATTTTTTTTTCGCTTCAGTGTCTCTTTAAGGTGAATAAATATAAGACAAACTACTTTGTCCATGAATGCTATTTTTAGAATCCAATTTTATACAAATGATGTGAAAATTTTAAATGTTAAAAAAAGGGTTTTATTTTTTACTGGATTTGTTGTAAAATTTTGGTGGCATTTTACTCATACCTACTGAACTAATTCATTTTATGACCTGGATGATAGGAAAGAGTTAACGACTTGCCAAAGGAAATAACCATTTTTTCATACCGTTTCATATATAAATTGGCAAACCATTAGACAAACAAAATGTAATTTTCCCCAGAGCCGTTATTGGCACACATGCGCTGGAGTCAGTCTTTTACTGCAACCGTTTTCAGTCCCATTCTAAGGCCAAGTCATTTAGCAGCGGAAAAGTGTGACACAATTTCCTTAAGAACTTTTGCATGTGTACACTAGTACTTTATTAACGACGTAGCTGCTTCCCTCATTAAAACTGTTCCTATATAAAAGGCACTCAGAGCACACACAGCACTGCTCTCATCCAGAGCAATTCTTTCCATAGATCTTGTGATGAAGCTCTGGGCAAGTGGAAGCTTTTTTTCATTCCTTATAAAAAGCAGATTTATAGATCCGACAGATTATAGGCTCAGTTCTTTCGAGGTCTGAAATAACATTTCCAAATCTGTCTTGTAAATAAAGCGAAAAAGCTTTAAAGCAAACTAGTACTGAATAAAGATATAAAAACAAACAAACAGATAAGTATTCGGAAGCCTCTGCATAGTCCAGAGGCTTCCTCGATCCTTCTTGAACTCCCCGCTGCTGATCAGGACCCTCTTCCGCTCCATAGCCACACCCTCATCTGTGTATGAGTGCATTCCACACCTACACAGTAGGACAAACCCGGTCATGCACAGAGGAAAAAGCCATATCCAAGAGGCTTTGTGGTACTCTGCAGGTGTGGACCATACTCATGCATGCAGGGCTGGATTTACCATAAGGCACTGTAGGCATGTACCTATAGGCACCTGATGATGGAAAGGCGGCTCACTCCCCTCCCTAAATGCCTCCCTCCTGCTAACCTATGAAGAGTCCTGAGAGGAGTGAAAATGAGAGGTTACTCACCCTGCTCTCGACTTTCCATGGACCAGATCTCCCTTCAGTCGGGAGCACCTCTAGCTACCTAATACTTGGGGGCAACTCTAGCTACTTAACCCTTTGGGGACCAGCTGCCTAACCCCCTAAAGGATGAGGCAATTTTACATGCAGGGGGCGCATTTGGGGGGTCAGGCAGCCGGATCCCCAGTATTGATAGGTGGGCATGGTGTCCCCTGTGTAGCCCGGTGTCCCCCGTATTAGCAGCAGCCTTTACTCACCTCCCAAGCTCCAGCTCTAGCCCACTCCATTCTAGCCGGCATCCTCGCTCATACTGCCATTAAGTTCCGGGTCGCGGCTTGATGACATCATCAGAGGGAAGGGCCAATTGCCGGGGGAATGTCAGAAAGGTGAGTGAATCCTCTTCTTCCTCTTAGATCGGCGCTGCTCTGTTAGTGATCACTACGATCTGCCGGCGATTGTGGTCATGTACAGAGCAGCGGCGGTCTCAGTCGTGATGGCTCCTGAACACTGAGGGGAGATGTCAGCTGTCATATGACAGCTTAATCTTCCCTCTCGGGTGCGCACGATCACGTCAGGAGCGGAAACGGCAGGTGGCATAAATCCTACACCGCATCAGGCTTAGACAGCCACAAGTGCGGAGTAGGATTTACATTACGCGGTCCCCAAAATGTTAAAGGACATCCAAGATGACATTTGACATGATGAGATAGATGTGTGTATGTACAGTACCAATCACACAAATGACTATGCTGTGTTCCTTTTTTCTTTTTCTGCCTGAAAGAGTTAAACATCATGTATGCAAGTGACAGTTTCTGTCCAGGTTGAGACTGGGTCAGACTATATCGTAATCCTCACTGATGAGAAATTATAGCCATAAAACACCTTCCTGGCAGTAAGTGGCTTCTGAAAGCAGGAAAGAGATAAAAAGGGTCAATAGTTAATAGATTTTAGCTCCGACATAAAGAGTCACAGCACTATCCTCCTCCTCCAGTGCCCCTCCCCATCCCCCGCTCTGCTCATCCGTAGTGCAGAGCTTGAGGATGGGCTGGGAGGAAGTGTGAGTACTTCCTCCTCTCTGCCCATCCTCAGGAACCCCTCTCCACTTGCTGCTAGTAGTTCCTATGTACACAGAGCGCTACGCTGTGTGCGATCTTTTGGTAATTTAGCTCAGAACCATAGTGTACTAATAGCTGTATTATAACACTATCGTTCTTAGCTAAATTACCTCAAGACCACACAAAGTGCAGCTCCGCAGCTCGCTGTGCTCATGGGAACTAATGCAGTGAGGGGAGGGGGCGTTACTGATGACGGGTAAAGAGGAGGAAGTCCTAACACTTCCTCCTTGCCCATCCTCGACGTTCTGCTCAAGTCGAAGATTTTGTCTGAGAAGAGCTGGGGATGGGGGAGGGGGGGCACTAAAGGGGGGAAGTAATTTAAGTCACAGTGCATAAAATAAATTAAGCATTGAGTATATTATATAATATATAGAATATAGTATATTATACAGCAAGGTCAGGGGTACTTTACGGTTTTACTGCAGAGGAAAGTTCAAAGGGTCCTTAACTCTTCCGTGTGTAAACTGCAATTATTAGAGAATGATGCAATGTTATAAAAAAAAAAAAAACTATATACCTGAAAATAAAAATATGAGACTATTTTCTTTGCTTTCTATTAAAGTTAATGGAAACCACATTTAAAAAATGACTGTGTCACTGCTGTAGAAACTTTCGTTTAAGTGAGACTGAAGCGAAAAAAAACCTTATGATATTGGTTGTGTCGTATGGATAATTAATTATCCGTACGACACAACCAATTCAGTTTTTCTTTTTTTCGCTTCAGTGAAGTCTCTACAGCAATGACAAAGTCATAATCTAGAACAGCGAAGATTCCACATTTGTATAAGTTTGCTATAGCTGCTTGGTTTTCCAGTAGAGCACAGGTATCGAACTCCAGTCCTTGAGGGCCAGATCCTAGCCAGAGTTTAGGATGGACTTAGAAATAGAGACATGTGTTCTACCTGATGAATCACGCTTTTCCTGTTTAAAGAGAAAGAACCTGAGGTGAGTTCTAAGAACGCTAATTGCACACAGAGGCTGGTCTGCATATACTGCCCAGCCTCTGTTGCTATACTGATCCCCCCACAGTCCCCCCTGCGCTCTGCTTACCCCCCATAAATCATACGCCAAGCTGTCGATACGCAGCGTGTCGCAGGCGGCTGTTTACTTTCCATCTGTCACTCTCGCCGCTCCCCAGCCTCCTCCATAGCTCCAGTCCCCACCCGCATGCCTTTTTGCTCCAATCAACAGGGAGGGAAGGGACGCGGGCAGAGACCGGCGCTATGGAGGAGGCGGGGGAGCGGCAAGAGTGACAGATAGAAAGTAAACAGCTGGCTGCCGTGTCGACAACTCAGCGTATGATTTATGGGGGCACAGCAGAGCGCAGGGGGACCTGTGGGGGGATCAGTATAGCAACAGAGGCTGGGCAGTATATGCAGACCCAGCCTCTGTGTGCTAATTCACGATCTTAGAACCGACCTCGGGTTATCTTTAAGTCTCATCAATCAGTTTGAGCTGTGCCAAAAATGTGTGAGGACCTCGGCCTTCGAGGATTGGAGTTCTACACCTGTGCAATAGAGGTAGATAGATTTAGATAGTTATAACAATGTAGGATTTATTCCTTTTTTACTCTATCCAAAGCTAAAAAAATTAATCTCCTTTAAAGGGTCCATTTTATCTGTAGTTGAGTTTTTTCGATGGTGGTGTGGGCCACCTCTGGCTCCACAGAACCTACTTCAAGTGCCTCAGGTGTACTTTAATTAGTTCAGTCCCAAGTGTATTGTCTAGCGTTCTCTGATGATATATGCTTAGCGATCTTCCTACATTGCTTCTCATTCTCAGCAAATAAAAAGAAGTCTTTATCACACATGCTCTGAAGTGTCAAAGTTTATAAGACTTTTAAGTCCAAAATGGTGTAGCCATTATGGAACCCCACTGGAGACTTATGTCAGCCTTGCATTCCAATGTACAGAAGCCTGCGACTGTTCAGTACAATGAGGTTTTACAGAGAGAAAGACACAGTGGGTAAAAGGGGAATGAACAAAAAAATATAGATCACTGGAGAGATCATTCAAAGTCAGGAGGTGTAATGTTAAACATTAAAAAGCTTTAATGGAGGTGGTTCAAGGTGAACTTTTCAAATGCATTTTATGAACTTCAAACAGTTTTCAGATACTTTTCTTTGAGTCTAGCAGTCCATTGTTATAGACGTGACAATTGACTGCTGCAGGAATTCTGTACATCAAGACTGATCGAGGCAGATTAATATGTACCAGGGTTTGAACATTGATAAAGACGTATGGCTTTTTCAGTAAAGATTACGCCAGCTCCTGGCTTTTGGCTCCCTCCCATACCATTAGATGTGATTTTTCAGAATATAAGGTGTGGATAATACATGTGACGGTGTAGTGCCACAACTCAGATGTCTGATTATTGGTGATCTGCGGAATCACCAACAATGCAGACGCTATACCCGATTATGTGTGATCCGCAGAATCACCAATAATACCAGTATAGCAAGACCAAGAGCAGAGTGTGTAGTGTTTGGTGCAACCGTAACTTTTATGGTTTTACAGGACCTCACCAAAGGAGTTGGTAAGGTACAATCTGGATACAAACAAGACAGACTAGACAAAAGGCTCCCCAGTAGGGCTGGGAAGGATACAGACAGAGAATACGGAGGTAGTATAGCTGGTCTCTGCCAGGGATGCCGGCGAGAGACAAGAACCAATCAGACAGATACTAATAGACATTCACCAGATAGTAGGCTAGTCCTATTAGAGGAGCTGGCAAGGAGCTAGCTTAACTGGCAGCCAGAAGCTAACCCAGGCCTCCGGGGCTCTCTGAGAACATAATAGCAGATATGTTAACAGTATAGTTTGGCAAGACCTCGCCAGAGATGCTGGTGAGGTACTAAAGATACACAGGCCGTCCGTATAAAAAAGTACAAACCCCAGCAAGCTGGGGAAACTGAAAGTAAGATTGAATCTCCCGAGGAGCGGGTGATTCAGACTGCACCGCAGCCTAGGAACAGGAGATACAAATAGTACTGCACTAGCAGGTGATTCAGACTGTACTGCAGCCTAAGCGTAGAAAACGAAAACAGTACTGCACTAAAGAACAACTTCACCAGCGGAGCTGGTGAAGCTAGCACCTCACCAGTGGCGAGGGCCCACTGGTGAGTAGAATGGTCTGACAGGCAAGGTTCGGCAACAGAGAGGTAAGTATCGGTACAGAATCGTGAGACAAGAGAGCAATCGGTAATCAGGCAGAGGTTCAGCAACTAGCAAGGCAGATAGGCGAAAGTACAGGATCAGAATGCAGGAACAGGGTCAGAGTATTAGCTAAGAGTCATACACAGAAGATCAATACAATAAGCAATATCCTAGTCTAGGTGTGAAGTCCTTGGCATCAACACCCGAGAACTAGTCTAACAAATAAACAGTAGCAATATCCTAGACTAGGTGTGAAATCCTGAGCATCAACACCTGGGAACTAGTCTAACAAATAAACAGTAGCAATATCCTAGACTAGGTGTGAAATCCTTAGCATCAACACCTGGGAACAAGTCTAACAAATAAACAGTAGCAATGTAGCAATATCCTAGACTAGGTGTGAAATCCTTAGCATCAACACCTGGGAACTAGTCTAACAAATAAACAGTAGCAATGTAGCAATATCCTAGACTAGGTGTGAAATCCTTAGCATCAACACCTGGGAACTAGTCTAACAAATAAACAGTAGCAATGTAGCAATATCCTAGACTAGGTGTGAAATCCTTAGCATCAACACCTGGGAACTAGTCTAAGGTCTGAGCGCTAACACACAAGTATTCACAACAACAGACAAGGACAGAGTAACAACTCCAGGTTTAGATACTGAAGGCAGATTCAAGCAGCCCCGCCCAAGTGGCTGAACCAACCTGCAAAGTAGATTGACAGGTAGAAGTCAGCTGACCACAATGTCAGCTGATCTGTCTCCTACGCCCATAAAGGTCCTTTTGCTCCATGCGCAGGCGTGTGGACCTAAGCTGCTGTGCAACGAAACCCCTGTCCCACCTGAGTCGGGAAGCGACACCCGGGATGGCGTGGCCGCAGAGGTGACATCAGGTGTGAAAGCAGCTGCGCTGCTTTCCACCACAGAGGTAACTCCTTTGATCATTACTATACAAAAGTTGAAGCAGACCTGAACTCCGAACTTCCTCTCTGCTCTAAAAAATACTCAACAGCATAATAACCTTTAAAGAAAAACATGTCTTTGTTACAGCTGATACAAATCCTGCAATACATCTGCAGAGTTTCTAATTCCTGCTTGCATTGAAGCATACATATTGTTAACATCTTGTGCTTTCAAATTAGCTTATCTGCCGTGGTAGTCAACTGACACTTAGTAGAGATCAAATTACAACTTGTGATTAGTCACAGATGAGGAGGAATTAGACAGGCTAAACTCTCTAAATACATACAGGGTGCATTTTTCTGTTTTCCTTTTGTCCTGTGCAAGAGTTCAGGTCCACATTAAGCATTTTTATTCAGACAGTCAGACCATTTTCTTTGTTTAAATGGAGACTTTCCATCTAAACATTGATTGGAGTCGCCCGGTCTTAGAACATTTTGTTCATTCTGTCCTCTGTGCACCACTGCAAACTGTCCCTGATCCATATTATTGACGCAACCTCCCAGCCAATAGCTGCACATTCGCCAGCATTTGTGATATGAACGTGTCTCCCTGCAGACTCTGTCTTTTCACATTGTTCTATTTGTTTTTGCTTTGGGGACTTTTAAAACACACCTGAAGTGAAAATAAACTTTGAGACAATGAACTGTATGTGTAGTACAGCTAAGAAATATACCATTAATAGCAAATAAAAAAGTCTCATGTTGTTTTCCAGTACAGGAAGAGTAAAAAAAAACGTAATTGTTCATTATATGTGCAATAGAGCTTCTCTGAGCTCTTCGACCCACTGGGTCAAGTATAGTCCTGTTTTCTAAAGCACCTAAACAGCCAAAAAACAGTGAGAGACAGCTTGGGATAAGGTTTTACTGCAGTAAAGTTCAAAGGGTCATTATTTCTGAGTGTGCTTTCTAAACGGTAAAGAATACCAAATGATGTAAAAAAAACAAAAAAACGCTATACAACTGAAAATAAAAATATTTCCTACTGATGTTCTATTCGTTATACATACTACACATACAATTCATTATATCAGAAGGGGATTTTTTAGTTCAAGTGTGTTTCTACTTATGCTAAGAGATCTACTTATGCCAAAGTTTCTACTTATGCTAAGAGACTCTTCTTCGTTGAACGTCTTAGACAACTGTTTAAAAAAACTATAGATATTTATGTTTATGTTTTAAGAGTGACATATATAACCGGCCTTCAGTGTCTACTGGAAGGAGTGGTAAATGGGAACCATTAGTCCCAGGGAGGTATACAGGAAAATAAAGCACTCCTTGCAGAGCCGGGACAAGGTCCTCCAGCACCCAAGGCTGAGACACTAAAGTTCTCCCCTACATCCCACCCACCTCACCCGTCACATACTGATTGCTATTAGATTAAGAGGTGCCTCAAGGCCCCCAACCCTCCCCAACACCTTAATCTCTAGTTATCTAACTTGCAGTCACTGCTATGTATCACCTTTTCTTATTTCTCTCTGCTTCGAACACAATAAGGGAATGATAGCTGAGTGAGTTGTGCGCTCCCTCCTACACTGCGCCCTGAGGCTGGAGCCTCTCTCGCCTCTGCCTCAGCCCGGCCCTGACTCCTCCCATTTCCACCAATGTGTACTTACCTACCTATACAGTAACCAGGCAGCTTGGGGTGACCCAAAACCAGAAGGAAAGTATAGGGGACTAGAAAAGACCAAAAAGCCCTTGTCTTCTTAAAACAAAAGGAATTTACAATAATTCAGCTTTAAGTGCCTACCTATACCTACCTATGTAATATACAGTATTACTAATTTCAGTAAACCTAGAGATACTAGGTATGTATGGAAGTTTGCTTCCTGCTTTGTTCAGGAAGGCAAAAAAAGGAGTCTGAAAGGTAAAAATTCTGTCAAGTCCTGCACACAAAACAGGATTCTGTTACCATGTCTTCTTAGAAGCTTAGTTTGATCTTTTTTTAACCTTGGCGGCAACCCCGAGCCAGGCTAGCGGTGGAAAGAAGATGCTGCGAGCGGTAGAGCCTGGCTTGGGGTAGCCACTGGGAGGTATAAGGAAGCCGCGTGCACGCAGCGGTGGTTGTAATTTATCTGCCATGATTATGGATGCTCACAGCCCATCTTCTTCTGATCCTCAGAGGCTCTCCATCCCTCGGGTGAGAACACCGTTTGTCACATGAGGAGAGGCAACATCTCACCAAAGGGGTAGAGTGTCACCTAGAGGACAGGAGGGAGAATTGCATCGCTGTTTCCCGGGGAGGGGAGTAATGTGCAGGAGCTGCTGAAGATCTCTCTGAGGTATGACTTTTTCCTGCTTTTAGGGTCTAAAAAAACATAAAAAGTTGTGCACCTAAAATCAGGAAAGAATTATACCACCAGGGAGGTTAAACAACATGGAAGCTGCAATCTGTAATTAGCAGGGATGGCCAACAAATCAAAACTGTTTATGTAGCAAAAGTATCAATTTATGTTTTGATAAAAGTGGAGTTACCATCTACTTTTTATTATAGATTTCCTAATTATATTTTTTGACACATAACATTTAGGAGATGATCCACAGGCAGACTTGTCCAAAGACTCCTTTCTGTTTTGCATACTGGCTTGAGCCAGGCTTTGAACCCTGTTCCATGACTCAAAATCCTACATCAAAGGCAGCAGCCTTACCAGTACGCTATCCAGCTGTCTACTGTGGCACATTATAATAATAGGATTGATTCACTAATGTCTACTCTAGGGCCTTTTTCCACTTTAGCGTTGCTGTGATGCGAGTTGAATACCTCTAGCCGCGCCATCCACAGTTATAGGGATTTGCATGTGTGACCCGTTGCTGCATGCCATCCAATTTTCTCCCCGCATGCAAATCAGGTGATATCAATAGGCTTGAATATGTTTCCCTGTACAAATTTGCAATATTTTGTGTGACCACCATTATTTTCTAGCACTGCCTTAAAGAGAAGCAGAGACGAAGCACCCGCATGTATTTTACCATACACAGTATATCAATGGGAACATGACAGTAAACACCTACTCTGCTTTTTGTTTCATTCTTCACTGCTCAGTCTTTTTATTATCAGCTCTGATAAAATCTCAGACTGAGCATTCAGTCTAGCTTTGCCCCGGAATGCTTATAGCTGAGTCAGTCTTCTGTGATGTCTTTTCAAGCCCAAGCCCACCCCCTCCTGGCTCTGCTTTCCTGCTAGGAGGTTACATAGCAGAAAAGCAGAGCCACAAGGGGGCAGGCTTGGGCTTGAAAACACATCACAGAAGACTGACTCAGCTATAATCATTCCGGGGCAAAGCCAGACTGAATGCTCAGTAGGAAATTTTTATCAGAGTTGATAACAAGAAGACTGACCAGTGAAGGATGAAACAAAAAGCAGTGTAGGAGTTTACTGTCATGTTCCCATTGATATATATGGTAAAATACATGAGGGTGCTTTGTCTTTGGTTCTCTTTAACTCTCTTGGGCATGGAGTTCACTAGAGCTTCACAGGTTGACCTTGGTATCCTCTTCCACTCCTCCGTGACGAAGCTGGTGGATGTTAGAGACCTTGCACTCCTCCGCCATCATTTAAAGGATGCCCCACAGATCCTTAATAGGGTTTAGGTCTGAAGACATGCCTGGCCAGTCCAACACATTTACCCTCAGTTTCTTAAGCAAGACAGCGGTCGTCTTGGAGGTGTGTTTGGGGCTCTTATCATGTTGGAATACTGCTCTGCAGACCATTTTCCCATTTTTGTTCTCTCTCAGTTGGCCTTGTACTCTGCCTGCTGCCCTTATTAACTGTATTATTGGTGATATAGAGGGATAACTACACACCTCTCTGTACCACACTCATTACGGGGGAGGAGGAAATCAGCAGAGACCCCCCTGGTGTGACTCCACTTACCCACCTCATTCAAGTGTGCATGTACTGTACACCTGGCACATAGATGCAAAATCACTTTATTGTATATCGTATATATATATATATATATATATATATATATATATATATATATATATATATATATGGGATGAGCAGCACAAAACAAATTTTATGCAATACTATGCAAAGCATGCACGCAGCACTGAAGTACCCCAATCTCCATAAGAAATATATAAATACAGAGGGGCTGCAGCACACAACAGGAAACCAGTGACGGGGGCTCTTGGTTATGCTTTAACGCGTTTAAGCTCACCAGCTGCGCCAAAGTGTCCCCAATCTGGTCAGTCCTACTCTAACCAGGCAAAAATGCTAGTTTTAATCAGCATTCTAGTGGTAACCATACCAAAAGCCCAAGGGTCAGCTAAATGGTGTTTTTAAAGGGAACCAGAGAGGAACGGGGGGTTGAAAAAAGAAAATGATTTTATACATACCTGGGGCTTCTTCCAGCTCCATAAGCCTGAATCGCTCCCACGCCGCCGTCCTCAGCTTCCTGGATCCGCCGGTGCCGGGCCCGTCACTTCCGGCGGACGCGGCCAATTGTCCGCATCACAGAGGCTCCCTCCATACATGTACGCATGCGGCAGCGCAGTAAGCAGCCACATGCGTATCTGTATGGAGAGAGAGCACCCTGTAATGCGGAGAATTGGCCGCGTCCACCGGCCGACTTGCCGACTCGCGGCAATGACGGGACCCGGTGGCGGCGGATCCAGGCAGCGGAGGACGGCGGCGTGGGAGCGATCCGTGCGTATGGGGCTGGAGGAAGCCCCAGGTATGTATATTGAATCCTCTCTGGTTCCCTTTAATTTCATTTCTCCCATTTAGTTGACCCTTGGGCTTTTGGTATGGTTCCCACTAGAACGCTGATTAAAACTACAGCCCCTCTGTATGTGTATATATTACTTATATACACATACAGAGGGGCTGTATTATTATGTATTTTATTTTTTTTATTGAAGAAAATAGAACATTTCCATAAACAACAACCAACTCCAACAGAAACAATACTCTCTTCCCCATTTCTTCAAAATGTACATAATACCCCACTAAACATAATATAAAACCATAAACCCCGCTCCTCCTCCTCCCAATCCACAAATTTTATCATCACCATATCCAACCCATAATATCATACAAAAGAACTCTCATCCTACTAAGTACACCAAATACTCTCTGCTACTTCAACAAGAGACTTCTCCCCTAAATTCCCATCATGTTCCCATATTCCACCGTATCTTGAAACACATTCCATTTTTATTGAAGCCCTCCAACCTATCTTGCTGTAGAGCAATCTGATTCTCCATATTCTTTACCATATTTACTCTACCAATCCATTATTTTAGAGTAGGAGAACCCTGGCATCTCCACTTTACAGGAATTAAACTTTTAGCAGCTATCAATAGTTGGGGAGCAAGCGATCTCTTATATCTACTAATAGAAACTGGTGTACCATGCAGCAACACTTTCACGGGATACCAGTCACCACATTCCTCACACAATCGTTCAAAACTCTCCAACACTCCATTCCAGAAACTTGAAATCATCGGTCACTCCCACACCAGATGTATCAGTGTACCTTTTGCCCCACAGCCCCTCCAACATCTATCACTAACACCCTGATACATAGTTGCCAACCTATCTGGCGTTCTATACCAGCTGGTTAATAATTTATAATTAGTTCCTTTTATTCTAGAACTAACCGAAGTAGAATGCGCCAAAATACATATTTTCCTTTTTTGACTGCTACTAAAAGAGATGCCCGCATCCTCCTCCCACCCAGTCAAATAATCCGAAAAATCCCCGCTACCCATCAAAATCAAATCTTTATACAGGAACGATATCAGATGTATAGGAGAAGCCTCCAATACAAAAAAAAAATCAAACTCAGGTAACTCCATTTTGAAAGGAAAATTCTCTTCTTCTTCGCCCAAAAAATGTTCCAACTGTCTATGTCTCCAAAAATCAAATGGAAACTGACCATACTCCTCACGTAACCTATCTAAAGTTTTAACATTTCCATTACTCAAAATATCCCCCATAGTTACTCCACCTCCATCTCCTTACCAGGCAGAAAAAAAGAGAATCCCTCGAGCGGAGATAATAAAGAAATTCCCTCAGACCAACCACATTTTTTATTAACCAAATCCCAAACCTTAAACACATTCCTGATCCACAAAGGAGTCCAGTTCGGTAAATCTCTAAACATCCCTGGAAGCCAAAAAGCTCTTGCTAAATCTAATCCTACTAAATCTTTTTCAATTTTAACCCAACTTTTCACACATCCCCCATATGTCCAATCAAAAAGTCTTACTAAAACACAAGCTCTATAATATACTCTTAGATCAGGAAGACTTAACCCCTTTTCTCTCTGAGCTATCATGATGAACTTTCTTTGCCAAATAAATCTAATAAGAATTGATTTGAAGGATCTAAAAAAAAGTTGCAGGTTTTTATTGTATATAGTTTTATGTGGCTCATTAAAAGAAATATTTTATTGGAGCTCATCGTGCCCTATTAGTACATATATAGCAGTAGTCCTTTTTTGATCTTGTGTTGCATATTGTGTCCCATATTCTCTACTTCAGACCGTTTGTAGTCATTAGATCCAATCTTTTTTTTTTTTTTTAAAACACGTTTATTGGTACATAAACATTTAAACAAGATCCACCATAATATACATATATATTCAAACATGTTACAAAGGGGTCTCTACATATGTAAGCTTTTCATATATTATCGAGACATCAATAGCTGCTATTTCTCAACCCTATAGCTAGTAGACCTCTCTTATATTAGTATATATTGTAAGCCTTTTCTTTACCCAATAGGTAATAAACTATTACGTTAACAGTAATGTGGCAGTACCAATATTTCAACATATTAACAATTAACATAGCCATGTCACTCTCTCTCAAAGTCTATCAGGAAAACATCCTCCAGCTACTTCTTATTGCATAGGGGAAGTTCCGTCGTTTGTTACCCCAACGTTCCTAGATCATATTTCTACCGTTGTTAAGTGTGAATCAATCCAGCTACTCCAAACTGTAATAAATTTAGTAGGACAGCCTCTATGGATATATACCAACTTATGATAGGGAAGTATATCATTGATCAAGGAGAGCCATTGATGGAGGGATGGAGAGGACGCAGCCATCCAGTGTAGTACTATCGCCTTTCTAGCCATGAAGAGAGTCTCTCTTAGCAGTATTTTCTGGAATTTAGTGGCATAGTCTTCTGTCATCAAACCGAAGATACATAGTTTGGGATCCATTGGAACTATTATCTCTATAATAGCAGAAAGAAATGTAGTGACTTGTGCCCAAAATTGTTTAATTGAGGGGCACTCCCATAAGAGATGCCAAAAATTTGCATTAACTTGGTTACATTTAGGGCAGCAAGAGGGTATACCTTTGCCAAATTTAGAGAGCATAGTGGGAGTAAAATAAGCTTGCTGTATAATATAAAATTGAATAAGCTTATTTCGAGCTGCTGGTGAGACCAGTGAAGGTGATGTTAATGCATCCCACTCCTCTCCATCAATATCTGGAATATAGGCTTCCCATCTCAATTTAAGGTCATCTGAAATGGTTTCTGACAGAGCTTGGATTAAGGAGGTATATAGAGCTGAGATTAAGCCCTGCATTCCTTGTGTCCTTAGTATCCCAATGAGTGGATGATCTGATAATTTTACAGCATGTCCAGGAAATTGAGCGTTTACACAGTGACACAGTTGAAGATATCTAAAGTAGTAGTGGTGTGGTAAGTCAAAAGCCAGTTTTAAGTCTTCAAATTCTCTAAATAGACCATTTTGAAAAATATGACATAGTTTAACCACCCCCTTACATTCCCAATCCCTTGAGCCCGCAAAAGAATACAAATGCTCAAACAACCTGTTGTGCCATAGTAGCCCAGTACTTAATATATCAGTGTATTTTAAAACAGCGTTAGTGGCATTCCAGACCTTGATAGCTAAAGTGTGAAGAATTGTAGTAGTACATAGGGTTTGTAATTTGGGTGCCATTAAATAAGCAGTAAGGTCTTGTTCATGTACATATTGAGCTAGAAGGCTCTCTGATATAGGCACAGCAGGTTGTTGTGTAGTCCAATATTGAAGGTATCTCAACTGACCAGCAAGAAAATATAACCTAAAGTTAGGTAGTGCCAGCCCACCCAACTCCTTTGGACATTGGAGCTTTTTATCCCCGCCCTCACCCTAGAGCCTGACCATATAAAAGAGGAAATCAATGAATCCAGCTTAGCGAAAAATCTTTTGGGGATATACACCATAGAATGCTCTAGTGTGTATAATAATTTAGGCAAAATAATAATTTTAATCAGGTTGATACGACCTATAACATTGAGAGGTAAGTGACGCCAAATTTTAGTTTTAGCCTTAACAAAGTCTAACAGTGGTGCTATATTGAGTTCGTAAAAAGTTAAAGGGGATTTGACTATGTATATTCCAAGGTATTTAAATTAATCCACCTCCATCAATCTTCCAGCTACATCTGGGTTTTGAGAACTTTGCCCATCTAGATAGTATATTGCAGATTTTTGCCAATTTATTTTAAGGCCGGAGTATTCAGAAAATTCCTCGATAGTATTAACCAGGGAAGAGAGGGACTTGTTAGTATCTCTAAGATATACAATCATATCGTCTGCGTATAGCGCAATTTTATCTATATATGAGTTGATTCCTAGCCCATTAATATCAGCATGTGCTCTAATACGCTCAGCTAATAGCTCTATTGTAAGAGCAAACAGATATGGTGACAATGGGCACCCTTGACGCGTACCTCTACATAGATCAAATGGTTTTGTGATGGATCCATTAACTAATAATTTAGCTTGGGGGTATGCATATAGCGCCTTTATCCAGCTAATGAATTTTGGGGTAAAGCCATACTTCTTAAGAACTTCCCATAAGAGGGGCCATTCCACTGTATCAAAAGCACGTGCCGTATCTAGTGATAAAATTGCCCTATCTCCCCCAAAATCATGGTCAATCTGCATATGAACTAAAGTTTTCCGAATATTGATGGAGGTGGATTTACCTGGCATGAATCCGGTTTGGTCTGGATGTATGAGTTTGAGGATGATTTTTTGGATTCTATTGGCAAGAAGCTTGGCAAATATTTTATAATCACTATTCAGTAATGATATAGGGCGAAAAGAGGAACAATCTAAAAGGTCTTTGCCTGGTTTAGGGAGCAATATAATTGTCGCGTCATAAAAGGAATGCGGCAAACATCCTGTCTCAGTAACTGATTGGAATACTTTTAGCAGTACTGGAGCTAGCATATCGCTATATCTTTTAAATACTTCGGCTGGAAAGCCATCAGGGCCTGGGGACCTGTTGCTGGTTAAGGAATTAATTGCATCCTGCACTTCCTCAAGCGAAATATCTTTGTCTAGCAGTAGAGATTCTTCATTAGTAAGGGTGGGCAAGGAAATAGTCTGAACATATTGTTCTATTTGTAATGGGGTTTTATTCAAGCGGGTTCTGTACAATTCAGAGTAGAACTCGAGAAAACAGGCAGATATTTCTGGGGTCGTATTTCTAATAGTTCCATCACTGGCTTTAATTTCAAGTATCACCGTGGATCCCCTGCAGCCATGTGCCAGGTATGCCAGGAGCTTAGCAGATTGGTTTCCCAATTCAAAGAATTGCTGCTTGTGGAAGAAGCGTGTCCTTTGCACGTGCAATTTTAAGTGATCATTAAGGCGTTTAGTTGCTAATTTCCAAGAGCTACAACTCTCGTCTGTGGGTTGTGTTATATATGCCACTTCTAACTTGCGCATTTGTTTAAGTAGATCCTCTCCTTTAAGTCTATTAGCTTTTTTAATACCAGAGATAGCAGAATTAAATGATCCTCTTAAAAAGACTTTAAGCGCCTCCCAAATAATATGTGTATTCTCAACCTGTGGATCCCTGCCCACATATTCCACTAGCTCAGCAGCCACAGGATCTGGGTCAGAGAGCTGAGACATCCAGAATGGATTTAACTTCCACTGTGTATGTCTAGGGATATCTAAGATCTCTAGTTGTAGTAGCATAGGTGAATAATCTGAGATGGCGCGAGACAAATACTGAACATCAGTGATCATAGGTATTATTTGTCTAGTCAAAAATACATAATCTATTCTGGATAACATATTCTTTTGAGTAGTATGACAAGAGTACATTTTGACATTAGGATTTCTAAACCGCCAAATATCTATCCAATCTAACTCCTCCATATATCTAGATAAATATGTTCTAATAGTATCGCTCTGTGATCCAAATTTATCCAAGTATGCATCCATAAGCATATTAAAGTCACCTAAACAAATAATCCCTGCCTCTGGATAGTTTAAAGCAAAAGAGACCACCTGGTGCAATGTGGCCTTGGCTGCAGGAGGAGGGTTATAAAGACCGATAATTACTAGTGGTACATTTTCTATACATGCCGCTATACAGACATATCTACCTCTGTCGTCCGTCAACACCCGTCTTGTTTGAAAATTCAACCGCTTGTGCACTAAAATTGACACCCCACTGGAAAATGTAGAAAAGGTGGAATGGTATTGAGTGCCCACCCAGGGTTTATGCAATCTAACACAGTTTTCTGGGATCAAATGGGTTTCTTGAAGGCACAAGAGATCAGGCTTATACTTGTTTAAGTAGGAATGAACAAGGGATCGTTTAACTGGGTCATTGAGACCACGCACGTTCCAGGACACAATTTTTAATTTACCCATAGTTGAATATTTTAAGAGTTATTAGACAGGGGTTGACAACGACCAAAGTTATGAAGTCCACTAGAGCTATATCCATCTGAGAGAGAGTGACCGGCCTAAGAGAGAACAAAAATAATAATAAAACAATAACCCTGCCCAAGTGGTCTTGCAATTTGAACCAAACTAACCACATGGGCCTAGATCCCAACAAACTATACACGAGGGCTATAGTTCAGAGTTTCTGAACCTAGCAGTATTAACTGCTTGGCACTAAGTGCAATGAGCAGAGACACTTCAAACCATCCTCATCTCAACCTATACTGTCCCTATAAAGATAAACTGTCTAGCATAAGTTGTAGATCAGATTTATATTGTATAAACTTTTAGCCCCCGAGCACAATATCATATTCATTATATCACCCGCCCCCAACCCCCCCAGAACCCCACATCATATAGGAACACATTAGGATAGATACATCCCCTTAATTAACGATTAGAAGATTCAATATGCATATACAATTGTTTGATAATTAGTCAGGACACTAAGAGCAGGGTCCCAATCAATATAGAATGCAGCCCAGTTACTTCCTAGATCTAAAGATAGGAGAGCAGACAAGTCATCCTATACAATCATCTATTCCGTGTTCTTATTTGCATATTATTAGTAAATTTATAGTCCACTAGAGATAGTAAAATATTCAACTCCTATAATTATGCATTAGTTATTACTATATCACTTTAAGAGCACTATTTCCTATATTGTTATTGATTCAAATTGTCCAACAAGCTGCAAAAAAGGTTCCTACTGAAAATTAGAAAATATGCAGGCCCCCCTCCCCCTCTCACCTTCCCCTTCCATCCATATGAGGGAAAGAGGAAAGGTAGTTCAGTTCTCCCCTCAGGTCTCCAGGAGTGAAAGAAAAACTATATAATACTTGCAACTTTAACGCTTAGGACGAGTGTCCAACCAGTCAACGGTTTCTTGCGGTGTTTGGAAGAATAGAACTTTGTTATCATCCACTATTCGCAGACGTGCTGGGTACTGCATAGAGTATTCAATGTCTTTTGCCCTCAGCCTCTTTTTCACCTCAATAAAGGAGGCCCTTTTCTTCTGAACTTCAGCAGAGAAATCAGGAAATATAGATACTGCAGTATTATTTATAATAAGATCTTTCTTCATTCTGGCTGCACGCAGTATAACATCTCTATCCCTGCTGTTAAGTAAACGAAGTATGAAGGGCCTGGGCGCAGCTCCAGGCGGAGGATTCCTAGTTGCAATTCTATGCGCCCTTTCAACTGCGAATGCTGCAGAAAAGTTACCATCTTGGAACGTGTATTTAAGCCACATTTCAATAAACGATTCAGGGTTTTCCCCCTCAGACTTTTCTGGCATACCTACAATACGTAGATTGTTTCTCCTTAGTCTGTTCTCCATGTCGTCCATTTTGGACCTCGTGGCGTCCGAAGTGTTAGTTACTCGTTGCGCAGTTCTTTCCAACGGCACAAGTCTGTCTTCTATGCCGGATACCCGTGTCTCCATTGCTTTAGTTCTTTCTCTGAGGTTCTGAAGGTCCTGTCGCAGTAGGCCGACGTCCGCCCTCACCTCCTCCAACATTCCGGTGACTGCGGTGCGGCTATCCATAATGGCGGTGAGCAGTTGGGCGTGCGACTCCTGCCAAGTGAGTTCAGGAGAGGAAGCATTGGACGATGTTTCCCAATCTCCGCCACCAGCACTCTCTGCTTTATCTTGCTGTTGATCCGAGAGGCCTTGGCGGGAGACCGAGTGGGATCTTGTGCGTGGAAGGAGGCCCTTATCCTCTTGCGCAGCTCCAGACAAGAACTTGTCCATTGTGCCGGTACCTTTGGTCTTGGAGCGGGACATAAATGCCGGGGATGTCAGAGACACTGTCCACCTCAAATTAGGCGATGTTCCAGGAAGGGTAAGCGGCAGGATATTTGCAGGATTAATAGCGTGCTCGGAGCTCTCACTAAGTGCGACCGCTCACGGCGCCATCTTGGCCACGCCCCCCTAGATCCAATCTTAACCTGGAGTAATATATGGTAATTTAGAATGATAAGATCAAAAGGTAAATGTTATGTAAACTTTACTTTCTATTGTTGCCTCCTCCTACACAGCGTGAACGGAAACATCACTGATAGGCGGAGGGTGTAATGGCTTGGGGTGAAGGCGTAGAAACATCAGGGCTGGGGAAAAAAGCTTTATGTCTCTGTGGAGCCTTGTGACCATACATCTCCAGGTATCGCTGATCATTGGGAATGAAAAGCAATATTTTTGAATGATATTTTTTGTGAAAAAGCTACAAACACACTAAGACTGCCACCCAATGTGGCAAACAGATCAATCCCTCTCTGATCTGAATCTCATCAGAGAAGCAAAGTTGGAGGGGTGTCGCAGCCCCCTAGGCTAAAGTGTACAGGAAACAAAAACGGGAGCCCAAATAGTGTAGTATGTTAGGTAGGAAAAGCGTGAAGAAAGAAAATCGAAATACTACTCACAAAGGCGGGTTGCAAGGGGGCAACCAACCGCAGGAAGCAGGTGGAGACAATGAACCCGACTACACTCGGGGTGGTCCGGCCAGACCTGGATGTGGTCGCTCTCCTTATGAAAAGTGACAGTGAACCTCTGTGGAAAGGACCACAGGTGTTCAGTCTCAACCCCTACAACAGGGGACGTTGGGGGGTAGTTTAAGCACAGTTAAAGGGAAAGAGGCGCCCTGGTATGTATAAAATTGATTAAAACCAGTTTAAAATAGAAAAAGGTGAGGTGACTTACCTCAATAATGAAATTCTTGTGTGAACAAAGGATTTTATTTAGCACAGACAATGCATTTGGCGGGTCTCAGCCCGCTTCCTCAGGCCAATCACAATGCCAATTAGAAAAAAAACTAATAGCAAAGGGAGCCTCTCTTTGCTATTGTTTTTTCTTCTAATTGGCGCTGTGCTTGGCCTGAGCAAGCGGGCTGAGACCCGCCAAATGCATTGTCTGTGCTAAATAAAATTCTTTGTTCATACAAGATTTTCGTTATTGAGGTAAACCACCTCACCTTTTTTTGATTTTAAACTGGTTTTAATCCATTTTATACATACCAGGGCACCTCTTTCCTTTTAACTGTGCTGATCAGAGAAGGATCTTGTCCTCCAGACACTGCACACAGATTTACAATAGATTGCCCAGTGAAATCTATTGAAAATATATATCGAACTACAGAAAATATATCGAACCACAGTGCTGCAATGTTTGATGTAGTGCAACACTATGGGCCTCTCCCCGGCCACATCCAATCTATTAAAATTTACTGTCCAGTCTGATCATCATTTTGATCGATTTTTGCCTGGAATCAATCAAATTTATGATCAGCGCAGCTCATCGTGTCATAGAAAATTGGCGGATTTGATCACAGTGATCAAATCTGCTGGTAAAAATCAATGAGTGTATGGCCATCTTTAGAACTCTTTCAGACGGGCAGCTGACAGGCAGTGAAGTCACTGCCTGTCAGCTGCTCTCCTGCATCGGCTTGCTAACGTGCAGTACCGGCACTGGTCAAGAACCCCCCATAGAATTATGTCTGAGCGTGGCTGCAGCTGTTCTCAGATGTGACTTGCCTCGGTTCTCTGACATTGGGTAACTCCCCCCCCTCATGGGCGGCACTCAACAGACACTATGAGGATTTGTATTTCTTCTGGAAACCACAACGTTATGCAGTAGAACAATTTCTTCATTTACTTTTATTGACACACAAAATGCAAAAAGTTATATAATCTTTTTTGTATAAAAAGTTTCATCCAGCATTTCAATCTTCATAGGTATCACAATGACATTATATATATATATATATATATATATATATATATATATATATATATATATATATATATATATATATATATATATATATATATATATTCGGATGTATGTGTGTTGTGTGTATGTGTGTGTGTATGTATGTGTGTGTGTGTGTGTGTAGGTATGTGTGTGTGTGTGTGTGTGTGTGTGTAGGTGTGTGTGTGTGTGTAGATATGTGTGTGTGTGTGTGTGTGTGTGTGTGTGTGTGTGTAGGTGTGTGTGTGTGTGTGTGTGTGTGTGTGTGTGTGTGTGTGTGTGTGTGTGTGTGTGTGTGTGTGTGTGTGTGTAGGTATGTGTGTGTGTGTGTGTGTGTGTGTGTGTGTGTGTGCCGCAATCACTCGAAAACGGCTTGAACGAAACTTGGTACACAGATCCCGTACTACCTGAGATGATATGTTCTGATATCACTCACCTCTTCCTCGTTCCAGCCTAGCCTGCGCTCCACTGAAATCACTTCCTGCTACGCCGCAGGAAGTGACGTCAGTGGAGCGCACGCTGGAACGAGGAAGAGGTGAGTGATCCCCGCCCGTTGCCTCTTACAGCTGCAGCAAGCCACGCAACTTTTTAAAGCTGGAGGGGAGCGGAGGTCGGGGGACCCAGGCGAGGGAGGGGGGGATCCGACCCCCCTCCCCGCCGCTAGGCCTATTACCCCCTTCCTGCCCGCTATCCCCTCCAGCTCGGGCGGCCCCTCACACCCACAGACGGGCGGGTGCCGCCCCCCAGAAGTGCCGCCTGAGGCAAAAGTTTCACCCCGCCTCATGGCCGGGCCGGCCCTGAGCACAGTTGGTCACTTGGTGACCAAGGTTACAAATCCAGGAAAAGTGGGCGGAGCATAAAACAGCCAATCAAGTTTCAGCCATACATTTTAAATGGTAAAATGTAAACTGCAGCCATTCTTAGACTGTTAATTGCAGGGTTCTCAAACTTGTCACACTTGGTCACTAGGTAAATGAAATAGGAAAATTATATACTTACCTACAACAGTAATTTTCCTTTCCTGGTGTTTCTCCATGGCAGCATACTAATGGGTAAAGCTCCGCCCCCTTTACCCCATGTAGGACGTCCAAAGATGTTAAAAACCCTCCCCTTGTACCCTGTAGTATTCTTAGTTACTAAAACGAGCCGACAGCATAGGGTGGGCCCGTATGCTGCCATGGAGAAACACCAGGAAAGGAAAATTACTGTTGTAGGTAAGTATATAATTTTCCTATTTCCCTGGAGTTTCCCATGGCAGCATACTAATGGGCACTAACTAGAATAAAAACAAGGGTGGGCATAAAATCTTGCTTAAACACACATTTAATATGAAAACAGAGAATACATCCAATAAGCAGACAATTTTTAAATTGCAGATGGTACAGTGGAGGAAATAAGTTTCTTTCCGAATTCCACTGAAGTTAACGAGGCCGGATCTACACAATAATGTTTGATGAATGTATGACCCGACGCCCAATTTGCTGCTTTACATACAGTCTGCAGGGAAACTTTTCCTATAGAAGCCCAGGAAGACGATAAACTTCTCGTCGTATGAGCTCCAAAGTCCTGCGGAGGCTGTAAGCCCTTGGCTTTATATGCCATCTGGATAAGGTCTACCACCCATCTAGCTAATGTTCTAGTGGAGGCAGCCTTTCCTTTCCTATATCCTGAGGGAATGATAAAAAGACAGTCCGAATCTCTGAAGGATTCTGTGGCCTGAAGGTAAGTTGTAATTGTAGAGGGAAGATCCAGTGGATGTGGTAGTGTCTCGTCCTCAGACAACCTAAAACTGGGTAGCACCCAGTCCTGGTTGAGATGAAATAAAGTTGTCACTTTAGGTAGAAAAGATTGAATTGGGTACATAACAACTCGATCCTCGTATATTGTTAAGTGTGGCTCCTTGTACCCTAAAACATGAAGTTCCGATATTCTGCGTCCTGAGGTTATTGCCACCAAAAATATTACTTTTTTAGATAAATTTTGGATTGAAATTGACTCTGCCGCCATCGATGGATGGAATGCTATAAAGTCCAGAACCATAGGAAGATCCCATTTTGGAAATCTTGTCTTCAATGGTGGTCTTAGCTTTATGGCTGCTCTAAAGAACTGGAGTATCAGAGGATTAGAGGCCCATGGAGTTCCTGAAATTGATGAAATGGCCGAGACTTGGCCTTTTAACGTGGAATAGGCCAAACCCAATTTCAGACCTTTCTGAAGGAACGCTAACAGCTGTGCAATACTAAAATCGTTTACTCTGAAACCTGACTCCTTTGCAAAATTTGAAAAGACTTTCCATGTTCTGTTGTATGTTGTATTTGTATTCCTTTTTCTTGCTGACAGTAACGTGTCTAACACCTCCTCTGAACAACCTTCCGCTGCTAACCTGCGCCTTTCAAAAGCCATCCCATCAATTGAAGACGTAGAGGATTGTGGTGAACCAAAGCTCCTTGGCTCAGGAGATCTGGGATTAGAGGAAGTGGAACTGGCTCCTGGGTATTGAGTTGTAGTAACAGTGGAAACCATGGCCTGCGGGGCCAAAATGGAAGGACTGCTATGCAAGTGGCTCTGCTCCTCTCCAATTTCTTCAGAAACCTGTAAATTAGCGGAACTGGGGGAAAAGCATAAAGAATCCTGATCGGCCAGTTCTGAGTTAGAGCATCTACTGCTACTGCCTTCGGATCTGGATATCTGGAAAAAAACTTCTCCACTTTGTGATTCTTGTGAGAGGCAAATAGATCCAGATCCGGCACTCCCCATTTCTCCACTAACATTGTGAATACTGAGTGATGGAGAGCCCATTCCGAGTTGTCGAATGCATTCCTTGACAGGAAATCCGCTTGAAGGTTTTGTACTCCCGGAAGATATACAGCTGATATGTTCAACAGAAATTCCTCCGCTAAATGCATGATTGGGGCTACTTCTTCCAGGAGTATCTTGCTGAATGTTCCACCCTGTTTCTTTATATATGCCACTGCTGACACATTGTCCATTCTGAATAGAACTGATTTCCCTCTTAGAAGTGGCAGAAAAACTTTTAAGGCTTGGAGGGCAGCTCTGAGCTCTAAAATATTGGAGACCAGATGATCTGTTGGATAGTGCCATTGACCCTGCGCTATTCTGTTGCCGTAGACTGCTCCCCATCCTCGTCGGCTGGCATCCGAGGTTATCACTTCCCATACTGGCATCGAAATGGAGTGACAATTGGACAGGTTGGCCTCTTCCTTCCACCAATGGAGAGAGAGAAGCACCTCCTTGGGAATTTGAATTGTCTGTGAGAATGATGCCTTTCTCCATGTTTTCAGGAAATTCTGTTGAAACGGCCGTAGATGCCAATGTGCCCATTTCACCATGGGGATGGCAGACGACATCAGACCCAGAACTTGCATACATGTTCTTGCTGAGAGGGTAGACTTTTGCAGAATTGACTCTATCTTCCGTTGGAAAGAAAATATCTTTTCTTGAGGCAGAGAGATTGTGTTTTCTGTCGTGCTGAACAACGCTCCCAAGAAGATCATCTTTTGAGTAGGGATCAGCTGACTTTTTTGATAGTTTATTATCCAACCGAATGACTCCAACATGTTGATAACAACCTTTTGATGTTGTAGAAGCATTGTTCTTGATGATGCTAGAATCAGGATGTCGTCTAGATAATGCATAATTCGGATTCCTTGTAATCTTATTAGAGCCACTAATGCCAACAGAATCTTTGAAAAGGTTCTGGGTGAAGTTGATAGGCCAAACGGTAAGCAAGTGAACTGGAGATGTAAACTTCCGATTGCAAACCGTAAAAATCTTTGAAAGTCTGGATGGATAGGAATGTGGAAATAGGCGTCTTTTAAGTCGACTGAACACATCCAGTCTTCTGGTTGGACTGCCAATGTGATTGAATGTAGACTTTCCATCTTGAATTTTGGCAAAAATATGTTTTTGTTTAACCTTTTCAAGACCAGCACTGGTCTGAGGTCTCCAGTTTTCTTTTTTATCAAAAATATTGGTGAATAAAACCCTTTTCTCCTTTCTGAGTGTGGCACTTGTCTCACTGCGTTTTGGCTTTGTAGTTTTGCCACGTATTCCATTAAAGCTGAACACTTGTGACTGTCCTTTGGTATCTTTGTCTTTACAAATTTGTCCCCTGGAGGTCTTTTCTTGAATAGCCAACGGTGGCCAGAAGCCACTGTTGACAAAATCCACCTGTTGAAAATCGACCCCGCTCAACGTTCCCTGAAGTGGTACAATCTGGCACCCACTGGAAACGTGTGGACGGGCCTCGACTCAAAAGGACTTCACGTTCTCTGGTGCATTTGTGGTTGATTTGTTTCTGTTAGATCTAGTAAAAGATGATTGGTTTCTCCAAGGCCTACGGTATTCTTTTCCTGGTTTATAGGATTTTGAATCATTAAACCTCGACTGTGTCTGTCTCTTAAATGGGATAAACTTTTGCCTTCTGTATCTTCGATCCTGTGGCAAAAACCCTGATCTACCTCCGGTCACCCGAGAAATAGCATTGTCTATTTTTTCACCAAACAATTTTTTTCCATCATAAGGAATTTTTGACCAATTTTGTTTCGAATTAGGGTCAGCTGACCAGGGTTTTAACCACAGCGATCTTTTGGACATGATAGAATATAGCATTGACCTACTCGAGGATCTAACTATGTCCACACTGGCCGTGCCTACAAAATCTGACGAGACTTTTAAATCTTCCAAATATGTGAGAATGTCTTCTCTGCTTTTCCCGTTACGGACTGCCCCCTGGATATCAGAAATCCATACTCTTGTGGCCTTTGCTACTGAGGTCAAAGTTACTGCTACTCTAGAAGCTTCTCCTGCAGAAAGATAAGCTCTCCTTAAATCTGTATCGATCTGCCTATCCATCACGTCTTTAAAGAGAATCTGTATTGTTAAAATCGCACAAAAGTAAACATACCAGTGCGTTAGGGGACATCTCCTATTACCCTATGTCACAATTTCGCCGCTCCTCGCCGCATTAAAAGTGGTTAAAAACTGTTTTAAAAAGTTTGTTTATAAACAAACAAAATGGCCACCAAAACAGGAAGTAGGTTGATGTACAGTATGTCCACACATAGAAAATACATCCATACACAAGCAGGCTGTATACAGCCTTCCTTTTGAATCTTAAGAGATCATTTGTGTGTTTCTTTCCCCCTGCAGCTATCTTCCACTGAAGTGTCAGGCTGTTTTTTTCCTGCAGAGTGCAGACAGCTCTGCCTGTATGTAATTCCTCAGTATGTGAAAGCCCAGTCAGCTCAGAAGAGGATTTATCCAGCTTGTAAAAGATAAGAGAGAAGAGAGAAGCTGCCCTAATCTAAATAACACACAGGCAGTGTGCAGAGAGGGGCCTGGAGGGGGGAGATGCATCATAGAACCACAACACTGAAGAACTTGGCAGCCTTCCAGACACAGGCTGACAAGTCTGACAAGAGAGAGATAAGTTGATTTATTACAGAGATGGTGATAGTAGAATGTGCTGCAGTAAGCCAGAACACATTATAATAACTTTTGGAACTTGTAGGATGATAAAAAACAGGATGCAATTTTTGTTACGGAGTCTCTTTAAACACTGTTGCATCTTCCATTGGTAATGTTACATTCTTAATTACTCTCATTAAAGAGGCATCTACTGTAGGAGAATTTTCTAATAAATATAAATCTTGATCTTCCAAAGGATACAGCTTCTGATACCGATTTTTTAAGGAGGGTTTCTTGACTGTTTTTTCCCACTCTTGCAGAATAACCTCCTTTATTTCTTCCATCAGTGGAAAGGCAATCTTCTTCTTACTAAGATGTTTATAATATCTTCTTTTCTTTTCTGCCGAATGTTGTTCCTCCCATTGAATCGCTTCTTTTACTTGAGCCGGAATCAACTTGAAATCAAACCCTTCATCTTCTACCGAATCCTCTGAATCTGAATGACTCTGTCTTTCTGGGGATGACCCCCTGAACGACTCATCAGTCGGAGAACGCCTTCTTAATTGTGAGACTGTATCTTTTACAACCTGCCTAATTAATGATGAGACTTCTTTGTCTTCTCTTGCAATGTCTATATGACATAGCTCACACACTTTCTTGTCAAACAACGCTTTCCTGCCACAGATCCAACAGTCTTTCTCTGTATCCAATCCAGCGCGTGAAGTAGATACTTGTGCAGAATCCTCATTAGAATATGATCTTCTTTCTGAGGTTCTCTCCGAACCGGATTGCCCGTATCCTGGTGACTGATGTCTTAACGTTGCTTTGTCCCTAGATCTTGATCTTGAGCGAGATCTGTCTTTTTGATTAACGGCCTCTCTTGTTTCTATCACCGGTGGGACTGTATCTTTAATTACTTCCTGATGCTGTTTGTCTTGTCTATGATGACTTTCGTCTTCATGAGACCTGCAAAGAGGAATACCCCTATGAGAATCTCCTCTTCCACTCTTTTGCCATATAATTAACTATACTCACCTAAGCCTTACCTATTTGACTTTGACTTTGATTTTGATTTTGACTTAGAGTCATCATGCTCTTTCCTTTTCCCCATATCAAATGGCTGCAACACAAACCAGAAATAGAGGCATATCTATTACCCATTCCTAAAAGAGTAGTCCACTCGCACTGCAGTAACCAGCAAACTTCATTAAGGAACATTTCAAGTAAACTTACCAGTCACAGATAAGAAATATAAAATATGTCACTTTTCCTCCCTGATCGCGGCTTCTCTCCAGCATAAAGAGCGGCCGACTGCATAGGGTAGGAGGAGATTTATACTCCTCCGGCCTACGACGTCACTTCCTGCCTGATTCCCTCAAGCAAGATGGCGCTAAAGAACTTCCGCCCAGGCTTCCGCCCTCAAACACGGAAGTCCTTGTGTGAACTTGCGCACAACTCACTAAGCGCAAGCCACACCCCCAAACCGGAGACAGCTACGGCGCGCGAAACTCCGCCTTCCACCGCCCCCGCCGCAAGAGACTGAAGCCCGCACAGCCCAGTCCACCCGCAACCAGACATAGCCACAATGGAAAATTCCTTCCGGCCAACACACTAAGGATGCGATCATCCCAGCCCACCGACCACAGACTACACAAACCACCCTGACACAGCAGGTAATGCTTTACAACAAAATTTAAGAGCCATTTGATGAGAGTCACCATGCCTTTAGCATGACAGTGAACGCAGGAACATTTATACTTTGTCATACCCCGGAAAGAGACATTGGGGTTCTGTACCTTATAGGAGACTTTATCAACCTAAGGCACAGACTTCAGTAGAAGAGTGTGAACCTACTGGTCGCCGCCGATAGCGGAGGTAAGGCTTTACTGGCAACATCCATGGCGTCCTGCTGGAGGCGAGGAAAATTTTAAGAATACTACAGGGTACAAGGGGAGGGTTTTTAACATCTTTGGACGTCCTACATGGGGTAAAGGGGGCGGGGCTTTACCCATTAGTATGCTGCCATGGGAAACTCCAGGGAAATTAAGATTCAAGAAAGTGGGTGGAGTCTACAACAGCCAATCAAAATTCACCTATTGATTTTCAAGGGGAATATTTAAACTGCTGCTATTCTTACACTGTTAATGGCAGAGGCTTCAAACTTGCTACAGTCAGTCATTGGGTGACTGGGTTCCAAATTCACTAAAGGAATGGAGCCACAAATAGCAAATCAGACTTCCTTGGTGGATAAGCTGCTTCCATTCACACATTTTTGATGTGGGAACCTGAAAGCGCACAAACTTGGTCATTGAGTGACTGTGTGTTCAGTTTACAAAAAGTGGGCGGAGCCAAAAACAAATTCACTGGGAAAATATAAACTGCAGCCATTCTTACACCGTTAATGGCAGGGATCTCAAAGTTTGCACAGTTGGTCACTGGGTGGATGAGATTTTAGAAGGTGGGTGGAGCCTACAACAGCCAATAAAAATTCACCTTTTGATTTTCAAAGGGAATATTTAAGCTGCTACCATTCTTATACTGTTAATAGCAGATGCCTCAAACCTGGTACAGTTGGTCACTGGGTGACTAGGGTTCAAGTTCAGAAAGGGGCGGAGCCACAAACAGCCAGATGTTTTTATTTTTCAATGTGAATATACAAAGTATTGATACCAAGGACCTTAAAGCTGATAAACTTGATAACTATGTCAAGGTTAGAAAAAGTGGGTGGCGCCAACAACTTAATTTTTTATATGGCAGGGTTCCCAAAATTGACAGCCTACAGCAGCCAATCAAAATTCACCTTTTGTTTTTCAAGGGGAATATTTACATTGCTGCCATTCATACACTCTTAATGGCAGAGGCCTTAAATCTGGTACAGTCAGTCACTGGGAGACTGGGGTTGAAATTCTGAAAAGGGAGCGGGCCAAAAACAGACAATCAGATTTGTTTAATTTCAATGGTAAAATGCAACTTATTGATGCCAAAGACCCCAATGCTCATAAACTTGGTCATTGAGTGACTGTATGCCAAGGTTAGAAAAAGTTGGTGGAGCCAAAGACAACTAACTTTTTACATAAGAAAATATAAACTGCAGCTATTCTTACACTGTTAAAGGCAGAGTTCTCAAACTTGACACAGTTGGTCACTGGGTGACTGGGATTAATATTTGGAAAAGTAGGTGGAGCCTACAAGAGCCAATCAAAATTCACTTATTGATTTTCAAGGGGAATATTGAAACTGCTGCCATTCTTACACGGTTAAAGGCAGAGGCCTCAAACCTGCTACAGTCGGTCATTAAGTGACTGGGGTTCAAATTCACTAAAGGGGCGGAGCCACAAACAGCCAGATTTCTTAACTGGATAAACTGCTTCCATTAACACAATTTTGATGTCAGGAACCCGAAAGCTCACAAACTTAGTCATTGAGTAGTGACTGTGTGTCAAGGTTACAAAAAGTGGGTGGAGTCAAAAACAGATTTTTTTTGGGGGGGGTCAGGGATTGTAAACTGCAGCCCTTCTTCACTGTTAATGGCAGGGTTCTCAAACTTTGCACAGCTGGATACTGGGTGACTGAGATTAATTTTCAGAAAAGTGGGTGGAGCCTAAAAAAGCCAATCAAAATTCACCTGTTGATTTTCAAGGGGCATATTAAAATAGCTGCCATTCTTGCACTGTTAATAGCACAAGCCTCAAACCTGGTACAGTTGGTCATTGGGTTACTGAGGTTCAAATTCAGAAAAGGGTACAGAGCCACAAACAGTCAATCAGATTTGTTTCTTTTTATGGGAACATATGAATTATTGAGGCCAAATTTACAAACTTGGTAATTGAGTAATTGTGTGTTAGGGTTAGAAAAAGTGGGCGGAGCCAACACCAGTCAAATACATACACGGACAATGCAGGGTCATCAGTGGGTGGAGACAAATACAAATTTCACTGGGAAAATGTAAATTGCAACCATTCTTACACACAACAAACGAGACGGCACACCACAGGCTGCAATGAACTTTGCTGTATTGGAACAAGTGTACACTACATGTCGCGGATATTACATCCTTCCTCAGGTGTATAACAGCAACTGAAGATACAAACAATTTTATAAACATTCAGGGCGGGTTACCACACCTCCTGTGATGTGCCACGCCCTTTCCATTAACCTATTGTGTAATGTCCATCACTATGTCTTCACGGTCAATGGCACTCCATAATGGCTACCACTAAAAATAAATGCAAGACTGACCGTGATCCAGGCACTACCCTCAATGGACTGCCACTGACCACCTATAGGAAACATGCAATAAATTAACATGTATAAAACGGCAACAACGTTAAAAATTCACACATATTATTATCACCAGCATCAATAAGTTATAGGAAACATTTCAGAGGTAACCTCTCGTTCATGCCCCTTGGGGCCACCACATCAAGCATATGAATCCATCTGGCTTCTTTCTGCTTTAACACTTTTTCAGTGTCACCACCTCTATTTGACGGACTCATTGATTCCAGCACACACCACCTCAGCTGCGCGGCACCATGCCCCATAGCAGCAAAGTGCCTCGCAACTGAGGTGTCGTACCCCTTGCGTTCGCCCTCAGCATATTTGCTAATGGCCCTCTTGTGCTCCTGAATCCTGGTGCGAACTGGCCTGGTGGTCTCACCTACATACATAAGCCCACATGGGCATTTCAGCCCATAAATGACCCAGGGTGTGGAGCAATAATGTCTGCCCTTTGCTGCTATGGGGCATGGTGCCGCGCAGCTGAGGTGGTGTGTGCTGGAATCCGCCGCCTTGTTCACTGGGCATGCGGCGGTTTCTCCGCGCTCCGTCAGGCTAGTGGATGCAGGCCCATGCGCGCCAGCTGCCATGTTGAACGTGGAATCAGCCGCCTTACTCTGAGTACTCGCGGCGGCTTTTCCGCGTTTTTTCACAGCAACGCCAGGCAATCAGCTAGTTTAAGATAAAAAAAATTCCACGCGCAGAGAAAATATATCTCTGGCTTGACGTTATTAGTAAATCATGATTATCAGCTTATACTAGATAGGCAACGACACAAGTTCGTTTAGGGCAAGATCAGCCCTTCATCAGGAACCTGTATCAAAGATTATCATAGGTCCAATCTGGAGCAAAACCAGAAAAGGTATAATTCAAATTATGCAATATGCATACAAACCACCTCGAGGCGGCAGACAGGACGCTGAACTGCCTGCCTTCCATTTGAAAGAGAACTTACGTTTTTTAAATGGCAGACTCCTCTGACTGACTCAGTTGGCCTTTCCATCCTTCTCTGTTAGAAAGTATTTTAAGGGCCCGTTTCCACTTGTGCGGTGGGAATCGCTGCAGAAAAAATTTGCATGCGGATGCGAATTTCTAATGCGGTTGTATACGAATTTTAATGCAAATTTGCATACGATTTCGCATGGATGACAATGAATGCAAATTTTACCATGGCAGTGCCTGTGTGCTTTTCCATTGATTCCATGCGAAATCGTATGCAAATTTGCATGGCAAAACCGCATGCAAATTCCCTATTAAATACATTGTATGCGAATCGCATAGCAGTATGCGGTATGCAAATTCTGATGGCTTTGCCGTGCAGATTTTTTCTGCACAGAAAATGCAAAGGAATCCTGACAAGTGGAAACAGTCCCATCCACTTCTATTGGCTATGCGAATTCGCATGTGGCAAACACATGCAAATTCGCGATAGTGGAAAGGGTCCCTTAATGTATTTATGTTGAGCTTTTCTTTGTCTTTTTTTGTGGCAGAAGTTGTCCGAGCCACTTTACTGAGCGTAGACCCTTCCTGTGAGGCCCACTATAGGTGACAGCAGAACAATCAGACACAACAGTGCTAAGACAGATGTCATTCCACGTCAGATTTCATGTTGCAGGCCCAGATATTCTTGATGTTTACAAATGACCTCAATGTCCTCCTGGCAATAACACATCCTCTGGTTACATGGTAAAGGGGGGGAGTGATTATTATTCCAAATCTTTCATTACGCCGAAGGCCTAAGATCTGTATTTGCAGTCCAGCCATACATCACAAGTAATTGGGCAATTTGTAGTCTGTTTTTGTAATACAGTGTCATTTTTAAGACAGGAATATATTATTTTGCTTGCCATTTTATTCCTTACTTGCTAAGGATTAATGTTTCCCTTAAGGAAGATTATAGATCAATTACCCTTTAATTCCATCCAAAACAGCTGGTTGTAGAAGCTGCACTGATCCTTATAGCAGCTGTGGGCTATTGCTCCTCTGGGGTAGAGCAGATCTGTTCATACTGGTCCTACTAATGTTCTGGATCGATTTTCATCATCTCCTCTTTATTTTATGGACATTATTTTACTTAATATAGTTAATCTCATATAAATTGGCTACTTTGCTCCTCCATTCCTATTGAATTATTACATATCTGGTTCATTAAATAAAACCCTGGCCAAGGTTTATCTCTTGACTGGTAAATTTGACTTGCTGTAAAAGAACAGAACTATGCATTGTACTATTTTGTACATTTAAAGCAGACATGATCTCAGAACTTCCTCTCTGCTCTAAAAGATAAACAATAGCATAATAAGCTTTAACGAAAAATATTTCTTTGTGACAACTGATACAAATCCTGCAATAAATCTGCAGCGTGTCTACTTCCTGTTTACACATTAGCTGCTCTGCTGTGGCAGTGGAGATTCCTAAGCTGACACAGCTGAGAGATCAAATTACAAGTGGTGCTTAGTCACAGATCAGGGGGAATTAGATAGGCTAAATTCTCTAAATACATACAGGGTGCATTTCTCTATGTTTTCATTCTGTCCTGTGCAAGAGTGTTCAGGTCCATTTTAAAACCAATCTACACATTAATGTTTCCCCCTGTTCTTTCCCACAAATTGGGTCTCCCCCTCCCCTTATGTTACACCAGTGCTTTTATGTGGGTCTGTTTGACTTGAGCATGATACGGGGGGCGGGGGTGATGCAGTGGGGGTGTTTTGTTACACTGTAACTCTTGGCAAATTATTTTTAGATGAAACATGTCAAGCACGTTTGCAACACTGTGAATATGTATATATTGCATTACCTGTGTCCATCAGCATTTATCCCCCTCATTTGAGTCGGTTGCTATCATATATATATGGATAGGAAGCCTGAGGAAGCGGGCTGAGACCCGCGAAATGCATTGTCTGTGCTAAATGAAATTCTTTGTTCATACAAGATTTTCGTTATTGAGGTAAGCCACCTCACCTTTTTTTATTTTAAACTGGTTTTAATCCATTTTATACATACCAGGGCACCTCTTTCCTTTTAACTGTGCTTTTCAGAGAAGGATCTTGTCCTCCAGACACTGCACACAGATTTACAATAGATTGCCCAGTGAAATCTATTGAAAATACAGTGGTGTGAAAAACTATTTGCCCCCTTCCTGATTTCTTATTCTTTTGCATGTCTGTCACAAACAAATGTTTCTACTCATCAAAAACCATTAACTATTAGTCAAAGATAACATAATTGAACACAAAATGCAGTTTTAAATGATGGTTTTTATTATTTAGTGAGAAAAAAACCTCAAAACCTACATGACCCTGTGTGAAAAAGAAATTGCCCCTGAACCTAATTACTGGTTGGGCCACCCTTAGCAGCAATAACGGCAATCAAGCGTTTGCGATAACTTGCAACGAGTCTTTTACAGCGCTTTGGAGAAATTTTGGCCCACTCATCTTTGCAGAATTGTTGTAATTCAGCTTTATTTGAGGGTTTTCTAGCATGAACTGCCTTTTAAGGTCATGCCACAACATCTCAATAGGATTCAGATCAGGACTTTGACTAGGCCACTCCAAAGTCTTCATTTTGTTTTTCTTCAGCCATTCAGAGGTGGATTTGCTGGTGTGTTTTGGGTCATTTTCAAGCACCGAAGATCGCTTCAGCTTGAGTTGACGAACAGATGGCCGGACATTCTCCTTCAGGATTTTTGGTAGACAGTAGAATTCATGGTTCCATCTATCACAGCAAGCCTTCCAGATCCTGAAGCAGCCAACAACCCCAGACCATCACACTACCACCACCATATTTTACTGTTGATATGATGTTCTTTTGCCGAAATGCTGTGTTACTTTTACGCCAGATGTAACGGGACATGCACCTTCCAAAAAGTTCAACTTTTGTCTTGTCGGTTCACAAGGTATTTTCCCAAAAGTCTTGGCAATCATTGAGATGTTTTTTAGCAAAATTTTTGCTTAAAAGTGGTTTGCGCCTTGGATATCTGCCATGCAGGCCATTTTTGCCCAGTCTCTTTCTTATGGTGGAGTCATGAACACTGACCTTAATTGAGGCAAGTGAGGCCTGCAGTTCTTTAGATGTTGTCCTGGGGTCTTTTGTGGCCTCTCGGATGAGTTTTCTCTGCGCTTTTGGTCGGCCGGCCAAACCTGGGAAGGTTCATCACTGTTCCATGTTTTTGCCATTTGTGGATAATGGCTCTCACTGTGGTTCGCTGGAGTCCCAAAGCTTTAGAAATGGCTTTATAACCTTTACCAGACTGATAGATCTCAATTACTTTTGTTTTCTCATTTGTTCCTGAATTTCTTTGGATCTTGGCATGATGTCTAGCTTTTGAGGTGCTTTTGGTCTACTTCTCTGTGTCAGATAGCTCCTATTTAAGTGATTTCTTGATTGAAACAGGTGTGGCAGTAATCAGGCCTCGGGGTGACTACAGAAATTGAACTCAGGTGTGATAAACCACAGTTAAGTTATTTTTTAACAAGGGGGGGCAATCACTTTTTCACACAGGGCCATGTAGATTTGGAGGTTTTTTTCCTCACTAAATAATAAAAACCGTCATTTAAAACTAAAACTGCATTTTGTGTTCAATTATGTTATCTTTAACTAATAGTTAAAAGTTTTTGATGAGCAGAAACATTTAAGTGTGACAAACATGCAAAAGAATAAGAAATCAGGAAGGGGGCAAATAGTTTTTCACACCACTGTATATATATATATATATATATATATATATATATATATATATATATATATATATATATATATATATATATATATATATATGTGTGTGTGTGTGTGTGTGTGTGTGTGTGTGTCTGCATCAGGTTGCATCAGGTTGGTTAACACAGTACCTGTTGGTCTGGTTTACAGCAGTGTCTATTAAGGACCAATACAGTGATGCTGTGCATACTGTCTGATACATAGCAACTTTGTATATACAGATCAGCACTCCTAACTGTCATAGGTTTTGTAAGGGCTAGCTACACTTCACACTATTGACACCCACTACATGTGGGTCTTTGTGTCATTTTGGGGGGGATCAGCAAGGACACCCGCCTAGACCGTATTTGTACCTCCTGATCCGCGTTTCAATTTAGGCATTTCAATTAAAACGTTGTTGTTTTATCTATGTGGCTAATACGACCACTTTTTTTCTGAGTCATTATTGACCCTTATGTTGCATGCTCATATATTAATCAGACAAAACATCCTAATATTACACCAGAGAGACTAAAGGAACTTCAAGAATCTCTTCTGAAATTGAACTTTTTATGTAGCATTAAATCGTCCAAAACTGGGAAAAGTCCAGGACCTGATGTGCTGACAGTGCTTTTTATAAGAAATGTGGATCTCTCTTATCTCCCCTTTTGTTAAAATCTTTTAATTCTATATCTATGTGGCTAATACAACCATGTCTTTTGTACAAAAAGGGCTTTTCGGAGTCATTGTTGACCCACGTGTTGCATGATTGTATTCCCTGCACACAAGTATCGTCTGTGTTGCATTTCTTCAAGTTCTGATTTTGGTGTAGCCGAACACCGTTACTTGATCCATTGTGAGGGAAGGCATATCTTTCAGCCGGAAGAAGCAAGGGAAACTTTCAAACATAGCACTAATACACCAGGGGAGGAACAGGCCACTGGGCCCCATAGTGATATGGAACTAGAATTATGTGTCAATTTTCAATTTTACAAGGACTACACATGATCCTCCCGGGAGGTGGCCAGTTTATATATATATATATATATATATATATATATATATATATATATATATATATATATATATATATATTTACGTACACAGTGGGTTACAAAAGTATTCAACCCCCTTGAAGTTTTCCACATTTTGTTATATTACTGCCACAAACATGAATCAATTTTATTGGAATTCCACGTGAAAGACCAATACAAAGTGGTGTACATGTGAGAAGTGGAACGGAAATCATACATGATTCCAAACATTTTTTACAAATAAATAACTGCAAAGTGGTGTGTGCATAATTATTCGGCCCCCTTTGATCTGAGTGCAGTCAGTTGCCTATAGACATTGCCTGAAGAGTGCTAATGGCTAAATAGAGTGCACCTGTGTGTAATCTAATGTCAGTACAAATACAGCTGCTCTGTGAGGGCCTCAGAGGTTGTCTAAGAGAATATTGGGAGTAACAATACCGTGAAGTCCAAAGAACACACAAGACAGGTCAGGGATTAAGTTATTGAGAAATTTAAAGCAGGCTTAGGCTACAAAAATATTTCCAAAGCCTTGAACAACCCACGGAGCACTGTTCAAGCGATCATTCAGAAATGGAAGGAGTATGGCACAACTGTAAACCTATCAAGACAAGGCCATCCACCTAAACTCACAGGCCGAACAAGGAGAGCGCTGATCAGAAATGCAGTCAAGAGGCCCATGGTGACTCTGGACGAGCTGCAGAGATCTACAGCTCAGGTGGGAGACTCTGTCCATAGGACAACTATTAGTCATGTACTGTACAAAGTTGGCCTTTATGGAAGAGTGGCAAGAAGAAAGGCATTGTTAACAGAAAGCATAAGAAGTCCCGTTTGCAGTTTGCCACAAGCCATGTGGGGGACACAGCAACCATGTGGAAGAAGGTGCTCTGGTCAGATGAGACCAAAATTGAACTTTTTGGCCAAAATGCAAAACGCAATCTGTGGCGGAAAACTAACACTGCACATCACTCTGAACACACCATCCCCACTGTCAAATATGGTGGTGGCAGCATCATGCTCGGGGGGTGCATCTCTTCAGCAGGGACAGGGAAGCTGGTCAGAGTTGATGGGAAGATGGATGGAGCCAAATACAGGGCAAACTTGAAAGAAAACCTCTTGGAGACTGCAGAAGACTTGAGACTGGGGCGGAGGTTCACCTTCCAGCAGAACAATGACCCTAAACATAAAGCCAGGGCAACAATGGAATGGTTTAAAACAAAACATATCTATGGCCCAGTGCACACCAAAACCGCTAGCAGATCGTCAAAACGCTAGCGGTTTTGGGAGCAGAGAGCAGATATTTGGCCGGGTGCACACCAAGCGGATTTTGTATGCGATCCATCAGCCGCATCAGCCAGTGAAAACGCTTGGCTATTGTATTTCAATGTGTGGTGCACACCGGCGGTTTGAGTTTTTTTAGCAAACCGCAAACGAGCAGCAGGAGGCGCGTTTGCGGCTTGGCAAAAACCTCAAACCGCCGGTGTGCACCATCCCATTGCAATACATTAGCCAAGCATTTTTCCAGGTGGATGCGGCCGGCGGATCGCTCCAAAAACCGCTCGGTGTGCACTGGGCCTATGTGTTAGAATGGCCCAGTCAAATTTCAGATCTAAATCCAATCGAGAATCTGTGGGAAGATCTGAAAACTGCTGTTCACAAACGCTGTTCATCTAATCTGACTGAGCTGGAGCTGTTTTGCAAAGAAGAATGGGCAAGGATTTCAGTCTCTAGATGTGCAAAGCTGGTAGAGACATACCCTAAAAGACTGGCAGCTGTAATTGCAGCAAAAGGTGGTTCTACAAAGTATTCAAGTATTGACTCAGGGGGCTGAATAATTACGCACACCCCACTTTGCAGTTATTTATTTGTAAAAAAATGTTTTAAATGATGTATGATTTTCGATCCACTTCTCACATGCACACCACTTTGTATTGGTCCTTCACATGGAATTCCAATAAAATTGATTCATGTCTGTGGCAGTAATGTGACAAAATGTGGAAAACTTCAAGGGGGCTGAATACTTTTGCAACCCACTGTATGTATGTGTGTGTGTGTGTATATATATATATATATATATATATAATTATGAAGAAATTACAGTAAGAGGACTGAGAAATCTGGTATGACCGCATTCACGCACCGCAGCATTTTCCCCACAGGTTACTGGGGCTCAGAAATTCTGCCTATCTCTCTAATGCTTTGCCGTCCGAATTACACTTTGGGCTGTTTTGACATTGCCTTAGCCAAGGAGTGAGCTTTAAAGGGAAGGTTCAGGGACTAACTAAAAAAATAAAAATCCATTTCCACTTACCTGGGGCTTCCTCCAGCCCGTGGTAGTAGTTCTGAGCCTGCGCAGTACAGCCCGGAGGACGTCCGATGACGTCAGCGCGCCGGCGTGGAACGCACCATGGAGCGCAGAAGAAGCCCGACCTGGCCGCCGGCCTGGCCAGGTCGGGTCGGCCACCGGAGACCACCGGGAGCCTGCGGAGCGGCGCCGAGGGCACCTCCTGCCTGCCACGGGCTGGAGGAAGCCCCAGGTAAGTGGAAATGAATTTTTATTTTTTTTTAGTTAGTCCCTGAACCTTCCCTTTAAGAAACTCATTTCTGAAAAAATATAAAATGTTGTAAGGGGAAATTTAATTAGGATATTTGAAAGAACTCGCAGCCTCCCTAGATGTCGGGTAACTGCACCCGCTGCCACCAACTATGTCACTCCAATCCATACTGGTATGTTCACACATTTATCATGTATGCTTGTTTTATTTATGTATAGAGACGTAACTAGAAGACACGAGGCCCCACTGCAAGAATATGGATGCCCCCTGCCTCCGGGTGCCTGCTCATAGCTGTTTTGCAGGGCAGGAGGGGTCACAGCATGAGGGGAGAGCATTGGACATCAGCGGGGAGGGGGAAAGTCCCCCCCCCTCACCTCGGGCTCTCCTCTCAGAGCTCTCCCTCCAGCATCTATCACTGGCAGCAGCGGTGGCAGGCAGGACACATACCTCCATCCACTGCCGGAGGTTCCAATCTCTAAGTGCTTCACACTACTTCCTGTTTAAACAGGAAGTAGAAAGAAGCACTTAGAGATTGGAGACCTCCACGGTGGATGGAGGTATGTGTTGCTGCCGCCGCCGCTGCCAGTGGTAGATGCTGGTGGGGAAGCACTGAGAGTCCCTGATTTATAGGGGTAGTGCTATAGTCACCGATTAATTTGATGCGATATCCAGGGACGTAACAATAGGGGATGCTCCCTTTGAGGCTCCCTTTGCCATATCGACTTGTTCATTTGGCACTTTTATTGGCCTGATGAAGTGGGCTTAGACCCGCGAAACGCGTTGCCTGTGCTAAATAAAAATCTTTTGTCACATACAAGGATTTCGTTATTGAGGTAAGCCACCTCATATTATTTCCTCGATTTTAACCCCCTTGCCGTTACAATTCTGGCGGCAAGGGGGCAGCGCAGCACTTTTTAAAAAAAAAAAATTAAATCATGTAGCGAGCCGAGGGCTCGCTACATGATAGCCGCTGACAAGCGGCATCTCCCTAGCCTTCGGCGATCAGAGTAAGCAGGAAATCCCATTCAGAACGGGATTTCCTGCTGGGCCTCCCCGGTCAGCATGGCGACCGGGCGGGATGACGTCACCGACGTCATGGACGTCGGGACGTCAGAGGGAATCCCGATCCACCCCTCAGCGCTGCCTGGCACTGATTGGCCAGGCCGCGCAAGGGGTCTGGAGGGGGGTCGGCGCGGCGGGTAGCGGCGAATCAGCGGCGAGCGGAAACTGCACGTAGCTAGCAAGGTGCTAGCTGCGTGCAGGAAAAAAAAATTTGAAAATCGGCCAAGCGGGGCCTGAGAAATCCTCCTACGCAGGTTACCCCGAGTTGAGCTCGGGGTAACCGGCAAGGAGGTTAAGCAGTTTTTAGATGCTTTTATTTCAACCAGGGCGCCTCTTTACCTCTAATTGTGCATCGTTATACCCCAAACAATCAGTGTTTGAGGGGTGGTGACAGACCACCTGTTGGTGCCCCACAGTGGACACCTGTCCCTACTTTTCCAAGGAGAGCGACCACATCCAGGTCCCGGCTGAGACTACTCCGAGTGTAGTCGGGTTTATGGTCTCCACCTGCTTCCTATGGTTGGTTGCCCTTGCAACCCCTTTTGTGAGTAGTAAATTATTGAAATTACTTTTTTCAATTGCATACTAATATATGCATAGTAATATATTACACTATTGGGCTCCCGTATTTGTCTCCTATATTTTTTTCCCTGCAAGGTGCTGAGACACCCCCACCACACTACCTTACAAGAGGTGTAACTAAAGGAAAAGCGCTGGCTGCAGTCGTATAGAGGTCCACCACCAAGGAGCTCCAACTTCTTATCTACCCTCCTTCAATACTGTGGACCCTCTGGTGGACTCTAGTGATGGTCATGCAGCGAGGCGCAGGGGAGAAAGTGGTGTTATAGCTACTGTACCCATCTAAGCACACACTACAGTCCCTAGTACGGTCCATAGCCTCCCAGGCATAGCCTACTCCTTTCTAGAGATAGTCATGTCTATGAGAACTCATGGAGAAGATTTTTTTTGATCAGCTGATAGATTTGCAAAGCTCTGATTTACTGTGATCACGTTCTGCTTTAGCGCATAATCATGACTAGCAAATCAGAGACGTACTGTATATATCTATCACCTGACCAAACTGAACACGTGCTTCTCCATGAGTTTCTCCATGACCATGACCAGCTGATAGAATTGCAAAGCTCTGATTGAGGCCTGGAACCCACTAGAAAGCTTAAAACTCTATCGCAATCGCTAGCGATTTGTGATAGTGTGTTGCAAGCGATTTTGGGAGCGATTTCCCTGCTCCTATACAATTCATTAGAATGGAAATGCTCTCAAAATGCTGCATGTCCTGCGATTGCAATTTCGTTCATCACAATCGCTCTAGTGGAATCTGTCCCATCCATTCACATTGGCAGAGCGTTTAGGGAAATCGCTAGCGATTGAAAGCGCTCCCTAAATGCTCAAAAAAACCACTCTAGTGGGTTCCAGGCCTTACTGTGTTCACATTCTGATTTAGTACATAATCATCACTAGCAAATCAGAGACTTACATATCTATCACCTGACCAAACTGAACACATGCTTCTCTACGAGTTTCTGTTAGACATAACCATCACTACTCCTTTTATTAATCTCAAGTCAGACCTCTGATATAACATGAGTATTAAGTGTGGTAGATTGAGCTGTGAAGAGAGCTACCAGGAGAGCTCGGAGAGGGGAAAGACCATCCTGTTCACAAGGTGATAAGGTGAACTGGTAGATTCCAACACTGGCAGGAATACAGGTCAAACTCCCAAAAATAGAATATTCTGCAAAAGTTCATTTATTTCAGTAATTCAACTTACAAGGTGAAACTAAAATATATAATAGGAGGTGCAGGTGTTTTGGTTTCACAGATTCACTAAAACGTAATGCACTTGTTAGTGTGAGTTAATTTTAACGAGTGTACGCTACACACAGTCCTGGCAGCATAGCGTGCACTCTTTAGTTACAGCCGAATCCTTCTAAATGCCACGTGATAGTGACGTAGCACGATCACAATACTTAACTAGCGTGGCCGCTACTACGTTAATTAGTAGCAGCCGCGCTAGTGACGTTTTGCGATCACGCTACGTCACTACCGCACAGCCCTAAGCACCATGCTTCGGGAACTGAAGTTATGGGGGTGTTATTAACAGTTGTAGAGACGGTGGAAAAATGATTAGTTCTGTTTTATGTTTTAAGAAGTGAGAGGTCATGAAAGAGGATATAGCCGACAAGCAGTCTGGAACACGTATGGAGGGAGTTAAGATCTGGGGCCAAGTGGGGTACAGTTGTGTATCATCTGCATATAAGTGGTATTGAAACCCAAATGAGTTGATTACGTTGCCAAGACCGTGCATGTAGATGGAAAAGAGGAGGGGGCCAAAGGCAGAGCCTTGAGGTCCCCCCTAGAAAAAGGATGTGTAGAAGAGAACTAATCTGAGTAAGAGACTGTGAAAGACCTTCCGGAGAGGTCGTAGGATATCCAGGAGAGAATGTGCCCATTTATGTCGGTAGATGAAAGAATCTATAGTAGTAAGGTGTGGTTGACAGTATCAAATGTTGATGACAGATGAAGAAGGATGAGTATGAAAAAATTACCTTTGGGTCATTGGCCACTGTTTCTGTGGAGTGGTTAGAGCGAAAGCCAGGCTGGACTTGATCAAGTAAGCCGATAAGTAATGGCTTAGTTCAGCATGTATTCAAGTAATTTGGATGTGAATGGGAGAAGTGATACAAGGCCGTAGTTGGCAAGTGTGCTTGGATCTAGAGATTTTTTTTAATTAGTGGTGTCACAAAAGCCTTTTTGAGTGGGGATGGAAAGCCAATAGAGAGGGATAGGTTGAATAGTGATATTAGAACAGGATGAAAGATGAGGATAGCTGTGGAATGAGATGGGAGGGAATAGGATCCACAGAACAGGTGGTTAGATGGAATTTGGAGATTATAGAGAGAGAATGTGTTTCTCCTCCATATCCCAAAAACATACAGATAAGTTAATTTGCTTTCCCCAAAAAATGGCCCTAGACTACAATACATACATTACACGATACATACATAGACATATGACTATGGTAGCAAGTAGATTGTGAGCGGCTCTGGGGAACAGTTAAAGGAATACTATTGATTGAAACAACTTTTGTTTTAATACTCTATATTAGGGCTGGTGCACACCGAGCGGCTTTTTGGGCGTTTTCAGATCCGCTTGCGGCTGCGGATCTGCTTGGTCAATGTATCTCAATGGGGTGGTGCACACCAGAGCGGCAGGCGTTTTGCAGAAACGAAAAATGCCTGGGTGAGGCATTTTTTGGATTTCGGATGCGTTTCTGCCTCAATGTTAAGTATAGGAAAAACGCAAACCGCTCTGAAAAACGCCTGTTCAGAGCGGTTTTGCAGGCGTTTTTGTTACAGAAGCTGTTCAGTAACAGCTTTACTGTAACAATATATGAAATCTACTATACTGAAAACCGCAGCAGCAATCCGCAAAACGCTAGCAAAACGCCTCATAAAAATAAAAAAAAGCGTTTAAAAATCTGCTAGCATTTTGCGGATCTGCTAGCGGGTTTTGGTGTGCACCAGCCCTTAGTGTACACATTACCACTAGTGCTAGGGGCACTTTATTTATTCACCCAGGCCTCTCTCCCTCTATCCCTGCTTAAAAATTCATTTCTCACACAGCTCACAAATAGATTTCACTGTGTCACTCACAGTATGCAGGAGACATGAGCAGAAATAGGCTGATCTGAGGTGGTAACAGGTAACTAAATGAGCTGTAATATTGCTGGAATATAACTAGCTATAACACTAGTCTGTGTTTACTCTTAGACTGGTTGCCTGCTTGTGGTGATTCACTCCAGGCTGCATCCACTTTCCAAGCTGCTGAGAGGGACAGACCACTGTTTACAATTAGCATAATAGTATCTTTATCAGTCAAGAGAAGCAAAGATAATAAACACACATTGCTAGAATATTTAACCCCTTACCACCATATCAACAAGATTCTTTCAGCAAGGTGATAATTAAACTATAAACTGAGGAGTTGATAGCAACTCCCCTGTGCAGAGACATGGTCTAGCCCTCTGGGAGCCTTCAGTATTTAGATACATTTTGGGTATCATTCATAAAGCATTTCCGCATGCGGAAATGCTTAATACCAGTGACTTTACGACCACTCAGCATAATCCCCATTCATAAAGGCTCTTTCCGCATGAAAAGCTGACAGAGCGATACATTTCCGCCTTGTGCGGAGTTTTTCTAGATTTATCTAGAAAAAGTTACAAACAGGTCCATTCATAAAGATTAGAGCAAGCGGTATCCGGAAGGAAAATACCGCTTGCTCGACAGTAGCGATAGGCGGGCGGATTACATGTAAATGAATGGGACGGACCTCCCAAGCAGCATCAGACAGAGGAGCGCACGGAGGGAATTGGGCAGCTTTTATGTTTCCGCATGTCTTCCGCCACGCTACCGCCACCTTCCTCCAGAAAACCTCCGCACTTGTATCGCAACAGGCAACTTCTTTATGAATGCCCACCCAGAAGTCTTAATTACCGGTTGCGGAGAAGAACGGTGTTTTCCCGCACTACCGACAGCCTCTTTATGAATGATACCCTTTGTATCCAAAACTGACGCCAAAACTGATGGAGGATTTTACAGCTGAGAGGAACAGCTGTGTGAGGAATCAAATTGCTGCTAGTACTTGTCCTAATGTGTGCTACAACATACAGCATTTAAAAATAAATGCATACATTAATAGTATTCCTTTAAGTAACAAGACAATATACTCTGTACATCGCTGAAGATGTCGAGGCTATATAAATGCTTAATAATAATAATGTTCAGAGAGTAGCGAGAAGGCAGATAGAGAGCAGTTGATGAGAGGTGTGGAGATGGAATTTGAAAATGTGAATTGAATAAGGGATGGGCCAATAAGCCTGATCCAATTGACTTTTTCTCCTAAGTTTACTCTTAGGTGGAATTTTAACACCTAATCAATAAAATGCTTTATAAGTCACAAGCAAGCAAGAAAATAATTTTGACAGTACTTTTTTCAACTGCTTTTTGGTATGTTTTCAATAAATAAGAGTTCTGAACATATGCTTACGAAAGAAGTAAAATATTATGGTTTCCAGTGGTACAGATCAGAGACCCACAGCTGTGCAGGTGGTCAGTGAAACGTGTGACATCACAATGGGCAAGTTGTTTACAAGGCCCTGCAGGAAAGATGCCTGCCAATTCCTGAGTGAATTGTGACATCACAATGGGCAAGTAGTATATAAGGCCCTGCAGGAAGGATGCCTGACACTTGCGAAGGAGGAGCTATTCCGGTAGCATCTCTAGAGCTTGTTTCTTGCGGTTTGCGATTTCTATTGCGAATTGCTGTGTTTTTCTGGTGAATTTATTCACCTATATTGGCCTCTACCATCTGATCAGTAAGTACCATCTATTGATCAGAATGCAAAGGTCAAACCCCCCTGGCCCATCACGGCGTAACACCCGTAATGAGCCACCTGACAACGAGGGAATACCATCACCCTCAGGTAAGCCAAAGTGGATGTAAACAAATCATTTTGTTGGCTTGAAACGCCAACATATTGCTCTTTGATTTCAGCTAGTGTATTATTATTCCATATTGTTATTATTGTGTTGGCTCGCTGCCAACATAGTGTTCTTCGAGTTCAGCTGCTTCTTGTTCTTCTTAGTCCCCCCCCCCCCCATTTGGTGTCACCACAAATGAAAAAATATGAATTTTGGGGGCCACCCGAAAGTCGGCGGAGCTAGCAACAGTCGATGAATATTTAGCGATTTTTAATATGCTACTCCTCCCACATTTTTAAAAATACGATTTTGAAACGTTACACACTTGTTCAGCTTACACCCAAATAGGTTGCTTGTGTAAGGGCCAATGTTCATAGTGACTGTTTTTCATACTGATAATAAATTACCTTTTCTTTATATCAGCAAACTTCTTTTTAACACGACAGTTCTATGCAGCATAAAATCTAGTGAACTATGTCGCTATCTAACTGTGAGTCAGAAAATGGCAATTAATGGTTAAAAAAATACAAACGTTAAAGCAGATTTTTCTAGGTATTGGAAAGACTTTCCATGTAATAGAAATTAGGCAGTTTCTCCCTTTGACTTAGACAATTGATTGGCCTATAATAAACAGCTTGGGAATCAGCTGCCACCAAAGTACATAAAGATTTTAGTGGCTCCCAGGGAAGGTACAATTCTAAGAAAAATAAGAGTTTTGAACATATGCTTATGAAAGAAGTAAAATATTATGGTTTCCAGTGGTACAGATCAGAGACCCACAGCTGTGCAGGTGGTCAGTGAAACGTGTGACATCACAATGGGCAAGTTGTTTACAAGGCCCTGCAGGAAGGATGCCTGCCAATTCCTGAGTGAATTGTGACATCACAATGGGCAAGTAGTATATAAGGCCCTGCAAGAAGGATGCCTGACACTTGCGAAGGAGGAGCTATTCCGGTAGCATCTCTAGAGCTTGTTTCTTGCGGTTTGCGATTTCTATTGCGAATTGCTGTGTTTTTCTGGTGAATTTATTCACCTATATTGGCCTCTACCATCTGATCAGTAAGTACCATCTATTGATCAGAATGCAAAGGTCAAACCCCCCTGGTCCATCACGGCGTAACACCCGTAATGAGCCACCTGACAACGAGGGAATACCATCACCCTCAGGTAAGCCAAAGTGGATGTAAACAAATAATTCTGTTGGCTTGAAACGCCAACATATTGCTCTTTGATTTCAGCTAGTGTATTATTATACCATATTGTTATTATTGTGTTGGCTCGCTGCCAACATATTGTTCTTCGAGTTCAGCTGGTTCTTTTTCTTCAAAGTCCCCCCCCCCCCGCCCAATTTGGTGTCACCACAAATAAAAATATGAATTTTGGGGGTCACCCGAAAGTCTGCGGAGCTAGCAACAGTCGATGAATATTTAGCGATTTTTAATATGCTACTCCTCCCACATTTTTAGAAATACGATTTTGAAACTTTGCACACTTGTTCGGCTTATACCCAAATAGGTTGCTTGTGTAAGGGCCAATGTTCATAGTGACTGTTTTTCATACTGATAATAAATAACCTTTTCTTTATATCAGCAAACTTCTTTTTAACACGACAGTTCTATGCAGCATAAAATCTAGTGAACTATGTCGCTATCCAACTGTGAGTCAGAAAGTGGCAATTAATTGTTAAAGAGAATCTGTACTCTAATATTCTTACACTAAAAAGCATACCATTCTATTCCTTATTTTCTTCTGTGCCCCTCTGTGCTGTTTCTGCCACTCTCTGCTGCAATCCTGGCTTGTAATTAACAGTATTAGGCAGTGTTTACAAACAAACTAACCAGCTTGTGATAGGCTCACATAAACTGAGTGTGTGAGTCATACAGAGTGTGCAGGGGGCCTGCAGAGGGTGTGTATCGCTTCTATCCAATCACAAGCAGCCCTGCACATTCCACACATTCAAGCCTTAGCCCGACAGACACAATAGAGGAAAGGAGATAAGATTTATTGTAGAGACAGTGCAATTAGGAAAGGCTGCAGTAAGCCAGAGCACATTAGAACAGGCATAGGAACATATAGGATAGAAGAACTAAGGCTGAAAAATTTGTTACAGAGTCTCTTTAAAATAATACAAACGTTAAAGCAGATTTTTCTAGGTATTGGAAAGACTTTCCATGTAATAGAAATTAGGCAGTTTCTCCCTTTGACTTAGACAATTGATTGGTCTATAATAAACAGCTTGGGAATCAGCTGCCACCAAAATACATAAAGATTTCAGTGGCTCCCAGGGAAGGTACAATTCTAAGAAAAATAAGAGTTTTGAACATATGCTTATGAAAGAAGTAAAATATTATGGTTTCCAGTGGCACAGATCAGAGACCCACAGCTGTGCAGGTGGTCAGTGAACCGTGTGACATCACAATGGGCAAGTTGTTTACAAGGCCCTGCAGGAAGGATGCCTGCCAATTCCTGAGTGAATTGTGACATCACAATGGGCAAGTAGTATATAAGGCCCTGCAGGAAGGATGCCTGACACTTGCGAAGGAGGAGCTATTCCGGTAGCATCTCTAGAGCTTGTTTCTTGCGGTTTGTGATTTCTATTGCGAATTGCTGTTTTTCTGGTGAATTTATTCACCTATTTTGGCCTCTACCATCTGATCAGTAAGTACCATCTATTGATCAGAATGCAAAGGTCAAACCCCCCTGGTCCATTACGGCGTAACACCCGTAATGAACCACCTGACAACGAGGGAATACCATCACCCTCAGGTAAGCCAAAGTGGATGTAAACAAATAATTTTGTTGGCTTGAAACTCCAACATATTGCTCTTTGATTTCAGTTAGTGTATTATTATTCCATATTGTTATTATTGTGTTGGCTCGCTGCCAACATAGTGTTCTTCGAGTTTAGCTGGTTCTTTTTCTTCCTAGTGCCCCCCCCCCCCCAATTTCTATACTGTACTCCGCCACAGTATTAGGGTTGCATGTACGTTGCTTCTACTTTAAAAAGTGATCCCACCCATCGCACCCATGCTGGGGACCACCGCACTCATACAGTTTATAGCTAGTCTCCCCAAACTCGGGCCATGTATTGTTGGTGTCACCACAAATAAAAATTTGAATTTTGGGGGGCACCCAAAAGTCGGCGGAGCTAGCAACAGCCAATGAATATTTAGCGATTTTCAATATGCTACTCCTCCCACATTTTTGGAAATACGATTTTGAAACTTTGCACACTTCTTCGGCTTATACCCAAATAGGTTGCTTGTGCTTTGTTAAGCAATCCCACCCTCCATACCCCTGTGGCGGCCCCCCGAAGACCCCATTTTCTCTCCTTAGACTTTCATTGAAAAATTTGGAACTTTTGCCACTCGTATAGCTTTGAAGTTACACTCACCAAACTTGGGTCACTAAGTCATGGAGTGAAGCTGAAAAATTCTTTCTCATTTTGGGGACCCAAAAAAGTGGGCAGAGCCACAAACAACCATTCAGATTTGCCCTATTGACTTTAATGAAAAATAGTAAACAGCTGTAATTCTCACAGTATTAAAGCCAGAGTCCCCAAACTTGGCACTGTGGGTCACTGGGTGACTGCAGTTAAAACTGATTTAAAAAGTGGGCGGAGTTTACAACAGCCAATCAAATTTCAGCCATTTGTTTAAATGGGAAAATTTAAAACTACTGCCGCTCATAGAAGGTTAATGGCAGGGTCCTCAAACTTAGTGCAGTTTGCCACTGGGGGACTGGGTTAAAAATTCTGAAATGTGGGCGGAGTCAAAACCAACCAATCAGATTTCTTTGATTGATTCAAATGGGAATTTTTTTTTAAAAAGGCTGCCATTCTCACATTATTGAGGTCATGGACCTCAAATATCACAATTGTGGTCACTGGGTGTTTCCGCTTCAAGTTTAGAAAAATTGGGGGAAGCCACCAACAACTACTCAAATTTCACACATTGATTTTCAGTAGAAAAAAATCATAAAATGCTGCCATTTTTACACGTTAAATGCCAGCATTCTCAAACGTTGGAGTGTTAGTCACTGGGTGACTGCAGTTCCCACTTAGGTAAAAAAGGGGTGGGGCAACAACAGCCAATCAGATTTTAGCCATTGACTTTAATGAAAAAAGATAAACTGCTGCTATTATCACAGTTTAAAAGCCAAGTGTCTCAAACCTGGCACAATTATTCACTGCTGGGTGACTGCGGTCAAAATATAGGAAAAGTGGGTGGAGCCAGAAATAGCCAATCAGATTTTGCCTATAGACGTCAATGTAAAATGTTCCAACTACTGCCATTCTCACAGTTTTAAAGCCAGAAGCCCCAAACTCGGCACAGACCATGATTGGTTGACTGGGGTTAAAATTGATAAAATTGGGTAGAGCTTAAGACAGCCAATCAAATTTTACCTAATCTTATTAAATGGAATGGAGACAACCTGAAAAATGTCACATTTTCAGGACTTAAGAAAGTGGGCAGACCCACAAACCACCAAATTTTCCCTATTGACTTCAATGAGAAAATTTAAAAAGCTCTCATTCTCACAGTATTTAAGCCAGAGTACCCAAACTTGGCATGATGGGTCACTTTTGAAAATGGGTGGAGTCTACAACAGACAATCAAATTTCAGCCATTTGTTTAAATGGGAAAATTTAAAACTGCCGCCACTCTTAGACTGTTAACGGCAGGGTCCTCAAACTTTGCACAGTTTGTCACTGGAGGGCTGGGATTAAAATTCAGAAAAGTGGTCGGAGCCAATAACCCATCAGATTTATTTGATTAATTTTTTAAATGCCAGGATTCCCAAACCATAAAGTGTTAGTCACTGGGTCACTGTGGCTCACGATTAACATAAAAAGGGGCAGGGCAATAGCAGCCAATCAGATTTCAGCTGTGGACCTTAATTAAAAAAAGATAAATTGCTGCTATTATCACAGTCTAAATGCCAGTTGTCCCAAACTTAGCACAATTACCGACTGGGTGACTGCGTTCAAAATTTAGGAAAAGTGGGTGGAGCCACAAACAGCCAATCCGATTTAGCCTATTGACTTCAATGTAAAACTATCAAATACTGCCATTTTCACAATTTTTAAGCCAGAAGCCCCACACTTGGCACAGACCATGACTGGATGACTGGGTTTAAAATTCACATAACTGGGCAGAGCTTAAAACAGCCAATCAAATTTTACCTATTGCAATTCAATGATAATATATAAAATGCTGCCATTCTTTCACTGTTAACGGTAGGGACTTCAAACTTGGTACAGTCGGTCAATGGGTGACTGGGAATCAAATTTTAAAGTGAACGAAGCCAAAAACAGCCAATCAGATCTTTTTGATTCATTTCAATGCTAAAATTTGATCTGCTTCAATTCTCACAGTTTTAAACCAGGTTCCCCAGACTCTATATGTTGTCTCTGCAAGAGGCAACTTGGCAAGACATCTGAAGTGTTTTTAAGCCAACATCATGTGGTTTCTTCAGAGACAACACCATCTAGTTGTAATTGCTTGCTAGTAAAGTCAGTTTAAATAATTATCATGTAGGTAGTAAAAACAAGGTTTTGCAAAAGTGATATATTTTAATAGCTTTCTGCTAAAGTTAAATTATGGAAGCTTTCAGGGATCTAGTCCCTTTCTTCCGGCAGATTTCCAGATCTTAGCTGAAGTAAAACGCTCTATGTAGGTACATAGTAAACATGAAGATAGCAGTTGTACTGGTTAATGTTCTGTGTCTTGCATGAACTAAAAGTTATTCTGATTATTTAGTAAGCAAGGTTCAGATGTAAACTCTTAACTGCCCTAGATTCAGGGCAGTTCCTAGGTTAACATTTTGCCCAGGGAAAGTGTTAAAATACCTCTCTTCTTTCTCTTGCAGCAGCTTTCCTCTTCAATCTATAGCCCTCAATTGTAGCCTGGTCTTCCACAGGCAACAAGTCTACCTCTTGCATTTCCATCATTGTGCCACTGCTGAACCTTGGCCATGGCCTATGTAGGCTTTTTATTAATGCAGCCCTGAGTATTTTTGTTTAGAATATAACCATTTTTTATTTCTTGCAGGGCGAGATACTCCCATTGGACGCAGGACGAGATCTAGGACATCTGAGTTTCGCAGCTTAGATGAACAGGTTTTGCCTGTAAGATCCAGGAGACGCCGCAGAGTTCAGAACTCTGATTCCATCCAAAGGGACAGAAGCCGTTCTCCTATTGATCGGGAGAATGCCCAGAGTCCCCCAGCTGATATCCCACCGAGAGAGGAACCACCGGTCCCACCGAGCGAGGAACCACCGGTCCCACCAAGTGAGGAACCACCGGTCCCACCAAGTGAGGAACCACCAGTCCCACCGAGTGAGGAACCACCGGTCCCACCGAGTGAGGAACCACCGGTCCCACCGAGTGAGGAACCACCAGAGTGCAGCATCTGCTTGGATGAGATTCCAGAGGGAGAGGGAAGTACCAGCCTACCCTGCTCCCACCAATTTCACACAGACTGCATCAATCGGTGGCTGGAGCAACATCAAACGTGTCCTTATTGCAGGGCAACGATCCCAAATGGGGTAAGTGAAATATGTCTAATTGCTTTATTTCTACACACAACCTCTTGATTACACAAATGCTGCATGTATTGCTATAAGGTTTGCTGCATGTATTGCTATAAGGTATGACAGTCCCTTGAATACATGCAGTATTGCATTGGTGCAGCAACATAGCAAAATATGATGTATTGCAAAGAAACCAATGTTCCATATTAGTGACTGTTGTAGAAGTAGAACCGGCACCATCCAAGATAAGTATAAGCTCTTTTAGTTGCAGGAATCAATAAACAGCCATAACAGCAACGTTTCAGGGCAGCCGCCCCTTTCTCAAGCTTAGCCGTCTATGAACAAACTCCCGGTTAAGACCCCGGGGTTCCATAGTATCCAATCTTTTGATCCAAAAGGCCTCCCTATACAACAACTTTTTAACCCTATCTCCCCCCCCTCCTAAGGGGTCCCACCTGTTCTATGATCTGATATCAGGTGAGGTGAGTGTGGGAGTGTGGTCAGGCTCTCTTCAAATACACCTATCGAGTTCGACCAGTATAGTTCCCTGTCAGGTCCGCATTGAGGACGGACCATATGATTGGAGGAAAAATTGTTGTTACATATTGATTGGTCGATGGTGATTTGTGCTGAGTATATATATATGCTGTATGTCAGTATGTGTTTGTTCATAGACGGCTAAGCTTGAGAAAGGGGCGGCTGCCCTGAAACGTTGCTGTTATGGCTGTTTATTGATTCCTGCAAATAAAAGAGCTTATACTTATCTTGGATGGTGCCGGTTCTACTTCTACTACATTATATAAGCCAGAGTGCGGCTGGCTTTACTGAGGCACAACCAGACGAATATTTGAGGAAGTGCTCCACCATCTACACACAATATTAGTGACTGTTGAATTACCTGTTACATTGCAATTTGCATATTAACGACTAATATTTATTATTTAGGTAAGCAATGTTTTTCTTCAAAAACACTCAATAAATATGATTTCTTTCTTCACAGGGTCGTAATAGACGTAGACGAAGGCGGTAGATGACATTTACTACAGAAAACATCAGAGTCTGCATCAGTTCAGATCTTGGTTGCATTGTTCCTGACCAAGAATTGTTTGCTTTTCTTCTACCGTTAGTTATGTTCAATAAATGTTTTTAAAAATGAAAATCAGTGATGTATAGAATATGGTTATTGTTCCTGTGTCTTCTAATGATCAGCAGTATACAGAGTGGTTGTAGTAGAAGTACATACACTGTCTAGTTTATTACATCTCATATTGCTGTTTCTATGGTTGTTAGCAGCTAATGTTTTAGTTAAGGAGAAGGGTGTGTGTTTGAGCACGTGTACATTATTTGGCCACGCCTATAAACAGTCTTGAACATTCTCACATTTGCCCTCCATTAGTAGCCAGAGGTGCCCTGGATGAAGCACACCTGATGAAAGGTGGAGCCTGAAACATGTAGTGTGCAGAAAGTGTGAAAGTTCCAGCCTGCGGAGTGCCTCCTTCTATATATATGACTGTGCCCTGGATGTTCTGGTATTCTAGGGACTGCAATGCATGCTGAGACGGGGTCATATGACAAGTGTTGCTAGCATGCCCCCTCCCCCAATAATACTGTAATAGTAAGGCGAGTGTGACTCCTCAGCCATAGCAAGCATTAGAACCATGGCACCCTGCCTCACCATCCATAGCAATGTGTTTCACTTTGCTCAGAAGCTTATCAGTGACATGCTGCACTGCCAAATCTTCCGATTTGATTTGTGTTTTGATCACTAACTGCATTGGATAAGGATGAGTAAACATAGCAGAAAGGGGGTTTTGCAGGATTCAGTGTGAAGGGCCTGCTTCCACTAGGGTTAATTTCAGGCCTGAATCTGCAGTGTGTCCCCCGCAGGCGACTCTGGCGGTAAAAGGCTGCCTATGCCTCCAATGCTTTTCCATCCGAATCACACTTCACTCAGATTCTGCACGGAATGCTGTAGTTTCCTGCAGCACACACCTGGACCCCGATAGCCATGTACGGCACTGCAAAGCGATTAAGCTGCATGCTTGCATCAATGCAAGTGCAGGCATGTGTCCTGCAAGACGCACGCCGGCTAAGTGGAAACTGGCCCTGCAGAGAAGAGAAAGGTTTTATCCTCTGTAGAGGTCATCGGGGCTGGGTATTGGATGGGAGGTATGTGTCTCCGTTATTTGGACGTCCCTTTAAACCCTGTGTAGACCTGGGAAAGGAGTCCAGATAATATTGGCAGCAAGCCAGTTGCTGCTGTGTTATTTCTGTTTGAAGGGCCGGACTCCAAGGAATGGGAGGGAAGGAAGGGTGGGCCTTCCCATTCCACCCCAGGTACACACCTGGTATCCTGGAGCTGAGTAATCTTATTAATGAGATAGACAAGACAAATAACATTTATGTTGCGCTTTTCTCCTGGCGGACTCAAAGCGCCAGAACTGCAGCCACTAGGACGCGCTCTATAGGCAGTAGCAGTGTTAGGGAGACTTGCCTAAGGTCCCCTACTGAATAGGTGCTGGCTTACTGAACAGGCAGAACCGAGATTCGAACCCTGGTCTCCTGTGTCAGAGGCAGAGCCCTTAACCATTACACCATCCAGCCACTGCTGGATGCATGATGCACAGAGATGAATTGTATATGGAGCAGCCTCACAGGCAGTAGAAGGGAAGGTGTTGGAGGAGTAGCATGTCTGCTACTGGATCTCCTGTCCAAATGTATTGGAGATAAATTGCTGGAAGCCAAACCACACGGTGGACTGCTGTTAAGTGTGGCTTTGGCCGGATGATACTGGACTTATTTTGAATAAGCTGGACTTTTCTTTACTACAAAGCTGAAGTAAGCTTACTGTTTATTTTCCACCTTTTCACTGCTGAAGCTAAGCTGTTTATGTTCTGCTGCACAATAAACGGACTTTGTTTATACATCTGTGTACTGCGTGCTGGCTGCGACCCCTCTAAACTTCACATCTGGTGGAGGATGCGGGCAGCGCAGCACTGCAGGAAAAGTTCTGTTTAAAAAGTGACATTTAAAGGGCCAGTCTCCTTGTTTGCATTATGGAGGAATTGGTGAAACAGTTGGCCTTAGCAACTGTGCAGCTGCAGCAGGCGAGCATGGTGACTCATGGAACCCCGGAATCAGCACCAGCAGCAACAGAGAAGTGTCCACAGCAGCCGCCCAGGGGCTGCCACCTGCTAATGCTGCACCTCGAAGGGGGAGGGGGTGCTGTTCAGTGTTGACGCTGTTCTGCCTGGGGCCATACCAGAGCCCAGTGTCCACTGCAGGAGCAAACCATGCAGTGTGATGTCCAACAAAACAGCTGTTAGTACCCCAATCCTTCAGGAGAATGGTGCTAGACTTAGCGCACAACGAAGCATTGGGAGGTCACCTGGGGGCCGAGAAAATGGAGGCGCGGATAGCTGACAGGTTTTAGTGGCCTGGTTTAAAGGCTGAAGTAAAGAATTTTTGCGCTTCCTGCCCAACCTGCCAGTTATCTGCACCAAGATCCCGTTTTTGAAGTCCTTTGGTGCACTTACCAATTATAGAGGTTCCATCCGAGCATATTACCATGTATATAGTGGGGCCCCTGGTAAAGTCTGCCAAGGGGCATCAATATATCCTGGTAATACTCAATTAGGCCACTCGTTACCCTGAAGCATTTCCTTTGAGGAAACCAACGTCCAAAGCTATCGCCCGCGAATTGTTTAATATGTTTACTCGGACGGGTTTTCCCAAGGAAATCCTCACGGACCAGGGGACTCCATTTATGTCAAAGGTCATGGCTGATGTATGTAAACTTTTCCAGATCAGGCAGATGAGAACCTCTGTCTATCATCCCCAGACAGATGGACTGGTTGAACAATTTAACAAGACGCTAAAAATTATGTTAAAAAGAGTGGTACAAAAGGATGGAAAGGATTGGGACTGTTTATTGCCTGCTGTAATGTTTGCTGTTCGGGAGGTACCTCAGGCCTCCACAGGTGTATGGGCGCAGACCTAGGGGATTGCTTGACTTGGTAAAAGAAACCTGGGAAAGTGAGTCCAATCCCCATAAAAACGTGGTGGAACATGTTTCCCAGTTACCCTTGTCAAGGAACATCTACTGGCAGCCCAAAAAGCGCAGAGTCGGGTACACAACCGCTCAGCGAGAGTCAGGCAGTTTAAGATAAGGGATAGAGTGGCAGTGTTAATTCCCACCGTAGAGAGTAAATTCTTGGCCAGGTGGCAAGGACCATTCGAGATTGTCAAAAAAGTAGGGGAGGTGAACTACAAGGTCCATCAGCCTGGGAAAAGAAAACTCTATCAATTGTATCATGTAAATTTGTTGAAACCCTGGAGAGAGAGAGATCGATCCGGTGATGTAGTGGTGCTCGGATACCTCTTTTTGATCTGGGTTGTTCCGGATCCAGATAGTAAAAAATCTGGATAAATCCAGTTATCTGGATTCAAACCGAAATGGCTGTAAATTAACATCAGGAGGTTCCAGACAGCGGTCGTGCAGCCCACATTGTGTCCAATGCACAACTGAGACATCACAGTTTTCAGCCCAGACATCTCAAAAAAAATTAAACAGTTTTTTTTTCAACAAAATACAGCTATTGTAGTGGCGTAATAGCTGGTGACAGTGGCAGACTGGCAGCAGAAGATTTGTTCTGTGTGGTGGGTAAAGATCTCTGTTGTAGAGCTGGTGGTGGCCTGCAGATCCACCATCAGCTCCATCACATGCTTCGGCGTCTTTCTCCTCCGTCTTTCTCCTTCTGCCGACGGTGGCGGCAATGCTGCTCCCTCTCCTCTTGCCCTTGCTTTTCATGCTGCCCCTCCCCCGGCTGCCAGTGCCAGCAGACATAGTACAACTTTATATATGTCCAAATTAAGTGGCGTACTTATACTTTATTCAAATCAGTAGTACTAGTAGATAGTAGCAGTAGTAGAACTTCAAATAATGGAGTGACAGCAGAGTAGCACACACAGGGCCGGATTTCTGGCAAGGCCACATAGGCCATGGCCTAGGGCACCAGAAGTTTAGGGGCGGCTCAGTGAGGGGCAGGAAAGCTGTTCTATGCAGTCATACAAGAACAGCTTTAACCTTTGAACTCTCTGTCCTGACTTGTGCCGTCCCTGCAAGACCTGTAAGCTCTATCCTGCAGGTATACATCAGTCTAACTTCCATGGTGACGCAATGGGTCCATCATTAATGAGATGGAAAGCATAACATAAAATTTCAAAACATAACTTCTAATCTATACACGTATTACTAAAATAGCTATTGTCTGTGACACCAATGATGGAAAGTAAAGCGAATTCTCATTGGGGCACACAGAGATAACAACCATACAGATGGTATAGTTGGCCTTGGGCGGTAAAAAGTACAAATCCGGCCCTGAGCACACACTGACACACTAACTGTCTGTCTATCTGTCACACACTGTAACAGCACTGCAATTAAAGTAAGCTAACTCAATACAAATTAACTATATATAACTGGTAGTAGTAGACTAGTTGTAGTAGTACTAGTAGAACTTCATCTGACGGAGTTACAGGAACACACACTAACTGTCTATCTGTCACACACTGACTGATTCTAACAGCAGCACTGCAGTAACTATCTGTAGTAAATGAAGCTAACACAGTAGTAGTACTCTCTCTAACAACTAACTACACACAATATAAGACTAGTAGTAGTACAGTAATCTAATCCCTAATAACCTACAATCTATACTGTAGCTAAGGCTGGCAGCAGGCCTAGCCTGTGCACACAGTAGGCCCTAACCTAGCCTAGCAGCTGCAGCACTGAGTCTGACTGTCACACTGACTAAAATCAAAATACAAGGTAGCTAACTCAAAACAATAAAATACTGGTGTAGTACAGGTGTTTAGGAGCAAAAACGCTAGGTTTAACTCGGTAATTGTAACGATTGGTGTCAGCACACAGAGAGAATCTGATTATTGGTGATCTGCAGTATCACCAAGAATACAGATATATACCTGATTATTGATGATCTGCAGAATCACCAATAATACAAGTATGACTAACCTCTGGACACCTAATAATGTGTAAGTGTTTGGGTGCAAGAGTAGAAGGCTATCTCCCAAGGAGCGGGAGATACAGACACTACTGCAGCCAATGGACACCTTAGGAGCAGGTGACCTATGGCCGAGCAGGAGCTATCTCTAGAGATGAGATAGAGCAGCAGCCAGTGATTCCCTGATGGAATAGGAATCAGACTGTACTGCAGCCAAGGATTCCCTGGTGGATTGGGAATCAGACTGTACTGCAGGCAATGGACTCCTAATGGGAAGAGACCACTGACTGAACTGCAGGAAGGCCTCTCTGAGGTACAGGAGGTCCTTGCAGCTAACTGACACCTGGTGGATTAGTGCCAAGGAAGTACAGACAGACTAATCACTCGGGGAACGAGTGACAGCCAGGAAGGTCAGACAGGCCAGGTCGGCAACACACGAGCATATAAGGTACAAAGACAGAAGACTGATTCGGTAACCAGATACAAGCAGGGTCAGTAACTGGTAGACAGATGGGCAAAGGTACCGAATCAGAAAGCAAGAGAGAGGTCAGCAAAGCAGAAGGTCATAACAGATATACATAAGCACAATTCTAATCTGAGGTGTGAGGTCCTTGCTCTCGACACCCGGGAACTGGTCTAAAGTATAACAGAGTAATGACACAGCAATCCTAGGCTTGGGTGTGAGGTCCTTGGTCTCACCACCCTGGAACTGGTCTAGAGTATAACAGAGTAATGACACAGCAATCCTAAGCTTGGGTGTGAGGTCCTTGGTCTCAACACCCTGGAACTGGTCTAGAGAATAACAGAGTATATACAAAGGTAATCTGGCTAAGTGTGAATTCCCAGCTCCTGCTGGTTCTAACACACTGTAAGATTGCGGTCTGAGTGCTCACATGTAAGTATTCGCAGTGGCAGACAACCAGCAACTGACAAGCAAGATCTATATATACTTGCAGTGCTGTGCAGCTCCGCCCGAGCCACTCAGCCAATCCAGAGTCCAGCTGGGATCAGCTGATCGGCCTGATCAGCTGATCCCCTTCTGCTGGTATAAATGTCCTGTTGCCTGGCACGCGCACGTGTAGCTCTCCATCTGTGTGCACTAGAAGGTCCAGCCAAGCCAAACGTGTTGTTGCGCGGAAACCGCCGGTCTGAACGCGGAGATAGCCGCCCTGTCACTAGACCGCACGGCGGCATCTCTGCTGTTCATTACAGTAATACAGCCTTTTCTTAGCCAACAGCACTGGAGATGTCTCTCAGTGAGCAGTCACAAGCAAGGACGAGATTCTCATCATGGCGCCCGCCTTATATACTGGAGGGGCTGGCCAGGGTTCCCCTCTGTGATTGGTTGCTAGGGCTTTGGCTGGGACGTCATCTTCGTGGTTATGCTATCAGGATCCGGGTACCCGAACTAGGTATCTGGACTGATTTCCGGATACTTAATAGGTATTTGAGTTAGCTCGGATAGTGCATTCCGGATTTATCCAGGTATCTGGAATCCATATCCGAGTTTGGATACCAGAAAAAAGTTTGGATATCTGGATAGTTCGGGTATCTGGAATCTGGATGAGCATCACTGATGGTGATGGTAGGTGTGAGTGTGGTCCCACAGGTCGGTGTTGAGAGTGTGAAAATAGCTCCCACTCTCTCTAAATCGCAGGTCCAACAGGTAAAGGAGTTTCTCCAGAGAAACAAGGGTATTTTCTCTGATCTGCCTGGACTTACAAATATGATTGAACAAAATGTCATTACTGAACCCAGGACGGAAGTATTTATCAAACCATATCGCATTCCGGAGGCCCGCAGGAAGGCCATATCGGAAGAGGTAAAACAAATGTTGGAATTGGATGTTATTGAGGAATCGCAAAGTGAATGGTCAAGTCCAATTGTGTTGGTACCGAACCCCAACGGAACTTTGCGATTCTGCAATTACTTCAGGAAGTTGAACGAAGTTTCCAAATTCGACGGATACCCGATGCCCCGGGTTGATGAACTGATTGAAAGGTTAGGCCCTGCCTGTTACATCCCAACCTTAGATCTGACCAAGGGGTATTGGCAAATACCCTTGGCCAAGGAGGCCCGTGAAAAGACAGCATTCTCCACGCCCGAGGGGCACTTTCAATACAAACGGATGCCGTTTGGTTTGCAAACTGCCCCTGCCACCTTTCAAATGGTCATGGACAGGTTGCTTCGTCCACATCAGAATTTTGCGTCTGTCTATTTAGACGACATCGTAATTTTTAGTGCAGACTGGGAATCCCATCTCCCAAAGGTACAAGTAGACCTGGATTAGTTGAAGAGAGGGGGTTTCACAGTGAACCCTGAGAAATGTGCCCTAGGTATGGAGGAGGTAAAGTACTTAGGGTACATTGTCGGAAGGGGGTTGGTAAAACCCCAAGTGAATAAAGTGGAGGCAATCCAGGAGTGGCCCCGCCCCCTTAGCAAGAAATAGGTCCGTGCTTTCTTGGGTATAGTGGGGTATTACAGACGTTTTATTCCCAATTTCTCTACCCTGGCAGCCCCTTTAACTGACTTGACAAAGGGCCGTAAGTCAGTAATGATACAGCGGACAGCAGAGACAGAGAAAGCGTTTGTTGAGTTGAAGGCTGCGTTGTGTCATCATCCTGTCCTGGTAGCCCCAGATTTCACACGGGAATTTGTAGTACAAACAGATGCCTCAGATGTGGGGTTGGGGGCGATTCTGTCCCAGGTGATTGACGGAGAGGAACATCCCATAGTTCTTCTCAGTCGGAAGTTGACGACAGCTGAGAAAGACTACGCGGTGGTAGAGAGAGAATACTTGGCCATAAAGTGGGCCCTGGACTCCTTGCGCTACTATTTATTGGGCAGGAAGTTCTGGCTCATTTCTGACCATGCCCCTCTGACCTGGATGAAGAGGAATAAGGGTACGAATTCCAGAGTGTCCCGGTGGTTTCTCTCTCTACAGGAGTTCAATTTTGTGGTGGAACACAGGCCTGGTAAAGTGCACCAAAATGCCGATGCCCTTTCCAGAATCCACTGCTTGATGAGTCAAGGTGCCTCCACCTCCTCGGGGTTGAGGCAGAAGGGGGGGGAGATATGTAGAAGTCATCGGGGCTGGGTGCTGGATGGGAGGTATATGTCTCCATTATTTGGACGTCCCTTTAAGCCTTGTGTAGACCTGGGAAAGGAGTCCAGATAATATTGGCAGCAAGCCAGTTGCTGCTGTGTTATTTCTGTTTGAAGGGCCGGACTCCTAGGAATGGGAGGGAAGGAAGGGCGGGCCTTCCAATTCCACACCAGGTACACACCTGGTATCCTGGAGCTGAGTAATCTGATTAATGAGATGCATGAATTGTATATGGAGCAGCCTCATAGGCAGTAGGGGGGAAGGTGGTGGAGGAGTAGCAACTGTGCTACTGGATCTCCTGTCCAAATGTATTGGAGATAAATTGCTGGAAGCCAAACCACACGGTTGACTGCTGTTAAGTGTGGCTTTGGCCGGATGATACTGGACTTATTTTGAATAAGCTGGACTTTTCCTTACTACAAAGCTGAAGTAAGCTTACTGTTTATTTTCCACCTTTTTACTGCTGAAGCTAAGCTGTTTATGTTCTGCTGCACAATAAACTGACTTTGTTTATACATCTGTGTACTGCGTGCTGGCTGCGACCCCTCTAAACTTCACACTCCATAAGAGTTTTATGACTGTCAGGGGACAGCAACGTCTAGTGTGTACCCCACATGGCAGTGTCTGCCCCAACCCTCTCACTAAAATGTTTTTAATTAATTGGTTGGTTTATTAAAGAGAATCTGTACTCTAAAATGTTTACAGCAAAAAGCATACCATTCTATTCATTATGTTCTCCTGGGCCCCTCTGTGCTGTTTCTGCCACTCTCTGCTGCAATCCTGGCTTGTAATTAACAGTTTTAGGCAGTGTTTACAAACAAACTAACCAGCTTGTGATAGGCTCACATAAGCAGAGTGTGCGAGTCATACAGAGCCTGCAGGGGGCCTGCAGAGGGTGTGCATCACTTCTATTTAATCACAAGCAGCCCTGCACATTCCACACATTCCAGGCTAGCCCGACCGAGCCAAGAGAAGAAAACAAATTAGATCATATAACAGAGATAACACAGCCACTGTGCAATTAGGAAAGGCTGCAGTAAGCCAGAGCACATTAGAACAGGCAAAGGAACTTATGGGATAGAAGAACTAAGGCTGAAAATTTTGTTACAGAGTCTCTTTAAAGGTAATAACTCTCTTTTTAATTTGCTGTTGTTTAAGTGTAGTTGCATTGTTTGAGGTCTGAGGTAGAGAGTTTTTAATTTACCTCAGAAACTGTGTGCTAAAGTAGCTCAATGTGGTAAAGTCACTAGGCAGTATATACAAATGAGCTTTTCTGTGATTGGTGATGCTCGCCTGGTTGGCTGGTGTGGTCCAATCAGATGCAGGCTCTGGGTTTAAAAAAACAGATCCCGCTGTTTTTCTTCAATTTGCCTGAGGCAACAGCCAAGAAGTGAACCTGGACATGTTTATCTGTTTGATTTTTGGTGTTCCCCTGGCTCAGGAGAAAGCAGTTGAGTCATGTACCTCATTAATGTTTTTAGGAATTTAGACAGATACAAAGTTAATAATTTTTCATCTCCCTGAAGAAACAAAATTGAAAGTTGGTCTGTTCTATTGATTATAGGTTAGGAAGGGTAAAAGTTAGAGTTAGGGAAATCCAATAATTGTTGGGTTTTCTTGCATTTTCTAACACAATTATGCCTATGGGGAGGGTTTTTGGGGCGTTTAGCACTGGTAATTTCTACATTAAGTTCTTCAGTGAAATGGTTAAGCACTCTTCTCTGCCTGTTCTTTTTTAAACACAGCGAATATGTCATATAATGAAAAAGCCTCCCCTTCGGGGAAAGACTCACCAGACTTCTAGGCCTCCAAGGCCAATGCTCGCATTCGGGGTATTGGCCACCCCGCAGCCTCTCTGGCAGTCCTCTCTCGGCTATTCCCAGTCTGTGTAATCAAAGAAACGAATTCCACATTGCGTAAAAGCGTACCAGTTTATTTAAAAATGGTTAAAAACAGATCAGTGGTGTGTAACCACTCATTGGGTCAAAAAACTTCATCAAGAAAAAGAAACACAGCCAGCCCCTTGTTTGACAAGCTACCTGATTCCAAGATACCGAGCCTACTGCACACAGACAATCCTGCCGCGTCCAGCGAGCGTCGTGCGCTATGACGTCACTCCGTGGCTCCGCCCAACGTTTCGTTGCCCTAGCAACTCCTGCTAGGGCAACGAACCGTTGGGCGGAGCCACGGAGTGACGTCATAGCGCACGACGCTCGCTGGACGCGGCGGGATTGTCTGTGTGTAGTAGGCTCGGTATCTTTTAGAACACTAGCCAGTAAGATATTGCGGAGAGGGACGCTAGATGACAGAGGCGTGCGCCTTGTCACAAGCTTAGTGCATCTCATCTCTGCATACCCCTGTACCTGGAATCAGGTAGCTTGTCAAACAAGGGGCTGGCTGTGTTTCTTTTTCTTGATGAAGTTTTTTGACCCAATGAGTGGGTACACACCACTGATCTGTTTTTAACCATTTTTAAATAAACTGGTACGCTTTTACGCGATGTGGAATTCGTTTCTTTGATTACACAGACTGGGAATAGCCGAGAGAGGACTGCCAGAGAGGCTGCGGGGTGGCCAATACCCCGAATGCGAGCATTGGCCTTGGAGGCCTAGAAGTCTGGTGAGTCTTTCCCCGAAGGGGGGGCTTTTTCATTATATGACATATTCGCTGTGTTTAAAAAGGAACAGGTAGAGAAGAGCGCTTAACCATTTTACTGAAGAACTCTCTTTTGATGGCTGCACGCATCTAGGAAGAGCGCTCCCACATGATAACCATTATATGAGCAAGGACACTATACATGTGGTTACTACCTGCCAATGTGTTTTATTTAGAATTTAGCACCTGTAATATGAATGTTTGATTCATTATCTTTTATAAAATTTTAGAGGTGACCCACTTAACACCTGACTCAGCATATGAGCGCAGTATCAGGGTGCTGTAATTGTGAATTTCTACATTAAAGAACCCGTATTGGCACATCCACATCACAGCTGAGGTTCGGTAGAATCTAAAGGTTTGGAAACAATTTTTGGCAACTTATAAAGGGAAGACTTTTTGGCAAGATGATTTTAAAGAGGTACTCCAGTGACAATAACATAATGAAATAAAAAGTGCTTAAAGAGGAACTCCAGCCTAAACAAACATGCTGTCATTAAGTTACATTAGTTATGTTAATTAAAATAGATAGGTAATATAATCTCTTACCCACCCTGTTTTAAAAGAACAGGCAAATGTTTGATTTCATCATGGCAGCCATCTTTTTGGTTGAAAGGAGGTGACAGGGAGCATGAGACACAGTTAAAACTGTCCTGTGTCCTGAGCACCTCTCCCAGTTGCAACGTGAATAACAACATAGGAAATCCCATCATGCTCTGCACAGCATCAGGGAAAAAAAGCCCGGGCTTTTTTTCTTTGATGGGTGGTGCTTCGCTAAAAATGATGCTAAAAATGATGCTTTGGAAAGGAATACAAAGTTCTGATGCTGTGAAACTGTTAAAGGACTTACGAGGCCTAAATCTAAAAAAAAAAAGTTAAAAAAGTTAAGTACCTGCATCTCTTTCAAACACACAGAGGACGCCATCCGCGCCCTCCGAGTCGTTCCGCCAGGCCCCCGCCGCTCAATAGCCCCCCCGGCCGGTCACGACCGCACGGCCAGGTCGGGCTGTCCTGCCTTTGCCAATATGGCCGCCGGAGCTGGCCGCGGCTGTGCGGACTGCGCAGCTCTAGGGCCAGCCCCCCGATCCACGCTACTGTAGCGTGGATCAGGGGGTTGGCCTTAGAGCTGAGCAGTCGGCTGTGCGGACTGCGCAGTCGCGGCCAGCTCCGGCGGCCATATTGGCAGAGGCAGGACAGCCCGACCCGGCTGTGCGGTCGTGACCAGCCGGGGGGCTATTGAGCGGCTGAGACCTGGCGGAACGACTCGGAGGGCGTGGATGGCGTCCTCCGTGTGTTTGAAAGAGATGCAGGTACTTAACTTTTTTTTTTAGATTTAGGCCTCTTAAGTCCTTTAAAGAAACACCAAGCCTTTTTAGTTCTGCTGAATACATTTTTAGTCCGGAGGTTCACTTTAATAATTATTTATAAATGATTTAGTCAATGTTTGCCCATTGTAAAATCTTTCCTCTCCCTGATTTAAATTCTGAAATGTATCACATGGCAACATTTTCACTGCTGGCAGGTGATGTCAGAGGAAGGAGATGCTGCTTGTATTTTTGGCAATTTCCCACAATGCAACAGGGCTCCCCCAGTGTGATGTCAGATGTAAGCCCTTCTCTTACCCATCTACTATTTTTCTTCTCTCTCTTGTACCTCTTTCTACCTTTATATAAGGTTCATTCTGATGGTATTAAGACAGAGTATGATTTCTATACTATGTTTTTTGTTTTGAAATCATTCGCTGTATATGTAGAAGTTTGTACTGATTTACTATGAGGACATTAAGACGTTTGACCTTATATACCATGTGACTCTCTTAAAGTAATAGCTGTTATTGACATTTTGTTCATAATGTTGATTGTCAAATGTTGGTGCAAACTCAATAAAAATTGTTACCAAAAAAACAAAAACAAAACTAGAATACAAATGTGTTGAATTAATAAAATGTATGAATAAACTTAAAAAAAATGGTAAACTGTACAAATAAGGCAGGCAGAAAGAAGTCAAAATCCAGGCAAACATCGGTGCAGGCAGCAGGCAGAGAGTAGACAAAATCCAGGCAGAGGTCGGTACAGGCGGCAGGCAGAGAGTAGTCAAAATCCAGGCAAACATCGGTGCAGGCAGCAAGCTGAGAGTACTCAAAATCCAGGCAAAAACCCCTGGCAAATTTTAACTGAAAGTTACTTTTATTCAACCAACAAGTAATTTTTTGATGGGAAATGAAATAGATGTCTCCCAAAAGATAATAAGACGATGTACAAGAGGCATTATTGTGGGGGGGGGGGGGGAATCTCCGCTTTTCTTTACATTTGAGCAAAAAGTGTCCAGTCCAAAATGATTCATACCCTTCACAAACTGTCGCAGTCTGTGGGAAAATCCAGTTCTATACCATTCCAAATAGTCCAAGCTGTTCTAAAGCATCCTAATTACGCTGATTAATTGGGAACAGCTGTTTTAATCAACTCAACAGGTGAAAAACAGCAGCTCTCTGCAGTTGGCTTGTAGACAGTCATGGCTCAGTGAGGACCTGCGGCTGCGCATTTTGGCTGCTCACAAGTCAGGAAAGGGCTACAAGGGCATTTCTAAAAGTTTTAAAGTTCCAGTGGCTACAGTACAAAATATTATAAAAAAAACACAAGCTGTTCCGCACTGTGGAAAATTTAAGAGGACGTGGTCGGAGGCCAAAAGTGACACCTGTGCTGGTCAGGAGTATAGTGAGAGAGGTGAAAAAAAGAATCCAAGGATCACCACCAAGGTCATCCTGATGAATCTGGGCTTTGTTGGTGGCAATGTCTCAAGAAGGACAATCCAAAGGACACTGCACACTGCATGGTTCCACGGATGCAGACCAAGGAGGACGCCACTTCTTCAACGCAAAAAAAAATCCTGCTTGGCCTTGCAAATGCTCATCTGAACAAAGAAGAAGATTTCTGGTTTTCAGTGTTATGATCAGATGAAACAAAAATTGAATTGTTTGGTAACAATGATGTTTCCTTCATTTGGTGTAAAAAAAGGAGAAGCCTTCAACCCAAAGAACACCATATCCACTGTCAAACATGGTGGTGGGAACCTAATGCTTTGGGGGGGGGGGGGGGGTTTCAGCCAATGGACCAGGGAACCTAATCGTAGTAAACGGCACCATGAAAAAAGAGCAGTACATGAGGATTTTCAATGACAACATCAGGCAGTCTGCAGAGAAACTTGGTCTTGGGCACCAGTGAACATTTCAGCATGACAATGACCCAAAACACACAGCAAAAGTGGTGAAGAAATGGTTAGCAGACAACAACATTAACGTTTTGGAGTGGCCCAGCCAGAGTCCTGACTTGAATCCAATTGAGAATCTGTGGAGGGAGCTAAAGATCAGGGTGATGGCAAGAAGACCCTCCGACCTGAAAGATTTAGAGCTCATTGCTAAAGATGAATGGGCAGAATTACCTTTGGTGACATGCAAAAAGTGGGTCTGCAATTATAGTAAGCATTTGATTGCTGTAATAGCCAATAAAGGCATTTCTATTGATTATTGAGAAGTGTATGAATAATATTGGACTGGACACCTTTTGCTCAAATGTAAATAAAAGCTGAGAAATGTTTTTTTGGGGTTTTTTTTTACAATTATGCTTCTTTTACATCGTTTTATTATCTTTTGGGAGACGCCTACGTTATTTCCCATCCAAAAATGACTTGCAGGTTGAATAAAAGTAACCTTAAGTCAAAATTTGCCAGGGGTATGAATAATCATGGGCAGCACTGTGTGTGTGTATGTATGTATGTATATATATATATATATATATATATATATATCAGGAAATGAGCAGCACAAACCAGATTTTATGCAATACTATGCAAAGCATGCACTGGAGAACCCCAATCTCCATAAGAAATATATAAATACAGTGGGGCTGCAGCACACAACAGGAAAACAGTGATGGGGCTCTTGGTTACTCTTTAACGCGTTTAAGCTCACCAACTGCGCCAAAGTGTCCCCTGGACTCACTAGATTGGGGACACTTTGGCGCAGTTGGTGAGCTTAAACGCGTTAAAGTGCACCCAAGAGCCCCTGTCACTGTTTTCCTGTTGTGTCCCTGCATCCCCTTCTGTCCTTGTGTCTGTGCTTTTGCGCTACTGCGTATGTGTAGCACGCGGGCAGCTGATGGGACAGGAGGAGGACGAGGTGGGCGGGCGTGTGTGCGCACATAATCTGACATGTGGCGGGAGGGGTGTTGTGACCGCATTCCTGCACGCTAGACCATATGTCGGGCTTTGCCACCAGCTGTCAGTGCAGAGAGACGCAAGCTGCCCACTGCGGATCCAGCCGGGAGAGAACACACCGCTGTGAGCTCACTCTGCACCCTGTGTCATGATGCACAGGAGGATCGGATCCACACTACACCCCGCCCTGAGGGAAGGTAACCCCGCCCCTTGAGGGATGGGCCTAGTACAGTATATATATATATATATATATTTATATATATATATATATATATATATATATATATATATATATATATATATATATATATATAGTATACATGTATGTATATTAACACATGTGGGAGTATAGTACATAACCAAAAAGTGTGAAACAACTGAAAATATGTCATATTCTAGGTTCTTCAAAGTAGCCACCTTTTGCTTTGATTACTGCTTTGCACACTCTTGGCATTCTCTTGATGAGCTTCATAGGTAGTCACCTGAAATGGTTTTCACTTCACAGGTGTGTCCTGTCAGGTTTAATAAGTGGGATTTCTTGCCTTATAAATGGGGTTGGAACCATCAGTTGTGTTGTGGAGAAGTCAGGTGGATACACAGCTGATTCAGCAATAGACTGTTAGAATTTGTATTATGGCAAGAAAAAAGTAAAGAAAAACAAGTGGCCATCATTACTTTAAGAAATGAAGGTCAGTCAGTCCAAAAAATTGGGAAAACTTTCAAAATTGTTCCCAAGTGCAGTCTCAAAAACCATCAAACGCTACAAAGAAGCTGGCTCGCATGCGGACCGCCCCAGGAAAGGAAGACCAAGAGTCACCTCTGCTGTGGAGGATAAGTTCACCGAGTCACCAGCCTCAGAAATCGCAGGTTAACAGCAACTGTTTTAAAAAGCTAAAAAAGTAGGTTTAATGCTATTGTCTCATATGATGATGATTCAGCTTTTCCCTTTGTCTCGCAGTTAGCAATCACGTGACCCCCAACAAGACAAATTCAGCAATCATGAGGCCCCCAACATGACAAATTCAGCAATCATGAAGCCCTCAGAAAATCGTGATGCTCAAGACAAATTCAGAATTGTGAGGCCCCCAACAAATCATGAGGCCCCCAACAACACAAATTCAGCAATCATGAGGCCCCCAACAAGACAAATTCAGCAGTCATGAGGCACATAAATAGACAGCATTTCACATAAATAGGCAGAATGCCCCCTTAATATGGTAGGCACCTCTCACCTGGCTTCTGAATTCTCCTCTACTGGCTGCTGTGCCTGGCAATACTGTTTTTGGCTGGATTGGCGATGATGTGTGGGCTGAAAGGCCTGGCAGTGATGCTGTGGCCAGGTTGGCTGGCGGTGATGCTGTGGCCGATGCTGTGGCTGGGTTGGCTGTCGGTGATGCTGTGACCTGGGCTGGCTGCAGGCTGGCTGTGTGTGGCTAGCTGGCTCTGGCTGCACTCTCTTCCCTCCTCCACCCCAAACCCCCACCTGGCTAGTGGCTACTGCTGGCTGTGTGGCTAGCTGGCTCTGGCTGCGCTGACTCTCTCGTCTCCCCTCCCCCACCAAACCTCCAACACTTGCAATTGTTGGGTGCCACTTACTGTGTGAATGTGCCACTTCCTGTGTGAATGACGACTGTGCTCTTGGCTGCAGGCTGCCTGGTGGGTGGTCTCTCTGTGGCATCTGGCTGCAGGCAGTGGGTGCCACTGCCTGCAGCCAGATGCCACAGAGATGACCCACCAGGTGCTTCCTTCCTTGTCCAGGACCAGTCACAGTGTCCACAAGGTGGTCTGTGGCATCTGGCATCGGCAGGCCAGAAAGAGGGCCCGGGGGTGTACTGACTGACTAAGTCAGTCACTCTGGCACGCAGTGGCACAGTCACCAGTCCAGACCTGGCTGGCTGAAAGAGGCACTGTGGGGGGCGCCGGTCGAGCGGTGGTGAGGCAGCAAGGCCTCCGTGGAGCAGTCTGTGGCTGCACTGGCTGGTGTGCCTGATGGTCTCTGCCTGATGGTTTGTCGGCGGACAGACGCTTTGGCGGGTGAGTACGCCATCCATATGCTGCCTGGCCTATGGCACACGCCGTGCAGGGGGCGGAGCTACTCATGCTGCACGGCTCCAGCCCCCTGCTTTTTGATGCGACTCCATGCCCCCTGCCAGGTGCTCCTCCGCTTCTGATTGGAGCAGGGGGTGGCAGGGGGCGGATTAAGGCAGCGAATGCTGTCATTTTTTAAATGTGATGTTGGGTTCCCGGAAATGTATGCGGCCGCCATATCGAGTGAACGGCGGCCGTGTTTGCTGAAAAGTTGTGCCCATACATTCGGGGCACTTGTGTTGGGCACCCTAAGTCATAGATCAGGGGCACCCTAAGGCCAGGTTCGTGGCACGGCCCACGATTAAATAGCGCTAGCAACGCGCCTGCCAAGCAAGATGGTTTGGGGTGAGTTGGGCCGCAGAGTGAAGGCAAAAGGGCTAACAAGTGCTAAGCATCTCTGGGAACTCCTTCAAGACTGTTGGAAGACCATTTCAGGTGACTACCTCTTGAAGCTCATCAAGAGAATGCCAAGAGTGTGCAAAGCAGTAATCAAAGCAAAAGTTGGCTACTTTGAAGAACCTAGAATATGCTGTTTTTTCAGTTGTTTCACACTTTTTGGTTATGTACTATACCTCCACATGTGTTAATTCATAGTTTGGATGCCTTCAGTTTGAATCTACAATGTTCATAGTCATGAAAATAAAGAAAACTCTTTGAATAAGAAGGTGTGTCCAAACTTTTGGTCTGTACTGTATATATATATATATATATATATATATATATATATATATATATATATATTATATCTACACACACACACACACACATGTATATATACTGTATATATATATATATATATATATATATATATATATATATATATATATATATATATATATATATATATATACTAGCGGATTGCTCGGCGTTGCCCGGGTATGTATTTGGCTGGTGTTGGCTCCGCTCACATTTTGTAACCCTAACACACAATTACTCAATGACCAAGTTTATGAGCTTTGCCATCTTTGGCATCAATAATTTGCATTGAAATGAAAAAATCTAATTGGCTGTTTGTGGCTCCACCCCTTTTTCTGAATTTTAACCCCAGTCACCCAATGACCAACTGTACCAGGTTTGAGGCCTGTGCCATTAATAGTGCAAGAATGGTAGCAATTAAATATTCCGCTTGAAAAGCAATAGGTGAAGTTTGATTCACTTTTGTAGGCTTCACCCACTTTTCTAAATAATAATCCCAGTCACCCAGTGACCAACAGTCCAAAGTTTAAGAACCCTGCCATTAACAGTGAAGAATGGCTGCAGTTTACATTTTCCCAGTAAAATTTGTATTTGTCTCCACCCACTGATGACCCGCCATTGTCCGTGTATGTATTTGACTGGTGTTGGCTCCGCCCATTTTTTCTAACCCTAACACACAATTACTCAATGACCAAGTTTGTGAGTTTTGGGGTCCTTGGCATCAATCATTTGTATTTTCCCATGAAATGAAACAAATCTGATTGACTGTTTGTGGCTCTGTCCCCTTTTCTGAATTTGAACCCCAGTGACCCAATGACCAACTGTACCAGGTTTGAGGCTTGTTCCATTAACAGTGCAAGAATGGCAGCTATTTTAATATGCCCCTTGAAAATCAACAGGTGCATTTTGATTGGCTTTTTTAGGCTCCACCCACTTTTCTGAATATTAATCCCAGTCACCCAGTAACCAGCTGTACAAAGTTTGAGAACCCTGCCATTGACAGTCAAGAAGGGCTGCAGTTTACAATTCCCCCCCCCCCCCATAAAAAATACATCTGTTTTTGACTCCACCCACTTTTTGTTAACTTGAGTCACTACTCAATGACCAAGTTTGTGAGCTTTCGGGTTCCTGGCATCAAAATTGTGCTAATGGAAGCAGTTTATCCAGTTAGGAAATCTGTTTGTGGCTCCGCCCCTTTAGTGAATTTGAACCCCAGTCACTTAACGACCGACTGTAGCAGGCTTGAGGCCTCTGCCATTAACCGTGTAAGAATGGCAGCAGTTTCAACATTCCCCTTGAAAATCAATAAGTGAATTTTGATTGGCTCTTGTAGGCTCCACCTACTTTTCCAAATATTGATCCTAGTCACCCAGTGGCCAACTGTGTCAAGTTTGAGAACCCTGCCTTTAACAGTGTAAGAATAGCTGCAGTTTATATTTTCCCATGTAAAAAGTTAGTTGTTTTTGGCTCCACCCATTCTTCTAACTTTGACATCACTCAGTCACTCAATGACCAAGTTTATGAGTTGCGGGGTCTTTGGCATCAATAAGTTGAATTTTACCATTGAAATTAAACAAATCTGTTTTTGGCCCACTCCATTTTCAGAATTTAAACCCCAGTCTCCCAGTGACTGACTGTTCCAGATTTAAGGCCTCTGCCATTAAGAGTGTAGGAATGGCAGCAATGTAAATATTCCCCTTGAAAAACAAAAGGTGAATTTTGATTGGCTGCTGTAGGCTTCACCCACTTTCCTGAATATCAATCCTAGTCATCCAGTGACCAATTGTGTCACGTTTGAGAACCCTGCCAAAAACAGAATGGCTGAAATCAATCTAACAAATCTTATTGGCTGTTTGTGGCTCCACCCCCTTTAGTGAATTTGGACCCCAGTCACCCAATGACTGACTGTATCAGGTTTGAGGCCTCTGCCATTAACAGTGTAAGAATAGTAGCAATGTAAATATTCCGCTTGAAAATCAGTAGGTGAATTTTGAGTGGCTGTTGTAGGCTCCACCTACATTTCTGAATATTAATCCCAGTCACCCAGTGGCCAATTGTGTCAAGTTTGGGAACCCTGCCATGTAAAAAATTAAGTTGTTGGCGCCGCCCACTTTTTCTAACCTTGACATACAGTCACTCAATTACCAAGTTTATCAGCTTTGGGGTCCTTGGTATCAATACTTTGTATATTCCCATTAAAAAATAAACAACTCTGATTGGCTGTTTGTGGCTCCGCCCCTTTCTGAATTTGAACCCCAGTCACCCAGTGACCGACTGTACCAGGTTTGAGGCATCTGCTATTAACATTATAAGAATGGTAGCAGCTTAAATATTCCCTTTGAAAATCAAAAGGTGCATTTTTATTGGTTGTTGTAGGCTCCACCCACCTTCCAAAGTCTTAATCTCATCCACCCAGTGACCAACTGTGCAAAGTTTGAGATCCCTGCCAATAACGGTGTAAGAATGGCTGCAGTTTCTATTTTCTCAGTGAAATTTGTTTTTGGCTCCGCCCACTTTTTGTAAACTGAACACACAGTCACTCAATGACCAAGTTTGTGAGTTTTCAGGTTCCTGGCATAAAAAAATGTGTGAATTGAAGCAGTTTATCCACCAAGGAAATCTGATTGGCTGTTTGTGGCTCCGCCCCTTTAGTGAATTTGGACCCCAGTCATTCATTGACTGACTGTAGCAAGTTTGAAGACTCTGCCATTAACAGTGTAAGAAGCAGCAGCAGTTTAAATATTCCTCTTGAAAATCATTAGGGGATTTTTGATTGGCTGTTGTAGGCTCCACCTACTTTCTTGAATCTTAATCTTATCCACACAGTAAACACGTGTGGCAAGTTTGAAAACCCTGCGATTAACAGTGTAAGAATGGCTGCAGTTTACATTTTCCCATTTAAAATGAATGGCTGAAATTTGATTGGCTGTTTTATGCTCCGCCCAATTTTCCTGGATTTGTAACCTCAGTCGCCAAGTGACCAACTGTGCCAAGTGTGGGCACTCTGGCTTGATTACTGTGAGAATGGCAGCCTTTTACATTTTTTCCATTGACATGAATGGGTAAAATCTGACTAACTGTTTGTAGCTTCGCCCACGTGTGCAGGGGGGACGCGAGACCCCAGAACATATCATCCCAGGTAGTAAGGGATCTGTATACCAAGTTTCGTTCAAATCGGTCAAGCCGTTTTCGAGTGATCGCGGCACATACATACATACACATATACACACATATACATCCGATTTTATATATATACTATCTAGACGCCCGGCATTGCCCGGGTATGTATTTGGCTAGTGTTGGCTCCGCCCACTTTTCAAAACCCTAACACACAATTAATTAAGGACCAAGTATGTGAGCTTTGAGGTCTTTGGCATCAAAAATTTGCAATGAAATAAAATTAATCTGATTGGATGTGGCTCCACCCCTTTTCTGAATTTGAACCCCAATCACCGAATGGCCAACTGTAACAGGTACAGGTGATTAACAGTGCAAGAATGGCAGCAATTAAATATTCCCCTTAAAAATCAATAGGTGGATTTTGATTGGCTTTTATAGGCTCCACCTACTTTTCTGAATATTAATCCCAGTCACCCAGTGACCAACTGTGCAAAGTTTGAGAACCCTACCATTAACAGTGTAAGAATGGCTGCAGTTTACATTTTCCAGGGAAATTTGTATTTGTCTCTGCCCACTTATTTCCTAAAATTGTTCAGGTATGTATTTGTAAAGTGTTGGCTCTGCCTACTATTTCTAACCCTAACATACCAAGTTTGTGAGCTTTGCCGTCTTTGGCAACAATAATTTGCATTGAGATTAAACAAATCTGATTGGCTGTTTGTGGCTCCACCCCTTTGTCTGAATTGGAATCCCAGTCACCCAATGACCAACTGTACCAGGTTTAAGGCTTGTGCCTTTAACAGTGCAAGAATGGTAGCAATTACAAATTCCCCTTGAAAATCAATAGGTGAATTTTGATTGGCTTTTGTAGGCTCCACCCACTACTCTGAATATTAATCCCAGTCACCCAGTGACCAATTGTGCAAAGTTTGAGAACCCTACCATTAAAAGTGTAAGAATTGCTGCAGTTTACATTTTCTCAGTGAAATTTGCATTTGTCTCTGCCTACTGATGACCCGGCATTGCCCGATTATGTATTTTATAGGTGCCGGCTGCGCCCACTTTTCCTAACCCTAACACACAATTAATCAATTACTCAATGACCAAGTTTGTGAGCTTTGCAGTCTTTGGCATCAATAACCTGCATTAAAATGAAACAAATCATATTGGCTGTGTGTGGCTCCACCCTGTTTTATGAATGTAAACCCCAGTCACGCAATGATCAACTGTACCCGGTTTGAGGCTTGTGCTATTAACAGTGCAAGAATGGCAGCAATGAAATATTCCCCTTGATTGCCTTTTGTCGGCTCCACCCACTTTTCTGAATATTAACCCCAGTCACCCAGTAACCAACTGTGCAAAGTTTGAGAACCCTACCATTAACAGTGTAAGAATGGCTGCTGTTTACATTTTCCCAGTAAAATTTGTATTTGTCTCCGCCCACTTATGACCCGGCGTTGCCCCCTTATGTATTTGGCTGGTGTTGGCTGTGCCCACTTTTCTAACCCAAACACACAATTAATCAATTACCAAGTTTGTGATCTTTGTGTTTTTTGGCATCAATAATTTGCATTGAAATGAAACAAATATAATTGGCTGTTTGTGGCTCCACCCCCTTTCTGAAATGTAACACTAGTCACCCAATGATCAACTGTACCAGGTTATATATATATATACTAGCTGGTCGCCCGGCGTTGCCCGGGTATGTAATTGGCTAGTGTTAGCTCTGCCCACTTTTTCTAATCCTAACACACAATTACTCAAGGATGACCTAGTTTGTGAGCTTTGCGGTCTTTGGCATCAATAATTGGCATTGAAATGAAATAAATCTAATTGGCTGTGGCTCCACTCCTTTAAAAATCAATAGGTGAATTTTGATTAGCTTTTGTAGGCTCCACCCACTTTTCTGAATATTAATCCCAGTCACCCAGTGACCAACTGAGCAAAGTTTAAGAACCCTGCCATTGACAGTGTAAGAAATACAAATGTTTGCTTTCTTAAAACAGAAAGAATTTGCGATAATTCAGGTTGGAGTGAGCTTAAAATGTCGCCCAGTGCATCTCTGTTGAATATATGCAAATTAACCATTGTTACCCTTAACCTCCCTGCCGATTATCCTGAGCTCAGCTCGGGGTAACCTGCCGCGGAGGATTCCTCAGGCCCTGCTGGGCCGATTTGCATAATTTTTTTTGTTACACGCAGCTAGCACTTTGCTAGCTGCGTGTAACTTACGATCGCCGCCGCTCCGCGCCGATTCGCCGCAACCCGCCGCATCAGAGGGTGCCCCCCCCCCGAGACCCGTGCGCTGCCTGGCCAATCAGTGCCAGGCAGCATCGAGAGGTGGTTCGGGACTCCCTCTGACGTCACGACGTCGATGACGTCATCGCGCCCGTCGCCATGGCGACGGGGAAGCCCTCCTGGAAATCCCGTTCAGAATGGTATTTCCGGATGGGTATATGCGCCGGCGGCGATCGGCGCATTCGGGTGGACGCCGCAGGGAGGGGGGAAGCATGTAGCTAGCGCTAGGCTAGCTACATGCTAAAAAAAAAAAAAAAAAAATGCCCTGCCGTTATAAAAAATTGCTGCGCACGGCAGGGAGGTTAAAAGCTAAACACACCTCCAGAACTGCTGGAATGCAATGATGTGTCAGTTTGTTAATTTGTACAGAGCCATAATAATCCAACATGCATACAGGCTGTTTTGGATTGTTTGATCCTCATCAATGCATGGCATGGATTAATTTGGCTCTATGAAGTAGGGCTTGTAACACCGAGAGGTACAGACTAACCAGCAAGCTCATGGTGACCCAGAACTGATTGGAGTGTGTAAGGGACTACAATGGTCCTAAAAGCCCCCTTACTAAGATGTTAAGAAAAACAAAAGTTTGCTTTCTTAAAACAGAAAGGAATTTGCGAATCCAGGTTGGAGTGAGCTTGAGATGTCTCCCAGGGCATCACTGCTGAATATATGCAAATTAACCATTGTGCCCTTAGAAGCTAAACACACCTCCAGTGTAACAATGTAAGAATGGCTGCAGTTTACATTTTCCAGTGAAATTTGTATTTGTCTCCACCCCCTTTTTGGTTATGGGAATAAAAAGTATCCTATACTTTATTCCAGGTAATGTACTATGTGTGTGCCAAATTTAAGTTTACATTCTAGCAGTGAAATTTGTATTTTTCTCCACCCACTGATGTCCTAATGTTTCCCGGGTATGTATTTGGCTGCTGTTGGCTGTGGCCACTTTTTCTAACCCTAACACACAATTGTCAATAGTCAATTACCAAGTTTGTGAGATTTGTGGTCTTTGGCATGAATAATTTTCATTGAAATGAAACACATCTGATTCGCTGTTTGTGGCCCCACCCCTTTTCTAAATATTTAACCCCAGTCACCCAATGATCAACTGTACCAGGTTTGAGGCTTGTGCCATTAACAGTGCAAAAATGACAGCAATTAAATATTTGCCTTGAAAATGTAACGATTGTGGGATATCTCCGTGTTCAGCGCACAAAGATGTGCGCTGACACTGCGGAGGACCTCCACAAGCGTGTCAAGATACTAGAACCCAGCTTTTGGTGCAAGCACCAGTAGAGGGAAATTCCTGTCGGCAGAGGGCGCTGGGGAGCGCAGAGGAACCAATCCCCTGCACCTCCACAAATGCCAGACAGGAATTGCACGAAGCGCAGAACGCAATCGCAAGAGAAGCGATTGCGAATGAGAACGAGCAAAGGGACAGGTTGTATGTGTGTGCGCCAATCTAGTCGCCACCCCGCGATCGCGCACACACAACAGCAGGTGCGAAACAGAAACGCAACCGCCAAGAACGGCGATTGCCAGAAGTGACACAAGGCAGATCAGAACAGAATACGAGGATAGCAAAGGCACAGCAAATCATACAATGAGAAGATACGGAAAATAATAAACGCTAGCTAACCGCGAACACCGCACTCATTCGCAACAGTGCACGCGGTTATGCGCGGTCTCCACGTGATAAGCACAATAGAGACAAGCACGCCTAACTAACCATCAACAGACAAACACGAAACAAAGAACGTGAACGCTTGCTTAACGGTTACCTCATCGAGCCTACAGCAAGCGCCCGTATCAGACAAGACAGACAAACGAGAAACAGGAACTAGGCAGAAAGGATCCACCGCTCTTCCGCCAGAGCAAGTGTGATCCAAGCAGGAACACAGATCAGAAAGATCCACAGCCGCTAACGCTAGCGGCTAGTGCGATCTAAACAAGACAGATCAGATGAGGTAGCTGGTAGCAACCGCTGCTCCAGCTTACACTCCAGGAACTAGATCAGAAGGATCCACAGCCGCTACCGCTAGAGGCTAGTGCGATCCAAACAAGACAGAGCGATTCGCTATCAACCGCTGCTGGTGACAGCGCAATCGCGACAGACAAGACAGGACAGAATAGGCAGTACAAATTATACACAAACTGACTGCACTAACTAGGAATGCAAGGAGCACTCCCCAAGAATTAACTATACTAAGATAGCAGTGGCTGACACTCCAGGTGAGTCCAGCAGGAACAAACCTCTATGAGCAGCGAAGCATTGTGGGACACACATAGTACTTATAGTACACGCCTCCAATGAATGTGGCCAGGCAATTTGCATGACAACGTATGCAAATTCCTCAGCAAGCACAAGCTGCAAAACTGACAGAAGGTCTTCTTTCCAGAGTCCTGCAGCATGCAGACCTGAATAATGATCAAAAGGCTGCCTGCCTGCGCAGGCAGCCGAGCGGATCGTTACAGAAAATCAATAGGTGAATTGTGATTGTTTTTTGTAGGCTCCACCCACTTTTCTGAATATTAATCCCAGTCACCCAGTGACCAACTGTGCAAAGTTTTAGAACCCTACAATTAATAGTGTAAGAATGGCTGCAGTTTACATTTTGTCAGTGAAATTTGTGTTTGTCTCCGCCCACTGATGACTTGGCATTGCCCGATTATGTATTTGGCTGGTGTTGGCTGCACCCACTTTTCCTAACCCTAACTCTAACACACAATTACTCAATTACTCAATGACTAAGTTTGTGAGCTTTGCGGTCTTTGGCATCAATAACCTGCATTAAAATGAAACAAATCAGATTAGCTGTTTGGGGCTCCACCCCCTTATATAAAACTGTACCAGGTTTGAGTCTTGTGCCATTAACAGTGCAAGAATGGCAGCAATGAAATATTCCCCTGAAAAATCAATAGGTAATTTTTGATTGTTTTTTGTAGGCTCCACCCACTTTTATGAATATTAATCCCAGTCACCCAGTAACCAACTGTGCAAAGTTTGAGAACCCTACCATTAACAGTGTAAGAATGGCTGCTGTTTACATTTTCCCAGTAAAATGTGTATTTGTCTCCACCCACTTATGACCCTGCGTTGCCCCCTTATGTATTTGGCTGGTGTTGGGTGTGCCCACTTTCCTAACCCTAACACACAATTATCCAATTATTCAATTACCAAGTTTGTGAGCTTTGCGGTGTTTGGCAACGATAATTTGCATTGGAATGAAACAAATCTGATTGTCTATTTGTGGCTCCACCCCCTTTCTGAAATTGAACCCCAGGCACCCAATGATCAACTATACCAGGTTTGAGGCTTGTGCCATTAACAGTGCAAGAATGGCAGAAATATTCCCCTTGAAAATCGACCAACTGTGCAAAGTTTGAGAACCCTACCATTAACAGTGTAAGAAAAACAAAAGTTTGCTTTCTTAACACAAAAAGAATTTGCGATAATTCAGGTTGGAACGAGCTTGAGATGTCTCCCAGTGCATCACTGCTGAATATATGCAAATTAACCATTGTTACCCTTAGGGCCTGTACACACTGAAAAACGCAAGCAAAATCGTAAGCGCATGCGTTTTTTCAATCGCAAGTGCATGTAGTTTTAAAAACGCATCGTATGCGTTTTTGATGCGTTTGCGTTTTTCTTGTAATTGCTGATTGGCTAAAGAATCCTTTGTTTTTTTTCTAGTTTACATTTCAACAGGAATCAGGAAATTTCAGAGTCTTCTGGGATACTGACTTCTGAAAAACGCAGGCACACTGGTGCATGCGTTTTTAATGCGTTTTTCAAGCGCTGCGCTTAAAAAAGCGCAGCAGGCACTGCGATTGCGTTTTTCTAAAAACGCATCGCACCAGTGTGTACAAGTCATCACGATTTTCATTCTTTTTCAAAAGACCTTGCGATTTTAAAAACGTAGCGCAAGCGCAGCAGTGTGTACAGGCCCTTAGAAGCTGAACACACTTCCAAAACGCTGGAATGCAATGATGTGTCAGCTTGTTAATTTGTACAGTGCCATAATAACCCAACATGCATACAGACTGTTTTGGATTGTTTGATCCTCATCAGTGCATGGCATGGATTCATTTGGCTCTATGCAGTAGGGCTTCTAACACCGAGAGGTACAGACTAACCAGCAAGCTCATGGTGAACCAGAACTCATTAGAGTGTGTAAGTGACTACAATAGTCCTAAAAGCCCCCTTACTAAGATGTTAAGAAAAACAAAAGTTTGCTTTCTTAAAACAGAAAGAATTTGAGATAATTCAGGTTGGAGTGAGCTTGAGATGTCTCCCAGTGCAGCACTGCTGAATATATGCAAATTAACCATTCTACCCTTAGAAGCTAAACACACCTCCAGTGTAACAGTGTAAGAATGTCTGCAGTTTACATTTTCCAGTGAAATTTGTATTTGTCTCTTTTTGGTTATGGGAATAAAAAGTATCCTATACTTTATTCCAGGTAATGTACTATGTGTGTGCCAAATTTCATTCAAATCCGTTCAGCCGTTTTTGTGTGATCGAGTAACAAACATCCAAACATCCAAACTTTCCCATTTATTATATTAGTAGGTTATATATATATATATATATATATATATATATATATATATATATATATATATATATATATATATGTATATATACAGGTCCTTCTCAAAAAATTAGCATATTGTGATAAAGTTCATTATTTTCTGTAATGTACTGATAAACATTAGACTTTCATATATTTTAGATTCATTACACACAACTGAAGTAGTTCAAGCCTTTTATTGCTTTAATATTGATGATTTTGGTATACAGCTCATGAGAACCCAAAATTCTTATCTCCAAAAATTAGTGTTAGATTGCAGGGAAACCTGTTGATCGCACCACTGAGGCAAGGGTTTCCCAGAGCGCAGGGTCTAAGTGACCACGGGTCTTCACCCGCGTCCCCCTAGTGGAGACGCTGGACTTCGCTGCCTAGTGCCCACTAGGTTGCACCCCAGGTTACCCCAACAGTGGTTTTGAGAACAGGCGACACTACAGTGTGGAGACTTAGAGGATGATTACCGTAGTCCAATAACAAGCCAGAGGTCGTGGGCAGGTAGCTGAGGATTGTAGTCGAGAGACAGGCCAGAGGTTGAGGCAGGCGGAGAACAATCTTGATCGGGGAGGCAGGCCAGGAGTCAGGGCAGGCAGAAAGCAAGCGTAATCAGAAACAAGCTGAGGGTCAGGATACCAGAGATCAGGAGTAGTCAATAGCAAGCCGAGTCAGGAAACCAGAAATCAATCAGAGTAGGCACACCAGGAACGCTGGCAACACAGGAACTAGCTGAAATGAACTGTCAGCACTTACTGCAGGGTGGAAGAGGCCTTCATAGGGGAAATCCCGTTTGGGCGCGAGATTTGAATCTCGCGCATGCGCGGATGCGTACAAACGTCTGCAATAGGAACGCGGACGCGTCCAGTACTGGAACTGTATTGTGCACACGTACGTCCAGACGCAAGAGCCGGTCGGGTCCACCCAGGAAATAGACAGCAGACCCGACGCGCACCACGGGAACCCAGACACCGCGGCCCAGCACGGTGAGTCTGACAATTAGCATATCATGAAAAGGTTCTCTAAACGAGCTATTAACCTAATCATCTGAATCAACTAATTAACTCTAAACACCTGCAAACGATTCCTGAGGCTTTTAAATACTCCCAGCCTGGTTCATTACTCAAAACCGCAATCATGGGTAAGACTGCCGACCTGACTGCTGTCCAGAAGGCCATCATTGACACCCTCAAGCAAGAGGGTAAGACACAGAAAGAAATTTCTGAACGAATAGGCTGTTCCCAAAGTGCTGTACCAAGGCACCTCAGTGGGAAGTCTGTGGGCAGGAAAAAGTGTGGCAGAAAACGCTGCACAACGAGAAGAGGTGACCGGACCCTGACAAAGATTGTGGAGAAGGTCTGATTCCAGACCTTGGGTGACCTGCGGAAGCAGTGGACTGAGTCTGGAGTAGAAACATCCAGTGCCACCGTGTACAGGCGTGTGCAGGAAATGGGCTACAGGTGCCGCATTCCCCAGGTCAAGCCACTTTTGAACCAGAAACAGCGGCAGAAGCGCCTGAACTGGGCTACAGAGAAGCAGCACTGGACTGTTGCTCAGTGGTCCAAAGTACTTTTTTCAGATGAAAGCAACTTTTGCATGTCATTCGGAAATCAAGGTGCCAGAGTCTGGAGGAAGACTGGGGAGAGGGAAATGCCAAAATGCCTGAAGTCCAGTGTCAAGTACCCACAGTCAGTGATGGTCTGGGGTGCCATGTCAGCTGCTGGTGTTGGTCCACTATGTTTCATCAAGGGCAGGGTCAATGCAGCTAGCTATCAGGAGATTTTGGAGCACTTCATGCTTCCATCTGCTGAATGGGGAAGAAGATTTCATTTTTCAGCAGGACCTAGCACCTGCTCACGGTGCCAAAACCACTGGTAAATATGGTTTACTGACCATGGTATTAATGTGCTCAATTGGCCTGCCAACTCTCCTGACCTGAACCCCATAGAGAATCTGTGGTATATTGTGAAGAGAAAGTTGACAGACGCAAGACCCAACACTCTGGATGAGCTTAAAGCCGCTATCGAAACATCCTGGGCCTCCATAACACCTGAGCAGTGCCACAGGCAGATTGCCTTTATGCCACGCCGCATTGAAGCAGTCATTTCTGCAAACTGATTCCCGAGCAAGTATTGAGTGCATAACTGAACATAATTATTTGAAGGTTGACTTTTTTTGTTTTAAAAACACTTTTCTTTTATTGGTCGGATGAAATATGCTAATTTTTTGAGATAGGAATTTTGGGTTTTCATGAGCTGTATGCCAAAATCATCAATATTAAAACAATAAAAGGCTTGAACTACTTCAGTTGTGTGTAATGAATTTAAAATATATGAAAGTCTAATGTTTATCAGTACATTACAGAAAATGATGAACTTTATCACAATATGCTAATTTTTTGAGAAGGACCTGTATATATATATATATATATATATATATATATATATATATATATATAATCATGTGCGTGTGCGTGTGTGTCACGATCACGCGAACACGGCTTGGCCGATTTGAACGAAACTTGGTATATTATTATTATTATTATTATTATTATTATTATTAGTTAGTATTTATATAGCGCCGACATATTACGCAGCGCTGTACAGTGTATATATATATCTTGTCACTAACTGTCCCTCAAAGGAGCTCACAATCTAATCCCTACCCATTGCCATCTGTCTATATTATGTAGTGTAAGTACTGTAGTCTAGGGCCAATTTTAGGGGGAGCCAATTAACTTATCCGTATGTTTTTGGAATGTGGGAGGAAACCGGAGTGCCCGGAGGAAACCCACGCAGACACGGAGAGAACATACAAACTCTTTGCAGATAGTGCCCTGGCTGGGATTCGAACCAGGGACCCAGCGCTGCAAGGCAAGAGAGCTAACCACTACGCCACCGTATACAGATCCCTGGTATACAGATCCCTTACTACCTGGGATGATATGTTCTGGGGGTCTTGCGTCCTCCCTGCACAGCTGGGCGGAGCTACAAACAGCCAATCAGATTTCACCCATTCAAGTGAATGGAAAAAATGGAAAAGGCTGCCATTCTCACAGTAATTGAGCCAGAGTCCCCACACTTGGCACAGTTGGATACAGTTGGTCACAGTTGGTCAGACATTCATTTTAAATGAAAAAATGTAAACTGCAGCCATTTTTACACTGTTAATCGCAGGGTTTTCAAACTTGGCAAACTTGGTCACTGGGTGAATGAGATTAATATTCGGGAAAGTGGGTGGAGCCTACAACAGCCAATCAAAATTCACCTATTGATTTTCAAGGGGAATATTAAAACTGCTTTTTGAGGCTTCAAACTTGCTACAGTCGGTCATTGGGTTAATGGGGTCCAAATTCACTAAAGGGGCGGGGCCACAAACAGCCAATCAGACTTTCTTGGTGGATAAACTGCTTCCATTCACACATTTTTGATCCCAGGAACCTGAAAGCTCACAAACTTGGTCATTGAGTGACTGTGGGTCAAGGTTACAAAAAGTGGGTGGTGCCAAAAATAAACTTCACTAGGAAAATATAAACTGCAGCCATTCTTACACTGTTACCATAACTTGGAAAGTAAATGGAAGCTTACTTCAGCTTTGTAGTACATAGAAGAAGTAACAGTCCAGCTTATACAAATACAGTTCCTTTCCTTAGGCCAAAACCATACAAATAGCAGTCCAAAGTATGGTTTAGCTTTCAGCAATGTCTCCAAACAGACTTGTCAGGAGCACAGCAGCACACATGCTCCTCCGCATCAACTCTACCCAGACTGCATGTGAGCAGCTACTTGTATGCAAATTGTTGGTAGAGCTTCCTCAGCTCCATAGAAAACCGGTGTGTACCTGGGCGGAATGGGAAGGCCCGCCCTCCCTTCCCTCCCATTCCGGGAGTCCGGCCCTGGAAAATAAACAACAAAGGCAGCAGTTTGCTTGTTGCCAAAAAATACCCGGACTCCATTCCAGGCACACATACGGTTCTTAAAGGGACCATAGTCCAAATAGTGTAGAAACATACCACCCACCCAGCACCCAGCCCTGATGACCCCTCCATATCTACCCCCCTTCCTCCCCGCCTCAACTCAGAGGAGATGGAGGCACAGTGACCTACTAAACAGTGGACTCTGGAAAGGGCATCTGCATTCTGGTGCATTTTACCAGGCCTTTGTTCCACAACATAGTTGAATTACTGGGGAGAGAGAAACCACCGAGACACTCTGGCATTCAAACCTCTGTTCCTTTTCAACCACGTTAGAGGAGCATGGTCAGAGATGAGCCTGAACTTCCTGCCCAACAAATAATAGCGCAAGGAGTCCAGAGCCCATTTTATGGCCAAGCATTCCCTCTCCACCACCGCATAGTTTTTCTCAGCAGCCGTCAGTTTACAATTGAGAAAAACTATGGGATATTCCTGTCCGTCAATCACTTGTGACAGAACCACCCCCAACCCAACATCTGAGGCATCTGCCTGCACTACAAATTCTCTAGTGAAATCTGGGGCTACCAGGACAGGGTGACGACACAATGCAGATTTCAGCTCCACAAACGCTTTTTCTGTCTCTGCAGTCCACTGTATCATCAGTGACTTACAGCCCTTCATCAAGTCAGTTAAGGTAGCTGCCAGAGTAGAAAAATTGGCAAACAATACCCAGACTCCATTCCAGGAACACATATGGTTTTTAAAGGGACCATAGTCCAAATAGCAGAGAAACATACCTCCCATCCAGCCCCCAGCCCTGATGACCCCTACAATATATACTGTATATTGTGTGTATATATATATATATATATATATATACAGTGAGATGTGAAAGTTTTGGCAACCTTGTTAATTGTTGGCATTTTCCTGTATAAATCGTTGGTTGTTACAATAAAAAATGTCAGTTAAATATATCATATAGGAGACATAGACAGTGATATTTAAGAAGTGAAATAAAGTTTATTGGATATACAGAAAGTGCGCAATAACTGTTTAAATAAAATTAGGCAGGTGCATAAATGTGCGCACTGTTGTCATTTTATTGATTACAAAACCTTTAGAACTAATTATTTGAACTCAAACTGGCTTGGTAAGCTCAGTGACCCCTGACCTACATACACAGGTTAATCCAATTATGAGAAAGAGTATTTAACTATTTAAGCCTCCTGTACATAGAGGCTACGTCAAAAAGACCATGTGCGCTCCCGCGTCTGATCGTGCGCGTGTACACGCGCTCCCGGCCGTGGATCATTAGTCCAGGAATCAAGCAATCGGGACATGGTGCCGATGATTGATTCCTCTCCCCCGCAGAAATATTGACCTCTTCTCTCAGAAGCCTCGCTTTTTCTGCCTCTTGCGTCCACCTACGTCCCTCTAAGCGTACATGTTACGCTTAGAGGGACGTCATGTAAACAAACTCATGGCTGCCATCTTGTGGCTAAAAAGTAAAACTACATCTACATGTAAAAAAATATAAAAATACACACATATTTACATACAAAAATTACTATTTATATCCCACCCCCCCAAAAATACCCAAATAAAATGTTTAATAAAAAAAACAAAAAAACATTACAATAAAAAAACGTAAATATTTAACTAAGGTAAACTTTTCAAATATCAATGTAAAGATGAAATATTTCTAATTTTTTTTATTACAAGCTTGTAAATGGTGATGGATGCAAAACTAATTTTTTTTTATTTCCAAATAAAATATTGTCGCCATAAATTGCGATAGGGACATAATTTAAATGGTGTAATACCCAGGACTATTAGGCACATACATTACGTTGGTTTTAATTATGGAGGCATGTATTATTTTACAACTAAAATGGCCGAAAACTAAGAAATAATGATTTTTTTCCGTTTTTTTCTTATTCTTCCTATTAAAATGTATTTACAGTAAAGTGGCTCTTCGCAAAATGTACCACCCAAAGAAAGCTTAATTGGTGGTGGAAAAAACAAGATATAGATTCACAGTTCATTGTGATAAGTAGTGATAAAGTTATAGGCTAATGAATGGGAGGTGAACATTGCTCGGATGCATAAAGTGAAAACGACTGAAGGCTGTAGTGGTTGAGGGGGTCAATTGTAAGTTTCCTTCTTCTTTTAATTTTCTCTGAAGAGTAGCAACATGGGGGTCTCAAAACAACTCTCAAATGACCTGAAGGCAAAGATTGTTCACCATCATGGTTTAGGGGAAGCATACAGAAAGCTGCTGCCCCTATTGTTACGCCCCTGGATACCGCATCAAATAAATCAGCGACTATAGCAATGCCGGTATTTCTTGATTCTTTCAAATGTTCTAATGCTATGCGATGTATGAGATGAAAAAAGGAGTTCATGTGACAAGACCACCCCCCAGCCTGATTGTGATCAGTGTCACAGTAGTGCCAACCTACTATCTTATTGTATGTTGGTAATTTAATTAGGGATGGGCAATGGGATGCAAATAATTTCGATTTTATGCAGCATTATGTCAATTTTGTATGCAAATTTATGCAGCTTGTAAATTAACCAAATTAACCAACCTGCTGAGGTAAAATTTGATTGGCCCATTTTCAAGCTACATAAATGTGCATACAAAATATTCATAATCCTGCATCAACTTTGCATCTCATTGCCTTCCCTAAATGTAATATGGTACACTGTGTACTGTACATTGTCCCTGCATACATATTACTTCACAAGAATGAAAACATGAAAGATCCAATACATTTTACTTATGAAAAAAATAAAAGATGCCTAAAGCTGTGTCACGAGACATACAAAAATATGACTTTAAAACTTTGTACGACTCAGTATAAATGCAATGTGTATCAGACTTGTCCTTCACATCACAGAACAAACATAGGGTTCCATTAGGTGAACACCAAGAGCCTTACAAGAGGTGTAACTAAAGGAAAAGCGCTGGCTGCAGTCGTATAGAGGTCCACCACCAAGGAGCTCCAACTTCTTATCTACCCTCCTTCAATCAATACTGTGGACCCTCTGGTGGACTCTAGTGATGGTCATGCAGCGAGGCGCAGGGGAGAAAGTGGTGTTATAGCTACTGTACCCATCTAAGCACACACTATAGTCCCTAGTACGGACTCCCTAGCCTCCCAGGCATAGCCTACTCCTTTCTAGAGATAGTCATGTCTATGAAAACTCATGGAGAAGATTTTTTTGATCAGCTGATAGATTTGCAAAGCTCTGATTTACTGTGATCACGTTCTGCTTTAGCGCATAATCATGACTAGCAAATCAGAGACGTACTGTATATATCTATCACCTGACCAAACTGAACACGTGCTTCTCTATGAGTTTCTCCATGACTATGACCAGCTGGTAGAATTGAAAAGCTCTGATTGAGGACTGGAACCCACTAGAAAGCTCAAAACGCTATCACAATCACTAGCAATTTGTGATAGCATGTTGCAAGCGATTTTGGGAGCAATTTCCCTGCTCCTATACAATTTATTAGAATGGAAATGCTTCCAAAATGCTGCATGTCCTGCGATTGCAATTTCCTTAATCACAATCGCTCTAGTGGAATCTGTTCCATCCATCTACATTGGCAAAGCATTTAGGGAAATCGCTAGTGATTGAAAGCGCTCCCTTACTGTGATCACATTCTGATTTAGCTCATAATCATGACTAGCAAATCAGAGACTTACATATCTATCACCTGACCAAACTGAACACATGCTTCTCTATGAGTTTCTCCTAGACATGACCATCACTACTACTTTTATTAATTTCAAGTCAGCAGTCCTCTGATATAACATAGAGATAATAGGATAACAGAGGCGCCAACAGGATAAAAAACACTAAAAGAACCTAAAAACCCATCTTGGTAATAGAGGAGGTAGTGGTGGACTTACCTCCTCCAAGCAGAACATACGACTGTGGATTTTCCGTCAAAACAATTTTATTGGATACTTCAAATAAAGTGCAATGCGTTTTGCGGGGTACAAACCCGCTTCATCAGGCAATAACAGATAGGAGTAAACCTCATCTACCAGTATTATCAACGCTGAGCATCTCAGGTGGAGGGTTGTACCCTTCCTTCCTCTACTACAGAGAGCGGCTTTTTAATCCTGAGTGAGGTCAGGACAATCTCCGCACCTGCTTTGACAGTGGTTGCCTAATTGGTAACCTTGGTTTGTGAGTATTAAATTAATATTATTACTCTTCCAATTATTCATTACCAGTACATACTACACTATATTGAGCTCTTGGTGTTCTCTATTTTTCTCTGATATAACATGAGTATCAAGTGTGGTAGATGGAGCTGAGAAGAGAGCTACCAGGAGAGCTCGGAGAGGGGATGGAATTGGGACCATCCTGTTCACAAGGTGATAAGGTAAACTGGTAGATTCCAACACTGGCAGGAATACAGGTGAAACTCCAAAAAATAGAATATCCTGCAAAAGTTCATTTATTTCAGTAATTCAACTTAAAAGGTGAAACTAAAATATGAAATAGGAAGCCTTTGCAGGTGTTTTGGATTCACAGATTCACTAAAATGTAATGCACTTGTTAGTGTGAGTTAATTTTAACGAGTGTACGCGACACACAGTCCTGGCAGCATAGCGTGCACTCTTTAGTTACAGCCGAATCCTTCTAAATGCCACGCGATAGTGATGTAGCACGACCACAATACTTAACTAGCGTGGCCGCTACTACGTTAATTAGTAGCAGCCGCACTAGTGAAGTTTTGCGGTTGCGCTACATCACTACCGCACAGGCCTAAGCACCATGCTTTGGGAACTGAAGTTATGGGGGTGTTATTAACAGTTATTGTTGTATCAGGCAGAGAGGTAGACAGAGACAGTGGAAAAATGATTAGTTCTGTTTTATGTTTTGAGAAGTGAGAGGTCATGAAAGAGGATATAGCAGACAAGCAGTCTGGAACACGTATAGGGGGAGTTAAGATCTGGCGTACAGTTGTGTATCATCTGCATATAAGTGGTATTGAAACCCAAATGAGTTGATTAAGTTGCCAAGACCGTGCATGTAGATGGAAAAGAGGAGGGGGCCAAAGGCAGAGCCTTGAGGTCCCCCCTAGAAAAAGGATGTGTAGAAGAGAACTAATCTGAGTAAGAGACTGTGAAAGACCTTCCGGAGAGGTCGTAGGATATCCAAGAGAGAATGAGCCCATTTATGCTGGTAGATGAAAGAATCTATAGGAGTAAGGTGTGGTTGACAGTATCAAATGTTGATGACAGATGAAGAAGGATGAGTGTAACGATCGGTGTCAGCACACAGAGAGAATCTGATTATTGGTGATCTGCAGTATCACCAAGAATACAGATATCTACCTGATTATTGATGATCTGCAGAATCACCAATAATACAGATATAGTACTAACCTCTGGACTCCAAAGGGCGGAGTCTCAGGCTGAAGGTAGGAAGGACCAGTGAGTGAGTGACACCTGAAGGTGGATGTCACTAGCTGATCTGGAGACTATCTCCTAAAGGACAGAGATAGCTCTCGAGGTCGGGCAAGCCAGGTCGGCAACACACAGACAGACAAAGTACAAAGACAGAAGGCTGATTCGGTATCCAAGGCAGGCAGGGTTGGCAATGGATGATCAGATATGCGTGGTACCGAATCAGCGAGTGGAGAGGTAGTCAGGAAAGCAATAGGTCATAACAGATATCAAACAATGCCTAATCTTGGGTGTGAGGTCCGTGGTCTCTACACCCTGTAACTAGTCTGAAGTATAACAGAATGATACACAAGTTCCCTAATCTTGGGTGTGAGGTCCGTGGTCTCAACACCCTGGAACTAGTCTGAAGTATACCACAATAATAACACTGTAGTAATCTGGCTCAGTGTGAATTCCCAGGTCCTCCTGGTTCAAACACACTGTTGGATCTGACTAAGGTCTAAGTGCTTCCACGTAGTGTTCGCAACGGCAGACAACTTACGACTGCCCAGCAGTAACTATATATAGAGTAGCGCTCTCTGGTGCCACCCCTAAGTGATAGACCAATAGCCACTTGCTCTGAGGTCAGCTGACCAGCTTGGTCAGCTGATCCCCCCATGGCCGTCATAAAAGTTCTGCCTCTCAGCGTGCGCGCGTGTATTCCTGAATCTGTGTGAACTAACAGACCCAGCCACACCAGACGCATGCTGCTGCGTACAAACCGCCGCACTGGACGCGGAACCAGCCGCCTTGCTATCAGTACACACGGCGGCCTGTCTGCGTTCTCTCACAGTACCAGACACATGCTTCTGCGTGCAAACTGCCGCGCTGGACACGGAATTAGCCGCCTTGCTGTCAGCACATGCGGCGGCTTTTACGCGTTGTCTCACAGTACCCACCCCCTGAGGAGTGGACTCCGGACACTTCCCACCAGGCTTTCCAGGATGCAAGTTATGGAATTCCTTCTTTAATTCCTCTGCGTGCATACGACAGTCTGGCAGCCAAGTTCTTTCCTCTATGCCATACCCCTTCCAGTGAACCAAATACTGCATGGAGTTCTGCACAAGCCGTGAGTCCAGAATCTTTTCAATTTCATACTCAGGTTGGTCATCAATCAACACGGGGGGGGGGGGAGCAGAATCCACGTGCACTGCCGGCTTGAGCAAGGACACATGAAATGATCTCACACCTCGCATGCTGGTAGGGAGATCAATGGCATAAGTGACATTATTGATCTTTCTGGTCACTGGAAAGGGACCCACAAATCTGGGACCCAACTTGGGTGACAGTTGCTTTAGAGCCAAATGTCGTGTGGACACCCAGACCAAGTCTCCTGGAAGAAATTAGCATTCTATGGAACGTCTCTTGTCAGCCTGTTTCTTCTGGTTCTGAAAAGCACTCCCCAGATTTCTTTTAACCATTCCCCAGATCTGTTTTAAAGACCTCTGCCAATTCTCCAGGGCTGGAAATAGAGTAGAAGCCACTGGCAATGGGGAGAACTTAGGTGATTATCCCGTCACCACCTGAAATGGGGAAAATCCTGAAGAGGAACTTTTCAGGTTGTTGTGTGCAAATTCTGCAAATGGCAAAAATTTGACCCAGTCGGTTTGTGCATCTGCAACATAACATCTCAGAAACTGTTCCAGGGACTGATTGACTCTTTCGGTCTGGCCATTGGTCTGTGGGTGGTAGCCTGATGAAAAAGAAAGCTCCATGTCTAACTGATGGCAGAATGCTCTCCAAAACTTGGATACAAATTGGACTCCCCGATCTGACACTATATTTTCCGGGAATGCCATGCAGCCGGAAAATGTGCTGGATGAAAAGATCAGCCAATTCCTGGGCCGAGGGGAGTCCTTTCAGGGGGACAAAATTATTATTATTATTAATTAGATTTATATAGCGCCAACATATTACGCAGCGCTGTACAATAAATAAGGTTACAGACAATGATAACAGGGGTGACAGAACAATACAGGTAATAGACAATAGATACAACAATACAAGTAATAACTAAAAGATACACAACACAATGCAGACAGTAGTATAATGCCAGATCATAAACTGGAGTGGTAGTGGTAACAAGTTCCAAATTCTGGGTAAAGTGCACACAGTCATGTATAATACACAAGGGGAGAGGGCCCTGCCAAAGGCTTACAATCTAGAGGGAGGGGTTGGTGACACAAAAGGAGGGGGTGCAGCAAGAAGTTATTGGCAGAAAGGATTAGGGCAGTGTTGATTTGAAGTAGGCCTCCTTGAAGAAGTGAGTTTTGAGTGCTTTTTTGAAGGTGTTGAAGGTGGGAGCGAGCCTGATGGGCAGTGGGAGAGAGTTCCACAGGATGGGGGCAGCTCTAGTGAAGTCCGGCAGTCGTGCATGGGAGTGCGAGATGCGTGGGGTGGATAAGAGGAGGTTGTTGGAGGAGCGAAGTGGGCGGCCAGGTGTATATCTGCTGACCAGGTCAGAGATGTAGCTTGGGCAGGACTTGTGTAAGGATTTGTAGGCCAAACATAGGACCTTGAAGCTAATTCTGAAGTGAATTGGAAGCCAATGAAGGGATTTGCGTAGGAGAGTCGTGGAGACAGAGCGGTTGGAGGAGTAGATGAGTCTGGCTGCTGCGTTCATGATGGATTGTAGGGGGGCTATGCAGTTTTGAGGGAGGCCGGACAGGAGTGAGTTGCAGTAGTCCAGGCGGGAGATGATGAGGGCATGGATAAGGAGTTTGGCAGTGTCTAGGGGTCAGGAAAGGCCGGATCTTGGAGATGTTGCGTAGGTGGAAATAGCAGGCCCTAGCTACGGTTTGGATGTGGGAGGTGAAGGAGAGGGCAGAGTCCAGGGTGACACCCAGGCAGCGGGCTTGTGTGGTTGGGTGAATGATTGTGCCATTGACAGTGACGTAGAGGTCAGTGGGGGGTGAGGCAGCATGGGGTGGGAAGATTAGGAGTTCAGTCTTATCCAGGTTTAATTTTAGGAACCTGGCAGACATCCAGGATGAAATAGCCGAGAGGCCAGAGGATACCTTCTCCATGGTGGTGGTGGAGAGGTCAGTGGTATGGAGGTAAATGTGGGTGTCATCTGCATATAGGTGATAGTTGAAACCCAGAGAGGAGATGAGTTTTCCGATGGAGGTGGTGTAAATGGAGAACAGCAGGGGACCAAGAACAGAGCCTTGGGGGACCCCAACTGAAAGTGGGATGGAGGTTGAGGAGGAACCATTGAAGGAGGTCTTGAAGGAGCGAATTGAGAGGTAGGAGGAGAACCATGCTAGGGCAAGGTCTTGGATACCCACAGATTGCAGGGACTGGAGTAGCAGGGCGTGATCGACAGTGTTGAATGCTGATGAGAGGTCTAGGAGGAGAAGGATAGTGTATTTTCCTTCGGCCTTGGCAAGCGTGAGGTCATTGACGACCTTGGTGAGGGCAGTCTCGGTGGAGTGAGCTGGCCGAAATCCTGATTGTAGGGGGTCAAACAGGGAGTTGGAGTCAAGGTAATGGGTCATGCGTTGGTGGACTAGACGCTCCAGGAGTTTAGATGCAAAGGGGAGTAGGGAGATAGGGCGGTAGCTGGATGGAAGTGAGGGGTCTAGTGAGGGCTTTTTAAGTAGGGGAAGTACAGTAGCCTGTTTGAAGTCAGAGGGGAAGGTGGCCGTGGAGAGGGAGAGGTTAAACAGAGAGGTGAGGACAGGAGCCAGAACAGGGACGGAGGCAGTTGGATGGCACAGAGTCTAGGGGGCTGGAGGTGGCAGGAGAAGTGGCTAGGAGATGGCTAACTTCATCCTCTGTGATAGGAGTAAAGGCAGTGAGTGGTGGGTGGGGTGGGGGAGAGGTATAGGTGGGAGAGGAAGATGTGGTGGAGTGGAGGCATGAGATTTCCCGTCGGATGCTGACTATTTTGTCAGTAAAGTGGGTGGACAGATCAGTGGCTGAGAGGGCGGAGGTGGGGGGAGGAGTGGTGGGGTTAAGGAGGGAGTTGAAGGTGGCGAAGAGGCGCCGAGGGTTGGAGGCTTGGGATCCGATCAGGGCAGCAAAGTTTTTTTGTTTAACATCAGTTAATGCTGAATAGAACAGCTGCAGGTTGGCCTTGTACTCCAAGAAGTCGAAGTTGAGGCGGGATTTCCTCCATTTGCGTTCATAGGCGCGTCTCTGTTTTTGGAGGTTGCAAGTGTGTGCATTGTGCCAGGGCTGGGGGTTGATGGGACGGCTGGGGCGGAATGTGGGGGGTGCAGCAATGTCTAGGGCTACTGAAAGGGCCTGGTTGTATTTGGCCACAGCTTGGTTTGGGCAGGTAAAGTTTGGGAGGGTGGATGTGAGGGAGTGGAGGGAGTTGGCTAGTGCAGTTGGGTCTAGGTTACGCAGATCTCTCTGCCAACGACCTGTGGGTGGTGGAGGGTGGGGGGAGCATGATAGGGAGATCGAGAAAGTGAGAAGGTGATGGTCGGAGAGGGGGAAGGGTGTGATGTCCAGGTTAGGGAGTGTGGCGGATTTTGAGAAAATCAGGTCGAGAGTGTGGCCAGCGCGGTGGGTGGAGGAATTGGTGTGTTGGGAGAGGCCAAGGGAGGTAGTGAGGGAGAGCAGTTGAGAGGCTTCAGGGGAGTAAGGACTGTCCATGGGGATGTTGAAGTCCCCAAGTAAGATGGTGGGGAGGTCAGAGGAGAGGGTGTGTGGGAGCCAAGAGGCCAGGTTGTCCAGGAATTGTTTAATGGAGGTGGATGGGGGGCGGTAAAGGACTGCGATGACTGCCAGAATCGGATGGTAGAGACGGATAACATGTGCCTCAATGGGCCATCTTACTGAATCGATCGACTACCAACCAAATGACCGTCATGCCCTCAGACCTGGGGAGTTCGCCCACAAAATCCATGGAAAAATGGGTCCACGGCTCATTCGGAACTGGCAAAGGCTGCAATGTTCCAACAGGTGCCTGATGGGAGGGTTTGCTCCTAGCACATACTGCACATTCTCTTACATACTCCTTACAGTCTGTTGCCAATGACGGCCACCAAGCACATCTAGCAATGAGATCCTGAGTTCTGGTGGCCCCAGGATGCCCAGCATTCTTGTGGGAATGAAACAGCTGCAACAGTTGTAGGCGAAAAGGCAACAGTACAAACATGACCCCCTCAGGCTTCCCCTCTGGAACATCTTGTTGGAACGGACTTAAAGTGACAGTCCAGTCTTTCCAGGTCTCAGTGGCTCCCAGGACCACTTTCTGAGGGACAATGGTCTCTGGGTCTGAGGGCTGTGCTGTCTCGTGCTCAAAACATCTGGATAAGGCATCAGCCTTGATGTTCTTACTACCAGGGGTATACGTGATTACAAATCTGAATCTTGAGAAAAATAACGACCACCGGGCCTGTCGGGGGCTAAGTCTCTTAGCGCCCTCAATGTACTCCAAATTTTTGTGGTCAGTGTAAACAGTAATGGTATGTTCTGCCCCTTCTAGCCAATGTCGCCATTCCTCAAAAGCCAATTTTATGGCTAGAAGTTCCCTATTGCCTATATCGTAGTTTTTCTCTGCGGGTGAAAACCTATGGGAGAAATAGGCACAAGGATGCAGTTTTCCCTGCAAACCGGAACGCTGAGACAGCACAGCCCCTACCCCTACCTCTGAGGCATCTACTTCCACAATAAAGGGAGAGGTGACATCAACATGTCTCAGTATGGGTGCAGAACAGAACAATTTCTTCAGAGTGGAGAAAGCAGCATGGGCCTCTGGGGACCAGTGGTGAGTATCTGCCCCTTTCTTGGTGAGACTGGTGAGAGGTAAAATCACCGTAGAGTACCCCTTAATGCACCTCCTGTAGTAGTTGGCAAACCCCAGGAACCTCTGAAGAGCCTTCAGTCCTACAGGTTGAGGCCACTCCAAGACAGCTGAAACCTTTCCAGGGTCCATAGAGAGGCCAGAGGTCGAGATTATGTACCCCAGAAAGGCGACAGAGGTCACTTTCGAAAATGCACTTTTCCAACTTAGCATACAGCATATTTTGTCTTAACTTCCGTAACACAAACCCAACGTGTTTCCTGTGTTCTGAGAGGTTGGATGAGAAAATTAGTATGTCGTCTAAGTACACTAAGAGGAATTTGCCCAATACCTCTCTGAAGACCTCGTTAATCAGCTCTTGGAAGACGGCCGGGGAGTTACACAACCCGAAAGGCATCACTAGGTACTCGTAATGCCCATCGGGTGTGTGTGTTAAAGGCCGTCTTCCATTCATCACCGTTCCTGATACGCACAAGGTTGTATGCACCTCTTAAATCCAGCTTCGAGAAAATCTTAGCATTGGTGACTTGGGTAAACAAATCGTCTATTAAGGGCAGAGGATAACGATTTTTTTACTGTGATTTTGTTTAAGCCCCGATAATCAATGCATGGATGGAGGCCTCCAGCCTTCTTTTTCACAAAAAATAATCCTGCCCCTGCTGGTGACCGAGAGGGACGAATAAAGCCTTTAGCTAAATATTCTCGGATGTATTCTTGCATAGCTAATTTCTCTGGCCCAGATAAATTATAGAGATGACCTCTAGGGGGCATACAACCAGACCTGAGATCAATGGGACAATCAAAAGGACGACGCGGAGGAAGTTTATCTGCTGACTTGGGACAAAACACATCCGCAAATTCTGAATACTGGTCTGGCAACCCCTCCATGTGAATCTTGGTTTTACCCAATGTTACCTTCGCTAGACAATGATGATAACAATGGGTAGACTAGCTCGTTAGCTGACCTGAAGCCCAATTGATCTGAGGAGAGTGAAGTTGTAACCATGGCATACCAAGAATGATCGTGGAGGTTGTCATCCGCAAGACCAGAAACTGTAGATTCTCTCTATGTAACACCCCCACCGTAAGCCTTAACTCTGGGGTTTGAGACAGAGGGTGTTTACTCTGCAGAGGAGAGTCATCCACTGCAGTGACCAGAATCTGTTGTTTCAACGGGGAAATAGGAATCCCCAATTTCTTAGCAAATTCGTAATCCATAAAATTGGCTGCTGAGCCAGAGTCAATGAAGGCCTCAGTGGTCTCTGTTTGATCCTTCCAGGATATCGTACAAGGGAGGAGCAAACGTTTATCGTCTATAGGTAAAGACTGCGCACCTAGGGTATTACCTCCAACTACACCTAGGCGGCAGCGTTTCCCGATTTCTTGGGACAATTCTGTACTGTGTGACCCTCCTCTGCACAGTATAGACAGAGCTGTTCTGTCTTTCTGCAACTCAGTTCCACCCGGGACAATTTTGACCGACCAATCTGCATTGGTTCTTTTGGAGGTGAAACGGCCGGAGGTGAGGTGTAGGAAACATATCTCACATTGTTCTTTCCCCGAGTCTGTCTTTGGTAACGTAGGCGACGATCAACCCTGACTGCTAATGAAATGGCCTCATCAATGGACTTCGGTTCAGGATGACCCAACATTAGATCAGAGACTGCATCTGACAACCCTGACAAAAAGCAGTTCAGAAGTGCAAATGAGTCCCATCTAGCTGAAACTGCCCATCTCCTGAACTCAGCTGCATAATTTTCCACCGGACCCTTGCCCTGCCGCAGAGTCTTGAGCTTCCGCTCAGCGGTAAAGGCAATGTCCGGATCATCGTAAATTATAGCCATAACTTTAAAAAATTCTTCAACTGAGGCTAGGGCCTCATTCCCTGGTTGAAGAATATATGCCCAAGTCTGGGAATCCCCTGACAACAGAGCCTAATGAACGTAATTCTCTGTTCCACGGTTCCCGAAGAATTAGGCCTCAACTCAAAGTAGGATAACACTCGATTTCTAAAATTCTGGTCAGATCTGTGACCAGAAAACCTTTCGGGTACAAGCATACATAAGTCTGTACTTGGAGGAGATCGCACTGTATTTACAGCCGTCTGAAAGACTTGTACGGTCCCAGACAAAGCGTTGATCTGGGTCTGCTGACTGTCCAGCACTCAGGTGTAATTCTCCACCGAAGTGGTGAGTGCATCAAGACGGCTGTGGAGTGTGCAGAATCACCAATAATACAGATATAGTACTAACCTCTGGACACCTGTATATATCTTGAGTGTTTGGTGCAACAGTATTTACTTTGAGTAATCCACCTGATGAGCAGGTGGTCCTTGGCAGTGTGGGCAACACTGCTCTTTTGAGAAGCACGAGAACCTTCCAGCAGCCTGAGATCTTCCAAAGGGTGGAGTCTCGGGCTGAAGGTAGGAAGGACCAGTGAGTGAGTGACACCTGAAGGTGGATGTCACTAGCTGATCTGGAGACTATCTCCTAAAGGAGAGAGATAGCTCTCGAGGTCGGGCAAGCCAGGTCGGCAACACACAGACAGACAAAGTACAAAGACAGAAGGCTGATTCTGTATCCAAGGCAGGCAGGGTTGGCAACGGATGATCAGATATGCGTGGTACCAAATCAACGAGTGGAGAGGTAGTCAGGAAAGCAATAGGTCATAACAGATATCAAACAATGCCTAGTCTTGGGTGTGAGGTCCGTGGTCTCTACACCCTGGAACTAATCTGATGTATAACAGATTGATACACAAGTTCCCTAATCTGGGGTGTGAGGTCCATGGTCTCTACACCCTGGAACTAGTCTGATGTATAACAGATTGATACACAAGTTCCCTAATCTTGGGTGTGAGGTCCGTGGTCTCTACACCCTGGAACTAGTCTGAAGTATAACAGAATGATACACAAGTTCTCTAATCTTGGGTGTGAGGTCCGTGGTCTCAACACCCAGGAACTAGTCTGAAGTGTACCACAATAATAACACAGTAGTAATCTGGCTCAGTGTGAATTCCCAGGTCCTCCTGGTTCAAACACACTGTTGGATCTGACTAAGGTCTGAGTGCTTCCACGTAGTGTTCGCAACGGCAGACAACTTGCGACTGCCCAGCAGTAACTATATATAGAGTAGCGCTCTCTGGCGCCACCCCTAAGTGATAGACCAATAGCCACTTGCTCTGAGGTCAGCTGACCAGCCTGGTCAGCTGATCCCCCCATGGCCGTCGTAAAAGTTCCGCCTCTCAGCGCGCGCGGGACGGAAAGCCAATAGAGAGGGATAGGTTGAATAGTGATGTTAGAACAGGATGAAAGATGAGGATAGCTGTGGAATGAGATGGGAGGGAATAGGATCCACAGAACAGGTGGTTAGATGGAATATGGAGATTATAGAGAGAGAATGTGTTTCTCCTCCATATCCCAAAAACATACAGATAAGTTAATTTGCTTTCCCCAAAAAATAGCCCTAGACTACAATACATACATTATACGATACATACATAGACATATCACTATGCTAGCGAGTAGATTGTGAGCAGCTCTGGGGAACAGTTAAGTAACAAGACAATATACTCTGCACATCGCTGCGGAGGATGTTGAGGCTATATAAATGCTAAATAATAATAATAATGTTTAGAGAGTAGAGAGAAGGCAGCTAGAGAGCAGTTGATAAGTTGAGTTGATGAGAGGTGTGGAGATGGAATTTGAAAATGTGAATTGAATAAGGGATGGGCCAATAAGCCTGATCCAATTGACTGTTTCTCCTAAGTTTACTCTTAGGTGGAATTTTAACACCTAATCAATAAAATGCCTTATAAGCCAATAACAAGCAAGAAAATTGCAAAGTGCTGAAATGTTATTTTAAACAGAAGATTATCTCCCAGGAGAAAACTTAGGAGAAAAAGGGAATTTAGTAAGGGCCAATGTTCATAGTGACTGTTTTTCATTCTGATAATAAATAACCTTTTCTTTATATCAGCAAAATTATTTTTAACACGACAGTTATATTCAGCATAAAATCTAGTGAACTATGTCGCTATCCAACTGTGAGTCAGAAAGTGGCAATTAATTGTTAAAAAAAATACAAACGTTAAAGCAGATTTTTCTAGGTATTGGAAAGACTTTCCATGTAATAGAAATTAGGCAGTTTCTCCCTTTGACTTAGACAGTTGATTGGCCTATAATAAACAGCTTGGCCTATAATAAACAGCTTGGGAATCAGCTGCCACCAAAATACATAAAGATTTTAGTGGCTCCCAGGGAAGGTACAATTCTAAGAAAAATAAGAGTTCTGAACATATGCTTACGAAAGAAGTAAAATATTATGGTTTCCAGTGGCACAGATCAGAGACCCACAGCTGTGCAGGTGGTCAGTGAAACGTGTGACATCACAATGGGCAAGTTGTTTACAAGGCCCTGCAGGAAAGATGCCTGCCAATTCCTGAGTGAATTGTGACATCACAATGGGCAAGTAGTATATAAGGCCCTGCAAGAAGGATGCCTGACACTTGCGAAGGAGGAGCTATTCCGGTAGCATCTCTAGAGCTTGTTTCTTGCGGTTTGCGATTTCTATTGCGAATTGCTGTGTTTTTCTGGTGAATTTATTCACCTATATTGGCCTCTACCATCTGATCAGTAAGTACCATCTATTGATCAGAATGCAAAGGTCAAACCCCCCTGGCCCATCACGGCGTAACACCCGTAATGAGCCACCTGACAACGAGGGAATACCATCACCCTCAGGTAAGCCAAAGTGGATGTAAACAAATAATTTTGTTGGCTTGAAACGCCAACATATTGCTCTTTGATTTCAGCTAGTGTATTATTATTCCATATTGTTATTATTGTGTTGGCTCGCTGCCAACATAGTGTTCTTCGAGTTCAGCTGGTTCTTTTTCTTCTTAATCCCCCCCCCCCCCCCCCCATTTGGTGTCACCACAAATAAAAATATGAATTATGGGGGTCACCCGAAAGTCGGCGGAGCTAGCAACAGTCGATGAATATTTAGCGATTTGAATATGCTACTCCTCCCACATTTTTAGAAATACAATTTTGAAACTTTTCACACTTGTTCGGCTTATACCCAAATAGGTTGCTTGTGTAAGGGCCAATGTTCATAGTGACTGTTTTTCATTCTGATAATAAATAACCTTTTCTTTATATCAGCAAACTTCTTTTTAACACGACAGTTCTATGCAGCATAAAATCTAGTGAACTATGTCGCTATCCAACTGTGAGTCAGAAAGTGGCAATTAATGGTTAAAAAAATACAAACGTGAAAGCAGATTTTTCTAGGTATTGGAAAGACTTTCCATGTAATTGAAATTAGGCAGTTTCTCCCTTTGACTTAGACAATTGATTGGCCTATAATAAACAGCTTGGGAATCAGCTGCCACCAAAATACATAAAGATTTTAGTGGCTCCCAGGGAAGGTACAATTCTAGGAAAAACAAGAGTTCTGAACATATGCTTTCGAAAGAAGTAAAATTTTATGGTTTCCAGTGGTACAGATCAGAGACCCACAGCTGTGCAGGTGGTCAGTGAAACGTGTGACATCACAATGGGCAAGTTGTTTACAAGGCCCTGCAGGAAGGATGCCTGCCAATTCCTGAGTGAATTGTGACATCACAATGGGCAAGTAGTATATAAGGCCCTGCAAGAAGGATGCCTGACACTTGCGAAGGAGGAGCTATTCCGGTAGCATCTCTAGAGCTTGTTTCTTGCGGTTTGCGATTTCTATTGCGAATTGCTGTTTTTCTGGTGAATTTATTCACCTATATTGGCCTCTACCATCTGATCAGTAAGTACCATCTATTGATCAGAATGCAAAGGTCAAACCCCCCTGGCCCATCACGGCGTAACACCCGTAATGAGCCACCTGACAACGAGGGAATACCATCACCCTCAGGTAAGCCAAAGTGGATGTAAACAAATCATTTTGTTGGCTTGAAACTCCAACATATTGATCTTTGATTTCAGCTAGTGTATTATTATTCCATATTGTTATTATTGTGTTGGCTCGCTGCCAACATAGTGTTCTTCGAGTTCAGCTGGTTCTTTTTCTTCCTAGTGCCCCCCCCCCCCCCCCGCCCCCAATTTCTATACTGTACTCCTCCTACAGTATTAGGGGTGCAAGCACCGCACCTATTCATTTTATAGCAAAGTATGTTGCTTCTACTTTAAAAAGTGATCCCACCCACCGCACCCATGCTGGGGACCACCGCACTCATACAGTTTATAGCTAGTCTCCCCAAACTCGGGCCCTGTATTGTTGGTGTCACCACAAATACAAATATGAATTTTGGGGGGCACCCGAAAGTCGGCGGAGCTAGCAACAGCCAATGAATATTTAGCGATTTTCAATATGCTACTCCTCCCACATTTTTGGAAATACGATTTTGAAACTTTGCACACTTGTTCGGCTTATACCCAAATAGGTTGCTTGTGCTCTGTTAAGCAATCCCACCCTCCATGCCCCTGTGGCGGCCCCCCGGAGACCCCATTTTCTCTCCTTAGACTTTCATTGAAAAATTTGGAACTTTTGCCACTCGTATAGCTTTGAAGTTACACTCACCAAACTTGGGTCACTAAGTCATGGAGTGAAGCTGAAAAATTCTTTCTCATTTTGGGGACCCAAAAAAGTGGGCAGAGCCACAAACAACCAATCAGATTTGCCCTATTGACTTTAATGAAAAATAGTAAACAGCTGTAATTCTCACAGTATTAAAGCCAGAGTCCCCAAACTTGGCACTGTGGGTCACTGGGTGACTGTAGTTAAAATTGATTTAAAAAGTGGGCGGAGTTTACAACAGCCAATCAAATTTCAGCCATTTGTTTAAATGGGAAAATTTAAAACTACTGCCGCTCATGAAAGGTTAATAGCTGGGTCCTCAAACTTAGTGCAGTTTGCCACTGGGGGACTGGGTTAAAAATTCAGAAATGTGGGCGGAGTCAAAACCAACCAATCAGATTTCTTTGATTGATTCAAATAGAATTTTTATTAAAAAGGCTGCCATTCTCACATTATTGAGGTCATGGACCTCAAATATCACAATTGTGGTCACTGGGTGTTTCCGCTTCAAGTTTAGAAAAATTGGGGGAAGCCACCAACAACTACTCAAATTTCACGCATTAATTTTCAGTAGAAAAAAATCAGAAAATGCTGCCATTTCTACACGTTAAATGCCAGCATTCTCAAACGTTGGAGTGTTAGTCACTGGGTGAATGCAGTTCCCACTTAGGTAAAAAAGGGGTGGGGCAACAACAGCCAATCAGATTTTAGCCATTGACTTTAATGAAAAAAAGATAAACTGCTGCTATTATCACAGTTTAAAAGCCAAGTGTCTCAAACCTGGCACAATTATTCACTGCTGGGTGACTGCAGTCAAAATATAGGAAAAGTGGGTGGAGCCAGAAATAGCCAATCAGATTCCACCTTTAGACGTTAATGTAAAATGTTCCAACTACTGCCATTCTCACAGTTTTAAAGCCAGAAGCCCCAAACTCGGCACAGACCATGATTGGTTGACTGGGGTTAAAATTGATAAAATTGGGTAGAGCTTAAGACAGCCAATCAAATGTTACCTAATCTTATTCAATGGAATGGAGACAACCTGAAAAATGTCACATTTTCAGGACTTAAAAAAGTGGGCAGAGCCACAAACCACCAAATTTTCCCAATTGACTTCAATAAGAAAATTTAAAAAGCTCTCATTCTCACAGTATTTAAGCCAGAGTACCCAAACTTGGCATGATGGGTCACTTTTGAAAATGGGTGGAGTCTACAACAGACAATCAAATTTCAGCCATTTGTTTAAATGTGAAAATTTAAAACTGCCGCCACTCTTAGACTGTTAATGGCAGGGTCCTCAAACTTTGCACAGTCTGTCACTGGAGGGCTGGAATTAACATTCAGAAAAGTGGTCGGAGCCAATAACCCATCAGATTTATTTGATTAATTTTTAAATACCAGGATTCCCAAACCATAAAGTGTTAGTCACTGGGTCACTGTGGCTCACAATTAACATAAAAAGGGGCAGGGCAATAGCAGCCAATCAGATTTCAGCTGTGGACCTTAATTAAAAAAAGATAAATTGCTGCTATTATCACAGTCTAAATGCCAGTTGTCCCAAGCTTAGCACAATTACACACTGGGTGACTGCGTTCAAAATTTAGGAAATGTGGGTGGAGCCACAAACAGCCAATCCGATTTAGCCTATTGACTTCAATGTAAAACTATCAAATACTGCCATTTTCACAGTTTTTAAGCCAGAAGCCCCAAACTTGGCACAGACCATGACTGGATGGCTGGGTTTAAAATTCACATAACTGGGCAGAGCTTAAAACAGCCAATCAAATTTTACCTATTGCAATTCAATGATAATATATAAAATGCTGCCATTCTTTTACTGTTAAGGGTAGGGACTTCAAACTTGGTACAGTCGGTCAATGGGTGACTGGGAATTAAATTTTAAAGTGAACGAAGCCAAAAACAGCCAATCAGATCTTTTTGATTCATTTCAATGCTAAAATTTGATCTGCTTCATTTCTCACAGTTTTAAACCAGGTTCCCCAGACTCTATATGTTGTCTCTGCAAGAGGCAACTTGGCAAGACATCTGAAGTGTTTTTAAGCCAACATCATGTGGTTTCTTCAGAGACAACACCATCTAGCTGTAATTGCTTGCTAGTAAAGTCAGTTTAAATAATTATCATGTAGGTAGTAAAAACAAGGTTTTGCAAAAGTGATATATTTTAATACCTTTCTGCTAAAGTTAAATTATGGAAGCTTTCAGGGATCTAGTCCCTTTCTTCCGGCAGATTTCCAGATATTAGCTGAAGTAAAACACTGTATGTAGGTACATAGTAAACATGAAGATAGCAGTTGTACTGGTTAATGTTCTGTGTCTTGCATGAACTAAAAGTTATTCTGATTATTTAGTAAGCAAGGTTCAGACGTAAACTCTTAACTGCCCTAGATTCAGGGCAGTTCCTAGGTTAACATTTTGCCCAGGGAAAGTGTTAAAATATCTCTCTTCTTTCTCTTGCAGCAGCTTTCCTCTTCAATCTATAGCCCTTAATTGTAGCCTGGTCTTCCACAGGCAACAAGTCTCCCTCTTGCATTTCCATCATTGTGCCACTGCTGAACCTTGGCCATGGCCTATGTAGGCTTTTTATTAATGCAGCCCTGAGTATTTTTGTTTAGAATATAACCATTTTTTATTTCTTGCAGGGCGAGATACTCCCATTGGACGCAGGACGAGATCTAGGACATCTGAGTTTCGCAGCTTAGATGAACAGGTTTTGCCTGTAAGATCCAGGAGACGCCGCAGAGTTCAGAACTCTGATTCCATCCAAAGGGACAGAAGCCGTTCTCCTATTGATCGGGAGAATGCCCAGAGTCCCCCAGCTGATATCCCACCGAGAGAGGAACCACCGGTCCCACCGAGCGAGGAACCACCGGTCCCACCAAGTGAGGAACCACCAGTCCCACCGAGTGAGGAACCACCGGTCCCACCGAGTGAAGAACCACCGGTCCCACCGAGTGAGGAACCACCAGAGTGCAGCATCTGCTTGGATGAGATTCCAGAGGGAGAGGGAAGTACCAGCCTACCCTGCTCCCACCAATTTCACACAGACTGCATCAATCGGTGGCTGGAGCAACATCAAACGTGTCCTTATTGCAGGGCAACGATCCCAAATAGGGTGAGTGAAATATGTCTAATTGCTTTATTTCTACACACAACCTCTTGATTACACAAATGCTGCATGTATTGCTATAAGGTATGACAGTCCCTTGAATACATGCAGTATTGCATTGGTGCAGCAACACAGCAAAATATGATGTATTGCAAAGAAACCATTACAATGAATAACAGTTGCTTGCTGCCTACACTTAACTGCATTGCAAGAAACAGTAACACTCAGGAGATTGGTGTGGTGTGAATGTACCTTACTAATGTTCCATATTAGTGACTGTTGTAGAAGTAGAACCGGCACCATCCAAAATAAGTATAAGCTCTTTTATTTGCAAGAATCAATAAACAGCCATAACAGCAATGTTTCAGGGCAACTGCCCCTTTCTCAAGCTTAGCCGTCTATGAACAAACTCCCGGTTAAGACCCCGGGGTTCCATAGTATCCAATCTTTTGATCCAAAAGGCCTCCCTATACAACAACTTTTTAACCCTATCTCCCCCCCTCCTAAGGGGTCCCACCTGTTCTATGATCTGATATCAGGTGAGGTGAGTGTGGGAGTGTGGGCAGGCTCTCTTCAAATACACCTATCGAGTTCGACCAGTATAGTTCCCTGTCAGGTCCGCATTGAGGACGGACCATATGATTGGAGGAAAAATTGTTGTTACATATTGATTGGTCGATGGTTATTTGTGCTGAGTATATATATATGCTGTATGTCAGTATGTGTTTGTTCATAGACGGCTAAGCTTGAGAAAGGGGCGGCTGCCCTGAAACGTTGCTGTTATGGCTGTTTATTGATTCCTGCAAATAAAAGAGCTTATACTTATCTTGGATGGTGCCGGTTCTACTTCTACTACATTATATAAGCCAGAGTGCGGCCGGCTTTACTGAGGCACATCCAGACGAATATTTGAGGAAGTGCTCCACCATCTACACACAATATTAGTGACTGTTGAAATACCTGTTACATTGCAATTTACATATTAACGACTAATATTTATTATTTAGGTAAGCAATGTTTTTCTTCAAAAACACTCAATAAATATGATTTCTTTCTTCACAGGGTCGTAATAGACGTAGACGAAGGCGGTAGATGACATTTACTACAGAAAACATCAGAGTCTGCATCAGTTCAGATCTTGGTTGCATTGTTCCTGACCAAGAATTGTTTGCTTTTCTTCTACCGTTAGTTATGTTCAATAAATGTATTCAAAAATGAAAATCAGTGATGTATAGAATATGGTTATTGTTCCTGTGTCTTTTAATGGTCAGCAGTATACAGAGTGGTTGTAGTAGAAGTACATACACTGTCTAGTTTATTACATCTCATATTGCTGTTTCTATGGTTGTTAGCAGCTAATGTTTTAGTTAAGGAGAAGGGTGTGTGTTTGAGCACGTGTACATTATTTGCCACGCCTATAAACAGTCTTGAACATTCTCACATTTGTCCTCCATTAGTAGCCAGAGGTGCCCTGGATGAAGCACACCTGATGAAGGGTGGAGCCTGAAACATGTAGTGTGCAGAAAGTGTGAAAGTTCCAGCCTGCGGAGTGCCTCCTTCTATATATATGACTGTGCCCTGGATGTTCTGGTATTCTAGGGACTGCAATGCATGCTGAGACGGGGTCATATGACAAGTGTTGCTAGCATGCCCCCTCCCCCAATAATACTGTAATAGTAAGGCGAGTGTGACTCCTCAGCCATAGCAAGCATTAGTACCATGGCACCCTGCCTCACCATCCATAGCAATGTGTTTCACTTTGCTCAGAAGCTTATCAGTGACATGCTGCACTGCCAAATCTTCCGATTGTGTTTTGATCACGAACTGCATTGGATAAGGATGAGTAAACATAGCAGAAAGGGGGTTTTGCAGGATTCAGTGTGAAGGGCCTGCTTCCACTAGGGTTAATTTCAGGCCTGAATCTGCAGTGTGTCCCCCGCAGGCGACTCTGGCGGTAAAAGGCTGCCTATGCCTCCAATGCTTTTCCGTCCGAATCACACTTCGGTCCGATTCTGCACGGAATGCTGTAGTTTCCTGCAGCACACACCTGGACCCCTATAGCCATGTCCGGCACTGCAAAGCGATTAAGCTGCATGCTTGCATCAATGCAAGTGCAGGCATGCGTCCTGCAAGACGCACGCCGGCTTAGTGGAAACTGGCCCTGCAGAGACGAGAAAGGTTTTATCCTCTGTAGAGGTCATCGGGGCTGGGTATTGGATGGGAGGTATGTGTCTCCGTTATTTGGACTAAGGTCCCTTTAAACCCTGTGTAGACCTGGGAAAGGAGTCCGGATAATATTGGCAGGTTGCTGCTGTGTTATTTCTGTTTGAAGGGCCGGACTCCTAGGAATGGGAGGGAAGGAAGGGCGGGCCTTCCCATTCCACCCCAGGTACACACCTGGTATCCCGGAGCTGAGTAATCTGATTAATGAGATAGACAAGACAAATAACATTTATGTTGCACTTTTCTCCTGACGGACTTAAAGCACCAGAGCTGCAGCCACTAGGACACGCTCTATAGGCAGTAGCAGTGTTAGGGAGACTTGCCTAAGGTCTCTTACTGAATAGGTGCTGGCTTACTGAACAGGCAGAGACGAGATTCGAACCCTGGTCTCCTGTGTCAGAGGCAGAGCCCTTAACCATTACACTCCATGCCACTGCTGGATGCATGATTCACAGAGATGAATTGTATATGAAGCAGCCTCACAGGCAGTAGGGGGGAAGGTGTTGGAGGAGTAGCATGTATGCTACTGGATCTCCTGTCCAAATGTATTGGAGATAAATTGCTGGAAGCCAAACCACACGGTGGACTGCTGTTAAGTGTGGTTTGGCCGGATGATACTGGACTTATTTTGAATAAGCTGGACTTTTCTTTACTACAAAGCTGAAGTAAGCTTACTGTTTATTTTCCACCTTTTCACTACTGAAGCTAAGCTGTTTATGTTCTGCTGCACAATAAACGGACTTTGTTTATACATCTGTGTACTGCGTGCTGGCTGCGACCCCTCCAAACTTCACATCTGGTGGAGGATGCGGGCAGCGCAGCACTGCAGGAAAAGTTCTGTTTAAAAATTGACATTTAAAGGGCCAGTCTCCTTGTTTGCATGACGGAGGAATTGGTGAAACAGTTGGCCCTAGCAACTGTGCAGCTGCAGCAGGCGAGCATGGTGACTCAACAGCAAGCCACAGAAGCCCTGTGAGAGGCCTCAGAAGCACAAGCCAAAATGCTGCTTGAGGCGGTGCAGAAGCTGGCCCAGGGGAGGGAGGCAGCAGGAGTTGCCCCTAGCAACCAAGCGATGGTGAGAGCCAGTCACTTCCTACAGAAGTTGACGCCCACAGATGATGTGGAAGCTTTTCTAAAGTCATTTTAAAGGATTGCAGAGCGGGAAAGATGGTCGAAAGACAAATGGGCTGGTCTCCTTGCTCCCTTCCTGACTGGAGAACCCCAGAAGGCCTACTACGACCTCACCCCTGCAGACGCCCTCAATTATGATCAGCTAAAGGTGGAGATCCTGACTCGGCTAGGTGTAACCAGAGCGGTTCGGGCACAACGGGTGTACAGCTGGCACTACCGGGTGGATTGTCCAACAAGGTCGCAGATGTATGACCTCATCCAACTGGTGACAAAGTGGCTGCAACCAGAGGTACTCACTGGGCCTCAGATGGTGGAGCTATTCGTGCTAGACCGGTTTCTGTGTGCCTTGCCAGTGGAGCTACAATGGTGGGTCAGCCACGCAGACCCCAAAACAGCGGAGCAGCTGGTGGAGATGGTGGAGAGATGCACTGCAGTGGATGATCTACTGTCTCCAAAACGCCAGACAGACCCCACTTCAACCCGGGTCGCAAGGGGTCTTTCTGGAAAGGCTGCTTCATGGAACCCCGGAATCAGCACCAGCAGCAACAGGGAAGTGTCCACAGCAGCCGCCCAGGGGCTGCCACCTGCTAATGCTGCACCTTGGATGGGGGGGGGGGGGGTGCTGTTCAGTGTTGACGCTCTTCTGCCTGGGGCCATACCAGAGCCCAGTGTCCACTGCAGGAGGAAACCATGCAGTGTGATGTGCAACGAAGAGTTTCCTTTTTTGCCCAGGGGGTGTGCCTGGCAGAGTGCCAGGAAAACTTTGTGTGCACCGATAGTGTGAATCAGGTACCTGCTAAAGCCTTGCTGGACTCAGGCAGTATGGTAACCATGGTGCACGCTGATCTGATTGGAACAATTGACACTGTGCTAAAGCCGCTTAAGGTTGTGTGCATTCATGGAGACACAAAGACTTATCCTGTGGTGCCGGTGTCGATTGCAACTGACTGTGGGACAATTACTCACGCTGTTGGAGTGGTAAGAAACCTGATGTGTCAAGTGATATTGGGTCGAGACTTTCCACTGTTTTGGGAACTATGGGAGAATGTGAAAGGGAAGTTATTTCAGGTTGCTGATAATAGCTTAGCCCCTACTCCCTCTACAATAGAAACTGATGCACAAAGTCTGGACAAAGCTGTCCCAGAAAAGTTATTGCAAAATGATGATGTATTGTTGCAAGTTGATGAAAATGTGCCTGGCCATCCTTGTCGAGACCCTGAGCAGGTTGCTAGGGGGGGGGGGGGGGGATGATTCCCCATTACAGGTTATGTTGGGCGAGGATGATGAGGAATCTTCCCACCAATCTATCTCCCCGACCTGGATGTGTCCAAAGGCACTTTCATTACTGCGCAGATGCGGGATACAACACTATCCCACGCTAGAGAACAGGTAACTGTGGTGAACGGAGTGGCCCAGGAACCTGGGGCTGAGGAGATATTCCCCTATTTTGCAGTCAATGGGGATCTATTGTATCGAGTTTTAAAAGTAAGAGACAAAGTCGTAGAACAGCTGTTAGTACCCCAATCCTTCAGGAGAATGGTGCTAGACTTAGCGCACAACAAAGCATTGGGAGGTCACCTGGGGGCCGAGAAAATGGAGGCGCGGATAGCTGACAGGTTTTATTGGCCTGGTTTAAAGGACGAAGTAAAGAATTTTTGCGCTTCCTGCCCAACCTGTCAGTTATCTGCACCAACGTCCCGTTTTCGATGTCCTTTGGTGCCCTTACCAATTATAGAGGTTCCATCCAAGCGTATTACCATGTATATAGTGGGGCCCCTGGTAAAGTCTGCCAGGGGGCATCAATATATCTTGGTAATGCACGATTACGCCACTCGTTACCCTGAAGCATTTCCTTTGAGGAAACCAACGTCCAAAGCTATCGCCCGCAAATTGTTTAATATGTTTACTCGGACGTGTTTTTCCAAGGAAATCCTCACGGACCAGGGGACTCCGTTTATGTCAAAGGTCATGGCTGATGTATGTAAATTTTTCCAGATCAGGCAGATGAGAACCTCTGTCTATCATCCCCAGACAGATGGACTGGTTGAACGGTTTAACAAGACGCTAAAAATTATGTTAAAAAGAGTGGTACAAAAGGATGGAAAGGATTGGGACTGTTTATTACCTGCTGTAATGTTTGCTGTTCGGGAGGTACCTCAGGCCTCCACAGGTTTTCTCCATTCGAATTGGTGTATGGGTGCAGACCTAAGGGATTGCTTGACTTGGTAAAAGAAACCTGGGAAAGTGAGTCCAATCCCCATAAAAGCGTGGTGGAACATGTTTCCCAGTTACCCTTGTCAAGGAACATCTACTGGCAGCCCAAGAAGCGCAGAGTCGGGTACAAAACCGCTCAGCGAGAGTCAGGCAGTTTAAGATAAGGGATAGAGTGGCAGTGTTAATTCCCACCGTAGAGAGTAAATTCTTGACCAGGTGGCAAGGACCATTCGAGATTGTTAAAAAAGTAGGGGAGGTGAACTACAAGGTCCATCAGCCTGGGAAAAGAAAACTCTATCAATTGTATCATGTAAATTTGTTAAAACCCTGGAGAGAGAGAGAGATCGATCCGATGATGGTGGCGTGAGTGTAGTCCTACAGATCGGTGTTGAGAGTGTGAAAATAGCTCCCATTCTCTCTAAATCGCAGGTCCAACAGGTAAAGGAGTTTCTCCAGAGAAACAAGGGTATTTTCTCTGATCTGCCTGGACTCACAAATATGATTGAACATAATGTTATTACTGAACCCAGGACGGAAGTATTTATCAAACCATATCGCATTCCAGAGGCCCGCAGGAAGGCCGTATCGGAAGAGGTAAAACGGATGTTGGAATTGGATGTTATTGAGGAATCGCAAAGTGAATGGTCAAGTCCAATTGTGTTGGTACCGAAGCCCAACGGAACTTTGCGATTCTGCAATGACTTCCGGAAGTTGAACGAAGTTTCCAAATTCGACGGATACCCAATGCCCCGGGTTGACGAACTGATTGAAAGGTTAGGCCCTGCCCGTTACATCACAACCTTAGATCTGACCAAGGGGTATTGGCAAATACCCTTGGCCAAGGAGGCCCGTGCATTTTCCACGCCCGAGAGGCACTTTCTATACAAACGGATGCCGTTTGGTTTGCAAACTGCCCCTGCCACCTTTCAAAGGGTCATGGACAGGTTGCTACGTCCACATCAGAATTTTGCGTCTGTCTATTTAGACGACATCGTAATTTTTAGTGCAGACTGGGAATCCCATCTCCCAAAGGTACAAGCAGTCCTGGATTAGTTGAAGAGACTGGACACCTTTTGCTCAAATGTAAATAAAAGCTGAGAAATGTTGTTTTTGTTTTTGTTTTTTGTTTTTTACAATTATGCTTCTTTTACATCGTTTTATTATCTTTTGGGAGACACCTACGTCATTTCCCATCCAAAAATGACTTGCAGGTTGAATAAAAGTAACCTTAAGTCAAAATTTGCCAGGGGTATGAATAATCATGGGCAGCACTGTGTGTGTGTATGTATATATATAGATATATATATATCTCAGGGGATGAGCAGCAGAAAACAAATTTTATGCAATACTATGCAAAGCATGCACGCAGCACTGGAGAACCCCAATCTACATAAGAAATATATAAATACAGTGGGGCTGCAGCACACAACAAGAAAACAGTGATGGGGCTCTTGGTTACTCTTTAATGCGTTTAAGCTCACCAACTGCGCCAAAGTTTCCCCTGGACTCACTAGATTGGGGACAATTTGGCGCAGTTGGTGAGCTTAAACACGTTAAAGTGCACCCAAAAGCCCCTGTCACTGTTTTCCTGTTGTGTGCTGCAGCCCCACTGTATATATATATATATCCTATATTATAAAACCTTTGTGTCCCTGCATCCCCTTCTGTCCTTGTGTCTGTGCTTTTGTGCTACTGCGCATGTGTAGCACGCGGGCAGCTGATGGGACAGGAGGAGGACGAGGTGGGCGGGCGTGTGCGCACGTGATCTGACATGTGGCGGGAGGGGTGTTGTGACCACATTCCTGCACGCTAGACCATGTCCCGGACTTTCCCACCAGCTGTCAGTGCAGAGAGACGCAAGCTGCCCACTGCGGATCCACCCGGGAGATAACACGCCGCTGTGAGCAGAGACGGCCTTAGAGTACGCGGGGCCTGGGGCGAGTGTCATATGCGGGGCCTAGAGCCATAAGTGTAGGCCAAATACCATACCACCATGCTCACGGGCTTGTCCACCTCTAATGCAGTATGTCTTATTATTGTTTAAAAACTTGTTAAAGGCCACTAAGCCAACCAATATAGGAACAATTACAATACGTAATGTAATCAAACGGCCAATGGTACTATCATTCACCGTTTGATTACATTACGTATTGCAATTATTCTCATATTGGTTTAGTGGCCTTTAACCAACTAATGGGTTCTAGGCTGGCCTGGGATGGGTGCTAGGCTGAATGAGGAGACCAAAGTTTGTATTTCTATCCAGACATGCTCCCCAGCCAACCTAGCTCCCATCCCCAACTCCTCAACCAGCCTTGTACCCATCCCCAGCTCCTCAGCCAGCTTAGAACCCATTCCTTGCTTCCCAACCAGCCTAGCACCAATCCCCAGCTCGGGGTTTGTTACGGCCCTTTTTCAAAAACAGCACAGGAAAGATAGAAAATGAAAATCACAGAAATAAAAACAAGTATTAAATAGTTTAAAGAACACCTGTAAGGAAAAAAGTGCCCCTGGGGGTACTTACCTCGGAAAGGGGAAGCCTCTGAATCATAATGAGGCTTCCTCCATCCTCCATGGCCAGCCTAATACTGTTTTGCTGTTGCGCACAGTAGCAGCTTATCATTATATCTCCGCCGACAATAGCCGAGCACGATCAGGTCTGCTCTACTGAGCAGGTGTGAGGCGCTATTTCTGCCAAAGCCTGAGTGGGAAGCTGCTAGTGCACATGTGCACACGCCAACAAGGAGATCTTGGGGGGTCCCAGCGCTGGAGCCCCTTTACTGCTGAGGATGGGGAAATCCTCTTTAATATCCAGAGGCTTTTCCCTCCTGAGGTAAGTTCCCCCTAGGGGCACTTTTTTCCTACAGGTACACTTTAAAGGTGGCCATTAATGGTACAATTCAATGACCGATAGATCATTTCCAATCACTGCAGTAATTGATCGGATGTAATCTGTCCTGCCCCATTAATGACCGAATAAGTTGTAGCAAAGTTGATCAGATTAACAGAATCAAAGATTTTCGAATCGATCCCATCAAATTGGCTGGTGGGAATTCTGCCATTAATGGGTATGACCGATTGTTTCTACCTGATTACCACGGAAACGATCGGCTGTAGAATTATATCATTAATGAGCATGTTAAGTATCTGGAAGGGAGGATAGAGGGTTGGGAGGACAGGGGTAGGGAGCGAGAGAGAGGTGGGTAGGGAGAGAGAGGGGAAAAGTGGAGAGAGGGGGAGAGAGAAAGAAGAGGAGAGAGACAAGGAGAGAGGGGGGGGGGAGGCAAAGGAGAGGAGGAGGGAGAAAGAGAGGGAGAGAAGAGATAGAGATGGGGGGAGAGGGTAGAGACAGAGAGAGAAAGGGTTGAGAGAGAGAGAGAGATGGGGGAGACACACACACACACACACACACATGACTGTGTCCACTCTGCTACCTGTGACAAGTCCCACTGCTGGTGGCTGCTGCCTGGGGGGCTTAGCTGGCTCAGGGCTGTCATTAACACAGTGTAGGCAGAAATGATGGTCGGTCTTCTCCTACACAATCCAGCTCACACAGAAGCAGTACATTAATCACGTGCTGGCTGTGTTGATAGTGCTGATAGCGCATCTCTGCATTCTCCCTTCCTGGCTATCTAGGCTGCAGGGATGTGTACAACACACGCTGCTGACGGGCAATACAACTTTTCAAATCCCCCTCCTACCCCAGTCCCCACCAGCCTACATAATACCCAAACAGCCAGGGGGCGGGGCAACGCTCTCTCCTGAATGCATGAAATTGATCCAGCGGCAAGCCAATGTAGGAAGAGAGGTGGGGGTCTCGGAGGTGCTGGTGTCATGACGCTTTGTGTAAGATTTACCAGCTGCATGGCAACCCTATATAGCGGGCATGACATGCGGGGCCCTCTTCAAGTGCGGGGCCTGGGGCGATCGCCCCACTTGCCCCCCCCCCCCCCCAAAGGCTGCCTCTGGCTGTGAGCTCACTCTGCATCCTGTGTCATGATGCACAGGAGGATCGGATCCACACTACACCCCACCCTGAGGGAAGGTAACCCAGCCCCTTGAGGGATGTGCGGAGTTGGAGATGTCTGCACCTGCAGAGAGTACACGGTTTTCGGGGGAGAGATGCAGTGCGGGGGGTTGCAGCCAGAGCCCAGCGCCTGTTTTTAAATGGGCCTTAGGCCTAGTACAGTATATATATATATATATATATATATATATATATATATATATATATATATATATATAAATATAAACACATGTGGGAGTATAGTACATAACCAAAAAGTGTGAAACAACTGAAAATATGTCATATTCTAGGTTCTTCACTGTAGCCACCTTTTGCTTTGATTACTGCTTTGCACACTCTTGGCATTCTCTTAATGAGCTTCATGAGGTAGTCACCTGAAATGTTTTTCACTTCACAGGTGTGCCCTGGCAGGTTTAATAAGTGGGATTTCTTGCCTTATAAATGGGGTTGGAACCATCAGTTGGGTTGTGGAGAAGTCAGGTGGATACACAGCTGATAGTCCTACTGAATAGACTGTTAGAATTTGTATTATGGCAAGAAAAAAATAGCTAAGTAAAGAAAAAAAAGTGGCTGTCAGTCCAAAAAATTGGGAAAGCTTTGAAAGTGTCCCCAAGTGCAGTCTCAAAAACCATCAAACGCTACAAAGAAGCTGGCTCGCATGCGGACCGCCCTAGGAAAGGAAAACCAAGAGTCACCTCTGCTGTGGAGGATAAGTTCATCCAAGTCTCCAGCCTCAGAAATCGCAGGTTAACAGCAACTGTTTTAAAAAGCTAAAAAAATAGGTTTAATGCTATTGTCTCATATGATGATGATTCAGCTTTTCCCTTAGTCTGGCAGTTAGCAGTCATGTGACCCCCAACAAGACAAATTCAGCAATCATGAGGCCCCCAACATGACAAATTCAGCAATCATGAAGCCCCAAGACAAATTCAGAATCGTGAGGCCCCCAACAAATCATGAGGCCCCCAACAAGACAAATTCAGCAATCGTGAGGCCCCCATCAAGACAAATTCAGCAGTCATGAGGCACATAAATAGACAGCATTTCACATAAATAGGCAGAATGCCCCCTTAATATGGTAGGCACCTCTCACCTGGCTTCTGAATTCTCCTCTACTGGCTGCTGTGCCTGGCAATACTGTTTTTGGCTGGATTGGGGATGATGTGTGGGCTGAAAGGCCTGGCAGTGATGCTGTGGCCTGGCTGGCGGTGATGCTGTGGCCGGGTTGGCTGGCGATGATGCTGTGGCCAATGCTGTGGCTGGGTTGGCTGTCGGTGATGCTGTGACCTGGGCTGGCTGAAGGCTGGCTGTGTGTGGCTAGCTGGCTCTGGCTGCACTCTCTCCCCTCCTCCACCCCAAACCCCCACCTGGCTAGTGGCTACTGCTGGCTGTGTGGCTAGCTGGCTCTGGCTGCACTGACTCTCTCATCTCCCCCTCCCCCATCAAACCCCCACCACTTGCAATTGTTGGGTGCCACTTACTGTGTGAATGTGCCACTTACTGTGTGAATGTGCCACTTACTGTGTGAATGACGACTGTGCTCTTGGCTGCAGGCTGCCTGGTGGGTGGTCTCTCTGTGGCATCTGGCTGCAGGCAGTGGGTGCCACTGCCTGCAGCCAGATGCCACAGAGAGACCACCCACCAGGTGCTTCCTTCCTTGTCCAGGACCAGTCACAGTGACCACGAGGTGGTCTGTGGCATCTGGCATCGGCAGGCCAGAAAGAGGGCCCGGGGGTGTACTGACTGACTAAGTCAGTCACTCTGGCAGGCAGTGGCACAGTCACCAGTCCAGACCTGGCTGGCTGAAAGAGGCACTGTGGGGGGAGCCGGTCGAGCGGTGGTGAGGCAGCGAGGCCTGCATGGACCAGTCTGTGGCTGCACTGGCTGGTGTGCCTGATGGTCTCTGTCTGATGGTTTGGCGGCGGGCGGACGCTTTGGCGGGTGAATACGGCGCCGCCAATATGACGCCATCCATGTGCTGCCTGGCCTGGGTCACACGCCATACAGGGGGCGGAGCTACTCACACTCCACGGCTCCAGCCCCCTACCTTTCAATACAACTCCATGCCCCCTGCCAGGTGCTCCTCCACTTCTGATTGGAGCAGGGGGTGGCAGGGGGCGGATTAAGGCAGCGGATGCTGTCATTTTTCAAATGTGATGTCAGGTTCCCAGAAATGTATGCGGCCGCCGTGAACGGCGGCCGCGTTTGCTGAAAAGTTGTGTCCATACATTCGGGGCACTTGTGTTGGACGCCCTAAGTCATAGATCAGGGGCACCCTAAGGCCAGGTTTGTGGCACGGCCCAGGATCAAATAGCGCTAGCGACGCGCCTGCCAATCAAGATGGTTTGGGGTGAGTTGGACCGCAGAGTGAAGGCAAAAGGGCCAACAAGTGCTAAGCATCTCTGGGAACTCCTTCAAGACTGTTGGAAGACCATTTCAGGTGACTACCTCTTGAAGCTCATCAAGAGAATGCCAAGAGTGTGCAAAGCAGTAATCAAAGCAAAAGTTGGCTACTTTGAAGAACCTAGAATATGTCGTATTTTCAGTTGTTTTACACTTTTTGGTTATGTACTATACCTCCACATGTGTTAATTCATAGTTTGGATGCCTTCAGTTTGAATCTACAATGTTCGTAGTCATGAAAAGAAAGAAAACTCTTTGAATAAGAAGGTGTGTCCAAACTTTTGGTCTGTACTGTATATATATATATACTGTATGTATAGATATATATATATATATATATATATAGATATATATATTTATATATATATATATATATATATATCATATCTACACACACACACATGTATATAAACTGTATATGTATATATATATATACTAGCTGATTGCCCGGCGTTGCCCGGGTATGTATTTGGCTGGTGTTGGCTCCACCTACTTTTTGTAACCCTAACACACAATTACTCAATGACCAAGTTTGTGAGCTTTGCCATCTTTGGCATCAATAATTTGCATTGAAATGAAAAAATCTAATTGGCTGTTTGTGGCTCCACCCCCTTTTCTGAATTTTAACCCCAGTCACCCAATGACCAACTGTACCAGGTTTGAGGCCTGTGCCATTAACAGTGCAAGAATGGTAGCAATTAAATATTCCACTTGAAAAGCAATAGGTGAAGTTTGATTCACTTTTGTAGGCTTCACCCACTTTTCTAAATAATAATCCCAGTCACCCAGTGACCAACAGTGCAAAGTTTAAGAACCCTGCCATTAACAGTGTAAGAATGGCTGCAGTTTACATTTTCCCAGTAAAATTTGACCCGGCATTGTCCGTGTATGTATTTGACTGGTGTTGCCTCCGCCCATTTTTTCTAACCCTAACACACAATTACTCAATGACCAAGTTTGTGAGTTGTGGGGTCCTTGGCATAAATCATTTGTATTTTCGCATGAAATGAAACAAATCTGATTGACTGTTTGTGGCTCTGTCCCCTTTTCTGAATTTGAACCCCAGTGACCCAATGACCAACTGTACCAGGTTTGAGGCTTGTTCCATTAACAGTGCAAGAATGGCAGCTATTTTAATATGCCCCTTGAAAATCAACAGGTGCATTTTGATTGGCTTTTTTAGGCTCCACCCACTTTTCTGAATAGTAATCCCAGTCACCCAGTGACCAGCTGTACAAAGTTTGAGAACCCTGCCATTGACAGTGAAGAAGGGCTGCAGTTTACAATCCTCCCCCCCCCCCCCCCCATAAAAAAATACATCTGTTTTTGACTCTACCCACTTTTTGTAACCTTGAGTCACTACTCAATGACCAAGTTTGTGAGCTTTCGGGTTCCTGGCATCAAAATTGTGCTAATGGAAGCAGTTTATCCAGTTAAGAAATCTGTTTGTGGCTCCACCCCTTTATTGAATTTGAACCCCAGTCACTTAACGACCGACTGTAGCAGGCTTAAGGCCTCTGCCATTAACCGTGTAAGAATGGCAGCAGTTTCAACATTCCCCTTGAAAATCAATAAGTGAATTTTGATTGGCTCTTGTAGGCTCCACCTACTTTTCCGAATATTGATCCTAGTCACCCAGTGACCAACTGTGTCAAGTTTGAGAACCCTGCCTTTACCAGTGTAAGAATAGCTGCAGTTTATATTTTCCCATGTAAAAAGTTAGTTGTGTTTGGCTCCACCCATTTTTCTAACTTTGACATCACTCAGTCACTCAATGACCAAGTTTATGAGTTGTGGGGTCTTTTGCATCAATAAGTTGCATTTTACCATTGAAATTAAACAAATCTGTTTTTAGCCTGCTCCCTTTTCAGAATTTAAACCCCAGTCTCCCAGTGACTGACTGTACCAGATTTAAGGCCTCTGCCATTAAGAGTGTAGGAATGGCAGCAATGTACATATTCCCCTTGAAAACCAAAAGGTGAATTTTGATTGGCTGCTGTAGGCTTCACCCACTTTCCTGAATATCAATCCTAGTCATCCAGTGGCCAATTGTGTCAGGTTTGAGAACCCTGCCAATAACAGAATGGCTGAAATCAATCTAACAAATCTGATTGACTGTGGCTCCACCCTCTTTAGTGAATTTGGACCCCAGTCACCCAATGACTGACTGTATCAGGTGTGAGGCCTCTGCCATTAACAGTGTAAGAATAGTAGCAATGTAAATATTCCGCTTGAAAATCAGTAGGTGAATTTTGAGTGGCTGTTGTAGGCTCCACCTACATTTCTGAATATTAATCCCAGTCACCCAGTGGCCAATTGTGTCAGGTTTGGGAACCCTGCCATGTAAAAAATTAAGTTGTTGGCGCCACCCACTTTTTCTAACCTTGAGATACAGTCACTCAATTACCAAGTTTATCAGCTTTGGGGTCCTTGGTATCAATACTTTGTATATTCCCATTAAAAAATAAACAACTCTGATTGGCTGTTTGTGGCTCCGCCCCTTTCTGAATTTGAACCCCAGTCACCCAGTGACCGACTGTACCAGGTTTGAGGCATCTGCTATTAACATTATAAGAATGGTAGCAGCTTAAATATTCCCTTTGAAAATCAAAAGGTGATTTTTTTATTGGCTGTTGTAGGCTCCACCCACCTTAGTGTCACCCACCTAAAGTCTTAATCTCATCCACCCAGTGACCAACTGTGCAAAGTTTGAGATCCCTGCCAATAACGGTGTAAGAATGGCTGCAGTTTATATTTTCCCAGTGGATTTTGTTTTTGGCTCCGCCCACTTTTTGTAAACTGAACACACAGTCACTCAATGACCAAGTTTGTGAGTTTTCAGGTTCCTGGCATCAAAAATGTGTGAATTGAAGCAGTTTATCCACCAAGGAAATCTGATTGGCAGTTTGTGGCTCCGCGCCTTTAGTGAATTTGGACTCCACTCACCCAATGACCGACTGTAGCAAGTTTGAAGCCTCTGCCATTAACAGTGTAAAAATAGCAGCAGTTTAAATATTCCCCTTGAAAATCAATAGGTGAATTTTGATTGGCTGTTGTAGGCTCCACCTACTTTCTTGAATCTTAATCTTATCCACCCAGTGACCACGTGTGGCAAGTTTGAAAACTCTGCGATTAACAGTGTAAGAATGGCTGCAGTTTACATTTTCCCATTTAAAATGAATGACTGAAATTTGATTGGCTGTTTTATGCTCCGCCCAATTTACCTGGATTTGTAATCTCAGTCGCCAAGTGACCAACTGTGCCAAGTGTGGGCACTCTGGCTTGATTACTGTGAGAATAGCAGCCTTTTACATTTTTTCCATTGACATGAATGGGTGAAATCTGACTAGCTGATTGTAGCTTCGCCCACGTGTGCAGGGGGGACGCGAGACCCCAGAACATATCATCCCAGGTAGTAAGGGATCTGTATACCAAGTTTCGTTCAAATCGGTCAAGCCGTTCTCGAGTGATCGCGGCACATACATACATACACACATACACACACACACACACACATACATCCAAATTTATATATATATATATATATATATATATATATATATATATATATATATAATATATATATATATATATATATATATATATATATATACATACAGGTCCTTCTCAAAAAATTTGCATATTGTGATAAAGTTCATTATTTTCTGTAATGTACTGATAAACATTAGACTTTCCTATATTTTAGATTCATTACACACAACTGAAGTAGTTCAAGCCTTTTATTGCTTTAATATTGATGATTTTGGCATACAGCTCATGAGAACCCAAAATTCCTATCTCAAAAAATTAGCATATCATGAAAAGGTTCTCTAAACGAGTCATTAACGTAATCATCTAAATCAACTAATTAACTCTAAACACCTGCAAAAGATTCCTGTGGCTTTAAAATACTCCCAGCTAGAGTTGGGCCGAACCTCCGATTTTAGGTTCGCGAACCGGGTTCGCGAACTTTCGCGGAACGTTCGGTTCGCGTTAAAGTTCGCGAACCGCAATAGACTTCAATGGGGATGCGAACTTTGAAAAAAAAAAATAATTATGCTGGCCACAAAAGTGATGGAAAAGATGTTTCAAGGGGTCTAACACCTGGAGGGGGGCATGGCGGAGTGGGATACACGCCAAAAGTCCCCGGGAAAAATCTGGATTTGACGCAAAGCAGCGTTTTAAGGGCAGAAATCACATTGAATGCTAAATGACAGGCCTAAAGTGCTTTAAAACATCTTGCATGTGTATACATCAATCAGGTAGTGTAATTAAGGTACTGCTTCACACTGACACACCAAACTCACCGTGTAACGCACCGCAAACAGCTGTTTGTACTAGTGACGGCCGTGCTGGACTGGTGCGCACCATGGCGAGAGTGCAGGTTTTTGTGGCTTTACAGCCCATATGGTCGGCCTGGCTGATGTAGCTGAATGACAGAACAGTGACTGTCCAGCTGATCAAATTTGGTCTGACCACAATGAAGCAACGACCTTATTATCTTTTGTGTGCCCCCCCGAGACACTCATCTAGGCGCCGGTCATTGCTTCATTGTGATACGCAAGCCCCTTCACCACGGCAAGGTAATGATCACGAAGGGGAATGGGCGCATGTACATGCCTTTTCTTTTGTTGTTGCAGCTGCCCTCAGTGCAGCCAGAAAAATTAGGCAGTCATGTACACGCACCATAAAAATTATTACAGCGGCCGCTGCTAGCAGCGGCCTAAAAAATTCAGCAATCCGCCTGGAGTCCCGGACCCTGTTGGTGGTGGCGGAGAAGGTAGTGAAGCGGCCTGCAGGCAGACATGCTGTGTGGAGGGACTGGGAGCGACTTAGTCTTTTTGGGGCAGGCCAGGCAGCCAGTCACACGGCGTGCAGGCAGAGATGCTGTGTGTGCGGGGACTGACTTAGTCTTGGGGCGGGCAGCAGCCCTCCGGGATCCATGCCTCATTCATTTTGATAAAGGTGAGGTACTTAACACTTTTGTGACTTAGGCGACTTCTCTTCTCTGTGACAATGCCTCCAGCTGCGCTGAAGGTCCTCTCTGACAGGACGCTTGCGGCAGGGCAGGAGAGAAGTTGGATGGCAAATTGGGACAGCTCTGGCCACAGGTCAAGCCTGCGCACCCAGTAGTTCAAGGGTTCCTCATCGCTGTTCACAGCAGTGTCTACATCCACACTTAAGGCCAGGTAGTCGGCTACCTGCCGGTCGAGGCGTTGGTGGAGGGTGGATCCGGAAGGGCTACGGCGAGGCGTTGGACTAAAGAACGTCCGCATGTCCGACATCACCATGAGATCGCTGGAGCGTCCTGTCTTTGACTGCGTGGACACGGGAGGAGGATTAGTGGCAGTGGTACCTTGCTGGCGTTGTGCCGTCACATCACCCTTAAAGGCATTGTAAAGCATAGTTGACAGCTGGTTCTGCATATGCTGCATCCTTTCCACCTTCCGGTGAGTTGGTAACAGGTCCGCCACTTTGTGCCTGTACCGAGGGTCTAGTAGTGTGGCCACCCAGTACAGCTCATTCCCCTTGAGGTTTTTTATACGGGGGTCCCTCAACAGGCAGGACAGCATAAAAGACGACATCTGCACAAAGTCGGATCCAGTACCCTCCATCTCCTCTTGCTCTTCCTCAGTGACGTCAGGTAAGTCAACCTCCTCCCCCCAGCCGCGAACAATACCACGGGAAGGTTGAGCAGCACAAGCCCCCTGCGACGCCTGCTGCGGTTGTTGTCCTGCCGCTGTCCCCTCCTCCTCCTCCTCCTCCTCCCCCAAAGAAACACCTTGCTCATCATCCTCTGAGTCTGACTCGTCTTCTGCACACGACCTCTCTTCTTCCTCCTCCTCCCCCCTCTGTGCTGCCGCAGGTGTTGAGGAAACAGCTGGGTCTGATGAAAATTGGTCCCATGCCTGTTCCTGCCGTAACGGTTCCTGGTCACGCTCATTCGCAGCTTCATCCGCCACTCTACGCACAGCACGCTCCAAGAAGTACGCGTAGGGAATTAAGTCGCTGATGGTGCCCTCACTGCGGCTCACCAGGTTGGTCACCTCCTCAAACGGCCGCATGAGCCTGCATGCATTTTTCATCAGTGTCCAGTTGTCGGGCCAGAACATCCCCATCTTCCCAGACTGTTTCGTTCTACTCCAGTTGTAGAGGTACTGGGTGACGGCTTTCTTCTGTTCTAGCAGGCGGGAGAACATGAGCAGGGTCGAGTTCCATCGAGTGGGGCTATCGCAAATGAGGCGTCTCACCGGCATGTTGTTTTTACGCTGAATTTCTGCAAATCGTGCCATGGCTGTGTAAGAGCGCCTCAAATGCCCACAGAACTTCCTGGCCTGCTTCAGGACATCCGCTAAGCCAGGGTACTTTGCCACAAATCTTTGAACCACTAGATTCATGACATGTGCCATGCAGGGTATGTGTGTCAGCTTCCCCATATGCAAAGCGGCAAGCAGATTGCTGCCGTTGTCGCACACCACGTTGCCTATCTCCAGGTGGTGCGGGGTCAGCCACTCATCCACCTGTTTCTTAAGAGCAGCCAGGAGAGCTGCTCCAGTGTGACTCTCCGCTTTGAGACAAGCCATGTCTAAGATGGCGTGACACCGTCGTACCTGGCATGCAGCATAGGCCCTGCGGAGCTGGGGCTGTGTAGCTGGAGAGGAGAACTGCCACTCAGCCAAGGAGGAGGAGGAGGACAGCGAAGAGCATGTAGCAGGAGGAGAGGAGGTGGCAGGAGGCCTGCCTGCAAGCCGTGGAGGTGTCACAATTTGGTCCGCCGCTTTCTGCTTGCCATCGTTCACCACCAGGTTCACCCAATGGGCTGTGTAGGTAATGTAGCGGCCCTGCCCGTGCTTGGCAGACCAGCCATCCGTGGTCAGGTGTACCCTTGACCCAACGCTCTTCGCAAGAGATGACACCACTTGCCTCTCAACTTCACGGTGCAGTTGGGGTATGGCCTTTCTCGAAAAATAAGTGCGGCCTGGCATCTTCCACTGCGGTGTTCCGATGGCCACAAATTTACGGAAGGCCTCAGAGTCCACCAGCCGGTATGGTAACAGCTGGCGAGCTAACAGTTCCGCCACGCCAGCTGTCAGACGCCGGGCAAGGGGGTGACTGGCCAAAAGTGGCTTCTTCCGCTCAAACATTTCCTTCACGGACACCTGACTGCTGCTGTGGGCAGAGGAGCAGGAACCGCTCAAGGGCAGAGGCGGAGTGGAGGAGGGTGCCTGTGAAGGTGCAAAGGAGAAAGCGGCAGAAGCAGATGATGCACCTGAAGGAGGAAGAGGAGAAGGAGGGTGACTTTTCTTTTGTGTGCTGCTGCTGCTTTTGCTCAGGTGGCCATCCCATTGCTGTTTGTGCCTTTTCTCCAGGTGCCTTCGTAAGGCACTTGTCCCTACGTGAGTGTTGGCCTTTCCACGGCTCAATTTTTGTTGGCAGAGCGAACAGATGGCTTTGGTCCGATCTGAGGCACACACATTAAAAAATTTCCACACCGCTGAGCCACCCTGGGATGTGGGCACTATGGGGACCTCAGCAGCTGATGCTGAAGGGCAAGTTGGCTGGCTGTACATAGGTGGCGATACATGGTGCCGGACTCTGCCACCAGCTGTTTCTGACGAAGAGCTGCCCCAGCTTCTTTCAGCAACTTCTCTCCTCCTACTACTCTCTGACTCCCCCTCTGAACTGTCCCCCTCTTCATCTCCTCTATTGGGAACATACAGAGGATCCCTATTACCGTCATCATCGTAGTCATCCTGCCCAGCTTCGCTTGCCTCAGACAAATCCAAACTTGCACCATCAGTAGGTCCTTCATCCTCCTGACACGTTACATCCATAGTGTTGCCGCGTAACTCAGACATATTAGCTGGTGAAAATTCATCTGGCTGTAACAACAATGGCTGTGCATCAGTGATTTCAACACTAAATAATTCTTGCGAAGTGTCAAATGCAGCGGAAGTGGTGCTAGTAGTAGCGCTGGTGGCTGAGCAAGATGAGGTGTTCTGTGTCGCTAAATACTCAACCACGTCCTGACAATCTTGGGAGGTGATGGGACGTGCCTTCTTCCGAGCACTGTACTGTGGGCCAGATCCACACGAAATTACATTTACACGACCTCGCGCAGACCTGCCGGGTGGCCTTCCTCTGCCTCTGCCACTACCTCTTCCTCTTCCTCTACCTGTTTTGTCCATATTGGGTATGCACGGAGTGGTATATCACACTGCGTGCACTCACGTAGGTAGGTGGGTTCACTTAACTGCACAGGTATGCGCACTGATGCGGTGGGTTCACTGAACAGAACAGGTATACAGTGGCGGGTTCACAGAACAGGTATACAGTGGCGGGTCCACTGAACAGAACAGGTATACAGTGGCGGGTTCACAGAACAGGTATGCAGTGGCAGGATCACTGAACACAATAGGTATGCAGTGGCGTGTTCACTAAACAGGTATACAGTGGCGGGTCCACTGAACAGAACAGGTATACAGTGGCGGGTCCACTGAACAGAACAGGTATACAGTGGCGGGTCCACTGAACAGAACAGGTATACAGTGGCGGGTCCACTGAACAGAACAGGTATACAGTGGCGGGTCCACTGAACAGAACAGGTATACAGTGGCGGGTCCACTGAACAGAACAGGTATACAGTGGCGGGTTCACAGAACAGGTATACAGTGGCGGGTCCACTGAACAGAACAGGTATACAGTGGCGGGTTCACAGAACAGGTATGCAGTGGCAGGATCACTGAACACAATAGGTATGCAGTGGCGTGTTCACTAAACAGGTATACAGTGGCGGGTCCACTGAACAGAACAGGTATACAGTGGCGGGTCCACTGAACAGAACAGGTATACAGTGGCGGGTCCACTGAACAGAACAGGTATACAGTGGCGGGTCCACTGAACAGAACAGGTATACAGTGGCGGGTTCACAGAACAGGTATACAGTGGCGGGTCCACTGAACAGAACAGGTATACAGTGGCGGGTTCACAGAACAGGTATGCAGTGGCAGGATCACTGAACACAATAGGTATGCAGTGGCGTGTTCACTAAACAGGTATACAGTGGCGGGTCCACTGAACAGAACAGGTATACAGTGGCGGGTCCACTGAACAGAACAGGTATACAGTGGCGGGTCCACTGAACAGAACAGGTATACAGTGGCGGGTTCACAGAACAGGTATACAGTGGCGGGTCCACTGAACAGAACAGGTATACAGTGGCGGGTTCACAGAACAGGTATGCAGTGGCAGGATCACTGAACACAATAGGTATGCAGTGGCGTGTTCACTAAACAGGTATACAGTGGCGGGTCCACTGAACAGAACAGGTATACAGTGGCGGGTCCACTGAACAGAACAGGTATACAGTGGCGGGTCCACTGAACAGAACAGGTATACAGTGGCGGGTTCACAGAACAGGTATACAGTGGCGGGTCCACTGAACAGAACAGGTATACAGTGGCGGGTTCACAGAACAGGTATGCAGTGGCAGGATCACTGAACACAATAGGTATGCAGTGGCGTGTTCACTAAACAGGTATACAGTGGCGGGTCCACTGAACAGAACAGGTATACAGTGGCGGGTTCACTGAACAGGTATACAGTGGCGGGTCCACTGAACAGAACAGGTATACAGTGGCGGGTTCACTAAACAGGTATGCAGTGGCAGGTTCACTGAACACAACAGGTATGCAGTGGCAGGTTCACTGAACACAACAGGTATGCAGTGGCGGGTTCACTGAACAGGTATACAGTGGCGGGTCCACTGAACAGAACAGGTATACAGTGGCGGGTCCACTGAACAGAACAGGTATACAGTGGCGGGTCCACTGAACAGAACAGGTATACAGTGGCGGGTTCACAGAACAGGTATACAGTGGCGGGTCCACTGAACAGAACAGGTATACAGTGGCGGGTCCACAGAACAGGTATGCAGTGGCAGGATCACTGAACAGGTATGCAGTGGCAGGATCACTGAACAGGTATGGAGTGGCAGGATCACAGTACAGGTATGCAGTGGGCTGAGGGCTCACTGAACAGAACAGGTATGCAGTGGCAGGATCACTGAACAGGTATGGAGTGGCAGGATCACAGTACAGGTATGCAGTGGGCTGAGGGCTCACTGAACAGAACAGGTATGCAGTGGCAGGATCACTGAACAGGTATGCAGTGGCAGGATCACTGAACAGGTATGCAGTGGCAGGATCACAGTACAGGTATGCAGTGGGCTGAGGGCTCACTGAACAGAACAGGTATGCAGTGGCAGGATCACTGAACAGGTATGGAGTGGCAGGATCACAGTACAGGTATGCAGTGGGCTGAGGGCTCACTGAACAGAATAGGTATGCAGTGGCAGGATCACTGAACAGGTATGCAGTGGCAGGATCACTGAACAGGTATGCAGTGGCAGGATCACAGTACAGGTATGCAGTGGCAGGATCACAGTACAGGTATGCAGTGGGCTGAGGGCTCACTGAACAGAACAGGTATGCAGCCAGGAAGAAGTTAAGCCTAACTAATCTTTCCCTATATGAGAGACTGCAGCAGCTCGCCCTACTCTCACTAATGCAGGCACACGAGTGGCCGTAATGGCCGCCGCTGCCTGCCTTATATAAGGGGGGGTGGGGCTCCAGGGGCTAGTGTAGCCTAATTGGCTACACTGGGCCTGCTGACTGTGATGTAGAGGGTCAAAGTTGACCCTCAGTGCATTATGGGGCGAACCGAACTTCTTCCGCAAAAGGTTCGCGTGCGGTACCCGCACGCGAACCACCTACGTTCGCGCGAACCACGTTCGCCGGCGAACCGTTCGGCCCAACTCTACTCCCAGCCTGGTTCATTACTCAAAACCGCAATCATGGGTAAGACTGCCGACCTGACTGCTGTCCAGAAGGCCATCATTGACACTCTCAAGCAAGAGGGTAAGACACAGAAAGAAATTTCTGAACGAATAGGCTGTTCCCAAAGTGCTGTATCAAGGCACCTGAGTGGGAAGTCTGTGGGAAGGAAAAAGTGTGGCAGAAAACGCTGCACAACGAGAAGAGGTGACCGGACCCTGACAAAGATTGTGGAGAAGGTCTGATTCCAGACCTTCGGGGACCTGCAGAAGCAGTGGACTGAGTCTGGAGTAGAAACATCCAGAGCCACCGTGTACAGGCGTGTGCAGGAAATGGGCTACAGGTGCCGCATTCCCCAGGTCAAGCCACTTTTGAACCAGAAACAGCGGCAGAAGCGCCTGACCTGGGCTACAGAGAAGCAGCACTGGACTGTTGCTCAGTGGTCCAAAGTACTTTGTTTGGATGAAAGCAACTTTTGCATGTCATTCGGAAATCAAGGTGCCAGAGTCTGGAGGAAGACTGGGGAGAGGGAAATGCCAAAATGCCTGAAGTCCAGTGTCAAGTATCCACAGTCAGTGATGGTCTGGGGTGCCATGTCAGCTGTTGGTGTTGGTCCACTATGTTTTATCAAGGGCAGGGTCAATGCAGCTAGCTATCAGGAGATTTTGGAGCACTTCATGCTTCCATCTGCTGAATGGAGAAGAAGATTTCATTTTTCAGCACGACCTGGCACCTGCTCACAGTGCCAAAACCACTGGTAAATGGTTTACTGACCATGGTATTACTGTGCTCAATTGGCCTGCCACATCTCCTGACCTGAACCCCATAGAGAATCTGTGGGATATTGTGAAGAGAAAGTTGAGAGATGAAAGACCCAACACTCTGGATGAGCTTAAAGCCGCTAGCGAAACATCCTGGGCCTCCATAACACCTGAGCAGTGCCACAGGCTGATTGCCTCCATGCCACGCCGCATTGAAGCAGTCATTTCTGCAAAAGGATTCCTGACCAAGTACTGAGTGCATAACTGAACATAATTATTTGAAGGTTGACTTTTTTTGTTTTAAAAACACTTTTCTTTTATTGGTCGTATGAAATATGCTAATTTTTTGAGATAGGAATTTTGGGGGTTTTTTTAGCTGTATGCCAAAATCATCAATATTAAAACAATAAAAGGCTTGAACTACGTCAGTTGTGTGTAATGAATCTAAAATATATAAAAGTCTAATGTTTATCAGTACATTACAGAAAATAATGAACATTATCACAATATGCTAAATTTTTGAGAAGGACCTGTATATAGAGATGAGCGTAATGACGTAATTACGATTTCGCGAAATTTCGCGTAATTAGTGTAATTACGATTATGGCCGTAAGTACATAATCGTAATGAAGAAGGATTTCGCGAAATTTCGCGTAAGCGTAATTTTCGCGTAATTTTCGCATTACAGTGGGAATTATGAAATAATGCATATGGCCATGCTCCCAAGCGGAAAAGTTGACGCATGGATCAATGTTAGGTAGCCGCCGACTTTAAGGGTTAATAGCAAAGCCCCCTTAAAAGCTAAGAGCCTCAAATTTGGAGAATATATTAAGGAGATCAGGAGGAATAAGAGGAATTTTTTTTTTTCAAAAAGACCTTATAGTTTTTGAGAAAATCGATGTTAAAGTTTCAAAGTAAAAATGTATACATTTAAAAACCCGCCGACTTTAACGGTTAATAGCAAAGCCTGCTTAAAGTTTAGGAACACCAAATTCCTAGGTGTTTTTTCAAAAAGACCTTATAGTTTTTGAGAAAATCGATTTTTAAGTTTCAAGGGCAAAAATGTCTTTTAAATGCGGAAAATGTCAGTTTTTTTTGCACAGGTAACAATAGTGTATTATTTTCATAGATTCCCCCAAGTGGGAAGAGTTTTACTTACTTCGTTCTGAGTGTGGGAAATATTAAAAAAAAAGACGTGGGGTCCCCCCTCCCAGACCTCTTTAACCCCTTGTCCCCCATGCAGGCTGGGATAGCCAGAATGCGGAGCACCGGCCGCGTGGGGCTCCGCACCCTGACTATACCAGCCCGCATGGTCCATGGATTGGGGGGTCTCGGAAGGGGAGGGGCAGCCAAGCTTTCCCCTCCCCCTCCGAGCCCTTGTCCAATCCAAGGACAAGGGGCTCTTCTCCACCTCCGATGGGCGGTGGAGGTGGAGGCCGCGATTCCCTGGGGGGGGGTTCATGGTGGAATCTGGGAGTCCCCTTTAAAAAGTGCTCCCCAGATGCCCACCCCCCCTCCCAGGAGAAATGAGTATAGAGGTACTTGTACCCCTTACCCATTTCCTTTAAGAGTTAAAAGTAAAAAAACACACAAACACTTAGAAAAAGTATTTTAATTGAACAAAAAACATAACCACGAAAAAAGTCCTTTAATATTCTTAATTAACCATTAATACTTACCTGTCCCTTTAAATAAATGATCCCTCGCAATAGCCTCGGAAATGTTCTATCAGTTACAATGTAACAAAGTTATTACAATGTAACAACTTTGTTACATTGTAACTACGCCGCACCCGACGTCACTCGCCGCTCAGCCGCCGCACGGACCCGACAGAGCTCTGAGCTATATAGCTCAGAGCTCTCTAAGCATCTTTGTATCCATTGGTCCTTAGCAGACCAATGGGGTTCCTTGGAACCCCATTGGTCTGCTAAGGACCAATGGGGCTCCTTGGAGCCCAAATACAAAGATGCTTAGAGAGCTCTGAGCTATATAGCTCAGAGCTCTGTCGGGTCCGTGCGGCGGCTGAGCGGCGAGTGACGTCGGGTGCGGCGTAGTTACAATGTAACAAAGTTGTTACATTGTAATAACTTTGTTACATTGTAACTGATAGAACATTTCCGAGGCTATTGCGAGGGATCATTTATTTAAAGGGACAGGTAAGTATTAATGGTTAATTAAGAATATTAAAGGACTTTTTTCGTGGTTATGTTTTTTGTTCAATTAAAATACTTTTTCTAAGTGTTTGTGTGTTTTTTTACTTTTAACTCTTAAAGGAAATGGGTAAGGGGTACAAGTACCTCTATACTCATTTCTCCTGGGAGGGGGGGTGGGCATCTGGGGAGCACTTTTTAAAGGGGACTCCCAGATTCCACCATGAACCCCCCCCCAGGGAATCGCGGCCTCCACCTCCACCGCCCATCGGAGGTGGAGAAGAGCCCCTTGTCCTTGGATTGGACAAGGGCTCGGAGGGGGAGGGGAAAGCTTGGCTGCCCCTCCCCTTCCGAGACCCCCCAATCCATGGACCATGCGGGCTGGTATAGTCAGGGTGCGGAGCCCCACGCGGCCGGTGCTCCGCATTCTGGCTATCCCAGCCTGCATGGGGGACGAGGGGTTAAAGAGGTCTGGGAGGGGGGACCCCACGTCGTTTTTTTTTTATATTTCCCACACTCAGAACGAAGTAAGTAAAACTCTTCCCACTTGGGGGAATCTATGAAAATAATACACTATTGTTACCTGTGCAAAAAAACCTGACATTTTCCGCATTTAAAAGACATTTTTGCCCTTGAAACTTAAAAATCGATTTTCTCAAAAACTATAAAGTCTTTTTGAAAAAAATGTTTCCCTCTTATTCCCACTGATCCCCTTAATATACCCTAGGAATTTGGTGTTCCTAAACTTTAAGCAGGCTTTGCTATTAACCGTTAAAGTTGGCGGGTTTTTAAATGTATACATTTTTACTTTGAAACTTTAACATCGATTTTCTCAAAAACTATAAGGTCTTTTTTAAAAAAAAAAATTTCCTCTTATTCCTCCTGATCTCCTTAATATATTCTCCAAATTTGAGGCTCTTAGCATTTAAGGGGGCTTTGCTATTAACCCTTAAAGTCGGCGGCTTTTTTATATTATACGGAGCGTTACGGTTTAACGCGAAATTACGGCATGAACGAAATGTGAAATTACGCGTTGAAAATTACGCTTACAGTATTTTCAACTACGATTTTAATGGCAATTACGCTACCGTAATTTCGCATCGTAATCGCAAATTTCGCATGCGTAATTATAGTAATGCGAAATTCCGAAAATTTCGGCTCAACTCTACCTGTATATATATATGTATGTGTGTGTGTGTATGTACTGTATGTGCCGCGATCACGCGAAAACGGCTTGACCAATTTGAACGAGACTTGGTATACAGATCCCTTACTACCTGGGATGATATGTTCTGAGGGTCTCGCGTCCTCCCTGCTCAGCTGGTCGGAGCTACAAAGAGCCAATCAGATTTCACCCATTCAAGTAAATGGAAAAATGGAAAAAGCTGCCATTCTCACAGTAATTGAGCCAGAGTCCCCACACTTGGCACAGTTGGTCACTTGGTGACCGAGATTTCAGACATTCATTTTAAATGGAAAAATGTAAACTGCAGCAATTTTTACACTGTTAATTGCAGGGTTTTTAAACTTGGCAAACTTGGTCACTGGGTGAATGAGATTAATATTCAGGAAAGTGGGTGGAGCCTACAACAGCCAATCAAAATTCACCTATTGATTTTTAAGGGGAATATTAAAACTTCTGCCATTCTTACACTTTCAATGGCAGAGGCTTCAAACTTGCTATAGTCAGTCATTGGGTTAATGGGGTCCAAATTCACTAAAGGGGCAGGGCCACAAACAGCCAATCAGACTTTCTTGGTGGATAAACTGCTTCCATTCACACATTTCTGATGCCAGGAACCTGAAAGCTCACAAACTTGGTCATTGAGTGACTGTGGGTCAAGGTTACAAAAAGTGGGTGGAGCCAAAAATAAAGTTCACTAAGAAAATATAAACTGCAGCCATTCTTACACTGTTACCATAACTTGGAAAGTAAATGGAAGCTTACTTCAGCTTTGTAGTACATAGAAGATGTAACAGTCCAGCTTATACAAATACAGTTCCTTTCCTTAGGCCAAAACCATACAAATAGCAGTCCAAAGTATGGTTTGGCTTTCAGCAATGTCTCCAAACAGACTTGTCAGGAGCACAGCAGCACACATGCTCCTCCGCATCAACTCTACCCAGACTGCATGTGAGTAGCTACTTGTATGCAAATTGTTGGTAGAGCTTCCTCAGCTCCACAGAAAACCGGTGTGTACCTGGGCGGAATGAGAAGACCCGCCCTTCCTTCCCTCCCATTCCAGAAGTCCGGCCCTGGAAAATAAACAACAAAGGCAGCAGCTTGCTTGTTGCCAAAAAATACCTGGACTCCATTCCAGGCACACATACGGTTCTTAAAGGGACCATAGTCCAAATAGTGTGGAAACATACCACCCACCCAGCACCCAGCCCTGATGACCCCTCCATATCTACCCCCCCCCCCCCCCGCCTCAACTCAGAGGAGATGGAGGCTCAGTGACCTACTAAACAGTTGACTCTGGAAAGGGCATCAACATTCTGGTGCATTTTACCAGGCCTGTGTTCCACCACAATAGTTGAATTATTGGGGAGAGAGAAACCACCGAGACACTCTGGCATTCAAACCTCTGTTCCTTTTCAACCATGTTAGAGGAGCATGGTCAGAGATGAGCCTGAACTTCCAGCCCAACAAATAATAGCGCAAGGAGTCCAGAGCCCATTTTATGGCCAAGCATTCCCTCTCCACCACCGCATAGTTTTTCTCAGCAGCCGTCAGTTTACGAATTGAGAAAAACTATGGGATGTTCCTCTCCGTCAATCACTTGTGACAGAACCACCCCCAACCCAACATCATTTTATTGATTCCAAAACCTTTAGAACTAATTATTTGAACTCAAACTGGCTTGGTAAGCTCAGTGACCCCTGACCTACATACACAGGTTAATCCAATTATGAGAAAGAGTATTTAACTATTTAAGCCTCCTGAATGTAGAAAGACCACGTCCAAAGACTACATCCAAAAGACCATGTGCGCTCCCACGGCCGACCGCGTGCGTGCACACGCGCTCCCGGCCGTGGATCGTTAGTCCAGGAATCAATCAATCGGACATGGTGCCCGATGATTGATTCCTCTCCCCCGCAGAAAAAGTGACCTCTTCTCTCAGAAGCCTCGCTTTTTCTGGCTCTTGCGTCCCCCTATGTCCCTCTAAGCGTACATGTTACGCTTAGAGTGACGTCATGTAAACAAACTAATGGCTGCCATCTTGTGGCTAAAAAGTAAAACTACATCTACATGTAAAAAAATATAAAAATACACACATATTTACATACAAAAATTACTATTTACATCCCACCCTCCCAAAAATACCCAAATAAAATGTTTAATAAAAAAACAAAAAAACATTACAATAAAAAAACCGTAAATATTTACCTAAGGTAAACTTTTTAAATATCAATGTAAAGATGAAATATTTCTTTTTTTTTATTATTATTATTATAAGCTTGTAAATATTGATGGATGCAAAACTAAAAATTTTTTATTTCCAAATAAAATATTGTCGCCATACATTGTGATAGGGACATAATTTAAATGGTTTTAATTATGGAGGCTTGTATTATTTTACAACTATAATGGCCGAAAACTAAGAAATAATTATTTTTTTCCCATTTTTTTTCTTATTCTTCCTATTAAAATGCATTTACAGTAAAGTGGCTCTTCGCAAAATGTACCACCCAAAGAAAGCTTCATTGGTTGTGGAAAAAACAAGATATAGATTCACAGTTCATTGTGATAAGTAGTGATAAAGTTATAGGCTAATGAATGGGAGGTGAACATTGCTCGGATGCATAAAGTGAAAACGACTGAAGGCTGTAGTGGTTGAGGGGGTCAATTGTAAGTTTCCTTCTTCTTTTAATTTTCTCTGAAGAGTAGCAACATGGAGGTCTCAAAACAACTCTCAAATGACCTGAAGGCAAAGATTTTTCACCATCATGGATTAGGGGGAGCATACAGAAAGCTGCTGCCCCTATTGTTACGCCCCTGGATACCTCATCAAATAAATCAGCGACTATAGCAATGCCGGTATTTCTTGATTCTTTCAAATGTTCTAATGCTATGCGATGTATGAGATGAAAAAAGGAGTTCATGTGACAAGACCACCCCCCAGCCTGATTGTGATCAGTGTCACAGTAGTGCCAACCTACTATCTTATTGTATGTTGGTAATTTAATTAGGGATGGGCAATGGGATGCAAATAATTTCGATTTTATGCAGCATTATGTCAATTTTGTATGCAAATTTATGCAGCTTGTAAATTAACCAAATTAACCAACCTGCTGAGGTAAAATTTGATTGGCCCATTTTCAAGCTACATAAATTTGCATACAAAATATTCATAAACCTGCATCAACTTGAAATGATTTGCATCTCATTGCCTTCCCTTAATGTAATATGGTACACTGTGTACTGTACATTGTCCCTGCATACATATTACTTCACAAGAATGAAAACATGAAAGATCCAATACATTTTACTTATGAAAAAAATAAAAGATGCCTAAAGCTGTGTCACGAGACATACAAAAATATGAGTTCAAAACTTTGTAAGACTCAGTATAAATGCAATGTGTATCAGACTTGTCCTTCACATCACGGAACAAACATAGGGTTCCATTAGGTGAACACCAAGAGCCTTACAAGAGGTTTAACTAAAGGAAAAGCGCTGGCTGCAGTTGTGTAGAGGTCCACCACCCAGGAGCTCCAACTTCTTATCTACCCTCCTTCAGTACTGTGGACCCACTGGTGGCCTCTAGTGATGGTCATGCAGCGAGGCGCAGGGGAGAAAGTGGTGTTATAGCTACTGTACCCATCTAAGCACACACTATAGTCCCTAGTACGGTCCCTAGCCTCCCAGGCATAGCCTACTCCTTTCTAGAGATAGTCATGTCTATGAGAACTCATGGAGAAGATTTTTTTTTGATCAGCTGATAGATTTGCAAAGCTCTGATTTACTGTGATCACGTTCTGCTTTAGCGCATAATCATGACTAGCCAATCAGAGACGTACTGTATATATCTATCACCTGACCAAACTGAACACGTGCTTCTCTATGAGTTTCTCCATGACCATGACCAGCTGATAGAATTGAAAAGCTCTGATTGAGGCCTGGAACCTACTAGAAAGTTCAAAACGCTATCACAATCGCTAGCGATTTTGGGAGCATGTTGCAAGCGATTTTGGGAGCAATTTTCCTGCTCCTATACAATTCATTAGAATGGAAATGCTCCCAAAATGCTGCATGTCCTGCGATTGCAATTTCCTTAATCACAATCGCTCTAGTGGAATCTGTCCCATCCATTTACATTGCATTTAGGAAAAATGCTAGTGATTGAAAGCGCTCCCTTACTGTGATCACATTCTGATTTAGCACATAATCATGACTAGCAAATCAGAGACTTACATATCTATCACCTGACCAAACTGAACACATGCTTCTCTATGAGTTTCTCCTAGACATGACCATCACTACTACTTTTATTAATTTCAAGTCAGCAGTCCTCTGATATAACATAGAGATAATAGGATAACAGAGGCGCCAACAGGATAAAAAACACTAAAAGAACTTAAAAACCCATCTTGGTAATAGAGGAGGTAGTGGTGGACTTACCTCCTCAAAGCAGAACATACGACTGTGGATTTTCCGTCAAAACAATTTTATTGGATACTCCAAATAAAGTGCAACGCGTTTTGCGGGGTACAAACCCACTTCATCAAGCAATAACAGATAGGAGTAAGGCTCAACACACACCATACAATCTTGGTTGTTCAATCTTACCACTTTCATGTAGTATAAGAGCTTATCCATTCAATCATTCAAGGTATTTTCAATCTGTTGGCCCTTATACTACATAGATTTGGTAAATCTGTACAACCAAGATTGTATGGTGTGTGTTGAGCTTAAACCTCATCTGTCAGTATTATCAACGCTGAGCATCTCACGTGGAGGGTTGTACCCTTCCTTTTTCTACTACAGAGAGCGACTTTTTAATCCTGAGTGAGGTCAGGACAATCTCCCCACTTGCTTTGACAGTGGTTGCCTAATTGGTAACCCTGGTTTGTGAGTATTAAATTAATATTATTACTCTTCCAATTATTCATTACCAGTACATACTACACTATATTGAGCTCTTGGTGTTCTCTATTTTTCTCTGATATAACATGAGTATCAAGTGTGGCAGATGAAGCTGAGAAAAGAGCTACCAGGAGAGCTCGGAGAGGGGATGGAATTGGGACCATCCTGTTTACAAGGTGATAAGGTAAACTGGTAGATTCCAACACTGGCAGGAATACAGGTGAAACTCCAAAAATTAGAATATCCTGCAAAAGTTCATTTATTTCAGTAATTCAACTTAAAAGGTGAAACTAAAATATGATATAGGAAGCCTTTGCAGGTGTTTTGGATTCACAGATTCACTAAAACGTAATGCACTTGTTAGTGTGAGTTAATTTTAACGAGTGTACGCGACACACAGTCCTGGTAGCATAGCGTGCACTCTTTAGTTACAGCCGAATCCTTCTAAATGCCACGTGATAGTGATGTAGCACGACCACAATACTTAACTAGCGTGGCCGCTACTACGTTAATTAGTAGCAGCCGCACTAGTGAAGTTTTGCGGTTGCGCTACATCACTACCGCACAGGCCTAAGCACCATGCTTTGGGAACTGAAGTTATGGGGGTGTTATTAACAGTTATTGTTGTATCAGGCAGAGAGGTAGACAGAGACGGTGGAAAAATGATTAGTTCTGTTTTATGTTTTGAGAAGTGAGAGGTCGTGAAAGAGGATATAGCAGACAAGCAGTCTGGAACACGTATGGGGGGAGTTAAGATCTGGGGTACAGTTGTGTATCATCTGCATATAAGTGGTATTGAAACCCAAATGAGTTGATTAAGTTGCCAATACCGTGCATGTAGATGGAAAAGAGGAGGGGGCCAAAGGCAGAGCCTTGAGGTCCCCCCTAGAAAAAGGATGTGTAGAAGAGAACTAATCTGAGTAAGAGACTGTGAAAGACCTGCCGGAGAGGTCGTAGGATATCCAAGAGAGAATGAGCCCATTTATGCTGGTAGATGAAAGAATCTATAGGAGTAAGGTGTGGTTGACAGTATCAAATGTTGATGACAGATGAAGAAGGATGAGTGTAACGATCGGTGTCAGCACACAGAGAGAATCTGATTATTGGTGATCTGCAGTATCACCAAGAATACAGATATATACCTGATTATTGATGATCTGCAGAATCACCAATAATACAGATATAGTACTAACCTCTGGACACCTGTATATATCGTGAGTGTTTGGTGCAACACTATATACTTTGAGTAATCCACCTGATGAGCAGGTGGTCCTTGGCAGTGTGGGCAACACTGCTCTTTTGAGAAGCACGAGAACCTTCTAGCAGCCTGAGATCTTCCAAAGGGCGGAGTCTCAGGCTGAAGGTAGGAAGGACCAGTGAGTGAGTGACACCTGAAGGTGGATGTCACTAGCTGATCTGGAGACCTCCTAAAGGAGAGAGATAGCTCTTGAGGTCGGGCAAGCCAGGTCGGCAACACACAGACAGACAAAGTACAAAGACAGAAGGCTGATTCGGTATCCAAGGCAGGCAGGGTTGGCAATGGATGATCAGATATGCGTGGTACCGAATCAACGAGTGGAGAGGTAGTCAGGAAAGCAATAGGTCATAACAGATATCAAACAATGCCTAATCTTGGGTGTGAGGTCCGTGGTCTCTACACCCTGGAACTAGTCTGAAGTATAACAGAATGATACACAAGTTCCCTAATCTTGGGTGTGAGGTCCGTGGTCTCAACACCCTGGAACTAGTCTGAAGTATACCACAATAATAACACAGTAGTAATCTGGCTCAGTGTGAATTCCCAGGTCCTCCTGGTTCAAACACACTGTTGGATCTGACTAAGGTCTGAGTGCTTCCACGTAGTGTTCGCAATGGCAGACAACTTGCGACTGCCCAGCAGTAACTATATATAGAGTAGCGCTTTTTTGGCGCCACCCCTAAGTGATAGACCAATAGCCACTTGCTCTGAGGTCAGCTGACCAGCCTGGTCAGCTGATCCCCCCATGGCCGTCATAAAAGTTCTGCCTCTCAGCATGCGACCCAGCCACACCAGACGCATGCTGCTGCGTACAAACCGCCGCACTGGACGCGGAACCAGCCTCCTTGCTATCAGTACACACGGCGGCCTTTCCGCGTTCTCTCACAGTACCAGACACATGCTTCTGCGTGCAAACCGCCGCGCTGGACGCGGAATTAGCCGCCTTGCTGTCAGCACATGCGGCGGCTTTTCCGCGTTCTCTCACAGTACCCACCCCCTGAGGAGTGGACTCCGGACACTTCCCACCAGGCTTTCCAGGATGCAAGTTATGGAATTCCTTCTTTAATTCCTCTGCGTGCATACGACAGTCTGGCAGCCAAGTTCTTTCCTCTATGCCATACCCCTTCCAGTGAACCAAATACTGCATGGAGTTCTGCACAAGCCGTGAGTCCAGAATCTTTTCAATTTCATACTCAGGTTGGTCATCAATCAACACGGGGGGGGGGGAGCAGAATCCATGTGCACTGCCGGCTTGAGCAAGGACACATGAAATGATCTCACACCTCGCATGCTGGTAGGGAGATCAATGGCATAAGTGACATTATTGATCTTTCTGGTCACTGGAAAGGGACCCACAAATTTGGGACCCAACTTGGGTGACAGTTGCTTTAGAGCCAAATGTCGTGTGGACACCCAGACCAAGTCTCCTGGAAGAAATTAGCATTCTATGGAACGTCTCTTGTCAGCCTGTTTCTTCTGGTTCTGAAAAGCACTCCCCAGATTTCTTTTAACCATTCCCCAGATCTGTTTTAAAGACCTCTGCCAATTCTCCAGGGCTGGAAATGGAGTAGAAGCCACTGGCAATGGGGAGAACTTAGGTGATTATCCCGTCACCACCTGAAATGGGGAAAATCCTGAAGAGGAAATTGCAGAAAATTCTGCAAATGGCAAAAATTTGACCCAGTCGGTTTGTGCATCTGCAACATAACATCTCAGAAACTGTTCCAGGGACTGATTGACTCTTTCGGTCTGGCCATTGGTCTGTGGGTGGTAGCCTGATGAAAAAGAAAGCTCCATGTCTAACTGATGGCAGAATGCTCTCCAAAACTTGGATACAAATTGGACTCCCCGATCTGACACTATATATTTTCCGGAATGCCATGCAGCCGGAAAATGTGCTGGATGAAAAGATCAGCCAATTCCTGGGCCGAGTGGAGTCCTTTCAGGGGGACAAAATTATTATTATTATTATTAATTAGATTTATATAGCGCCAACATATTACGCAGCGCTGTACAATAAATAAGGTTACAGACAATGATAACAGGGGTGACAGAACAATACAGGTAATAGACAATAGATACAACAATACAGGTAATAGCAAACAGATACACAACACAATGCAGACAGTAGTATAATGCCAGATCATAAACTGGAGTGGTAGTGGTAACAAGTTCCAAATTCTGGGTAAAGTGCACACAGTCATGTATGATACACAAGGGGAGAGGGCCCTGCCAAAGGCTTACAATCTAGAGGGAGGGGTTGGTGACACAAAAGGAGGGGGTGCAGCAAGAAGTTATTGGCAGAAAGGATTAGGGCAGTGTTGATTTGAAGTAGGCCTCCTTGAAGAAGTGAGTTTTGAGTGCTTTTTTGAAGGTGTTGAAGGTGGGAACGAGCCTGATGGGCAGTGGGAGAGAGTTCCACAGGATGGGGGCAGCTCTAGTGAAGTCCTGCAGTCGTGCATGGGAGTGCGAGATGCGTGGGGTGGTTAAGAGGAGGTTGTTGGAGGAGCGAAGTGGGCGGCCAGGTGTATATCTGCTGACCAGGTCAGAGATGTAGCTTGGGCAGGACTTGTGTAAGGATTTGTAGGCCAAACATAGGACCTTGAAGCTAATTCTGAAGTGAATTGGAAGTCAATAAAGGGATTTGCGTAGGGGAGTCGTGGAGACAGAGCGGTTGGAGGAGTAGATGAGTCTGGCTGCTGCGTTCATGATGGATTGTAGGGGGGGCTATGCGGTTTTGAGGGAGGCCGGACAGGAGTGAGTTGCAGTAGTCCAGGTGGGAGATGATGAGGGCATGGACAAGGAGTTTGGCAGTGTCTGGGGTCAGGAAAGGCCGGATCTTGGAGATGTTGCGTAGGTGGAAATAGCAGGCCCTAGCTACGGTTTGGATGTGGGAGGTGAAGGAGAGGGCAGAGTCCAGGGTGACACCCAGGCAGCGGGCTTGTGTGGTTGGGTGCAGTGGTGCTCACCGCCAGGTCGTGATCACGCTTACGCGTGGATTCACGACCATTTTGACGCATTCCGCCTCGGACACGCTAAGCCGTGAATAGATTTTCAACCACGAAAATCTGCTTCGGCTTCGCGTGAATGCGGACAGAAATCCGCATTCACGCTCGTGAAACCCGGCGCTGAAGTCGTGGTTAGCGGAAATGCGTCAAACGATGTGGAAGTGACACATTGCAGGCCAATCAGAGGGCCCCAGCCAGGCCCTAGCAACCAATCACAGGAGGGGAGCTATGCCCTCCCCTCCTGAATATAAAGCGGCGGCCATGATGGAAAAGCTCTGTCCTTGCTAGACTGTGGTGCTGAGAGGATTATCTCCAGGCCATTGTTGTTTGAGCAAGTGCATTTATTGTGTTAAAAACAAAGCGTTTTTTTGCTAACACTGGTCTTATACTGTACACAGTTAGCTAGTCAGTAAGTGATTGCTGTAGTTAGTTGTAGTCAGTGTAGTGTAGTGGGAGTGTGGGAGTCTAGTGATTATTTAACTGTGTGTAGTGCAGGCAGGTTCAGTGCTGCAGTGTAGTCAGTGTAGTGGGAGTGGGGATTATCTGTGTGTAGTGCAGGCAGGCAGGTTAGTGCAGCTGCAGTGTTCACTTGTATATTCCAGTGAATGTTATACACTTGTACTATTTGCAGGCAGCCAGTCACACCGCCGGCGCCGCCACTCTCTGCCAGCGCTTTTCATTCATTCTGTCAGTGACCTTGTGCCGTGCCCAGTGCCCACTGCTCGCTCGCTGGCATATAAGCATCTCATTACACACTTGTATATTATTTCAGTGACAGTTATACACTTCACTTGTACTATTTGCAGGCAGCCAGTCACACCGCCGGCACCGCCACTCTCTGCCAGCGCTGTTCATTCATTCTGTCAGTGACCTTGTGCTGTGCCCAGTGCCCACTGCTCGCTCGCTGGCATATAAGCATCTCATTACACAGTGTGACATCCTTGTGTGCCCACTGCATCCTTCAGTGACCTAGTTGTATATCCAGTGCCCACTGCTGTGCCCACTGCATCCTTCAGTGACCTTGTACTGTGCCCACTGCATCCTTCAGTGACCTAGTTGTATATCCAGTGCCCACTGCATCCTTCAGTGACCTTGTACTGTGCCCACTGCATCCTTCAGTGACCTAGTTGTATATCCAGTGCCCACTGCTGTGCCCACTGCATCCTTCAGTGACCTTGTACTGTGCCCACTGCATCCTTCAGTGACCTAGTTGTATATCCAGTGCCCACTGCTGTGCCCACTGCATCCTTCAGTGACCTTGTACTGTGCCCACTGCATCCTTCAGTG